>NC_090764.1:27285244-27455244 GCF_036898095.1 Palaemon carinicauda
CAATAGACGACATAGCGAATAATTCAGCGCTCCAGTCTGGAATCTCCCTTCCTCTCACTCTCCCTCTCCCACTCCTTGTAAGGTAGTTGTTGCTCCTTACTAGTGTTGTAGTTGATTTTTTTTTCTTTTTTAGGTTTTGTTGACGCTAGTGATTATTTATTGTTTTTATAACTCTATGCTGTCGTAATTGCTGAGTAAAATGGCAAATGAGTCATCCTTGTTATGATTCTCCATTGTATATATATTTCACAGGGGCTAGATGAGGAAATCACTTGTGTTCAACAATTGCTTACTTTTGGTCCTTCGTTTTCATCGGGATTTTCCTGCATAAATCACTTGAGTATTGTCGTCTCTATCAATCAAATTTTAACTGATTTTGTAGGTTTTGTCTTATTTTCTGCATTGGCGAATTTGCCCCAGATATCACTGTTTCTCTTGTGTGTGTATATATATATATATATATATATATATATATATATATATATATATATATATATATATATATATTGCATACACAAAGATCGGTAATATCATCCTTGGCAGTACAAAGCTGCAATAATCCGTAATATAATATTTAAGAATATAATTAAGTACTTGTTTATGGAAAAGAAAATTTAATAGTAACGTTCGTCAGATAGATATAAATACAAAGCATTTAAGAATAACAGATTTAGATGTCAAAATAAGCTTCTTCTTTCAACAATTATGAATAAATTTTGTATATTCGAAGGAAGTGTTGATGCAAAGCAGATGAACAAGAATATAAAATGCTGGAAATAAATCCTGAAGAAAACAACGCCTAGAAAGAATACTTTCAAGGGAGATCCCAGAATAGCCACCTGGTGATTAAGACGTCTTTCCTTCCCACAATACCACCATTTTTAGAGGATCGGGTCTATGTCTTTGTCTCCGGTCTTCCGCCAAAGAAAATAGGTCACAGGAAACTTTTTATTCACGAAGAAAGGAAAATTTGTCATTATACGTCTATGTTCTACCGGAAGCCCTCAAGAGTTTTTTAATCTACGATAACATTATATATCAGCTTGTTGGGATATTAATTTTTCTTTACTTTATCACCTCAGGTCTGGTGACCTCTGTAAGATTGTTCTTGTAATTCAAAAGAAACTGTCTTTAAAAATGAAGAAGAATGCTCAAGTAAAAATGTATAAAGAAAATGCATTGTTAAGATTATATTTTTGGAAAACTAATACAAGTCTCAGAATATTTTGTGAAATATAAATATACAATTACGAAACTGAGCCAAAGGTTACGTAATCTCTCTGAAGTTGGAAACCAGACAGGCAGAAGGAATACAGAGGTTGAGGTCGAGGAGACGGAAGATTGACCTTAGTAAGAATATAACAGGGCCGTGAAGGAAAAGACAATGAAGTGAATGTTTAACAAAGTTTTTGGAAATATGGAGCTTTGTGGCACAATTGAAAAATGAAAGCGTAAGGTATTAAGAAAATTGGAAAATGAAATCGTAAGGTGCTAAGAAAATTGTAAAATGAATGCGTAAGATACGAAGAAAATTGGAAAATATAAGCGTAAGGTACTAAGAAAATGAAAGCGGAAGATACGAAAAAAATGAAAAATGATAGCACAAGCTGCTAAGAAAATTGGAAAATGAAAGCTCAAGGTACTAAGAAAATTTAAATTGTAAGAAACGAAGAAAGTTGGAAAATGAAAATGCAAGCTACTAAGAAAATACGAAATGAAAGCGCAAGGTACTAAGAAAAATGAAATCGTAAGAAACGGAGAAAATTGGAAAATAAAAGCGTAAGATACGAAGAGATGTGAACATTTACCAAGAAATGTATGTAACATGTGAATGAAAAGGTAAGGTTACTCTAATGAGTTTCATTTGTTTTTTATTTGAGAAACAATTTTAGGATAATCGAAATGCAACATAAACTGGCTGCAGTTTCCTCATTCCGCCAGAGCGGCTTCCCTTTCCTTGTCTTCCATTACTTAAGGAAGGGAAACATCAAATGGTCAGACGCTCGAAAGCGGTCGTGTTTTCGAAAAGGTAAGGCTGATTTACTACATAAGTCTTACTGAATTTTATTTTCCATATTATGTCTTTCGAGCGTAAAAAAGGGGAATAGCTACGGGAGTCACTTGTTGATATTTCACCATTTAAAAAATATTTTCTTTGCTTCATATTTCTTCAAGTACGTTTTACAGTTAATTTATTTGACAATATCTCTTAAGAATAGATTTTATTTTGTATGCTTATGGAATATATATATATATATATATATATATATATATATATATATATATATATATATATATATATATATATATTGTGTGTGTGTGTGTGTGTATTTTCATAATAACGCTGATATAATAGACTATTTACTTCATGAATAATTCCACGTTTCATACTTAGTCTCCGTCATAGAATATAGAACGTTTTTATTAGTTATCGCTTACAACTGATAGAATTGCGGGACTAAAGAAAAAAAATGTGGGGAAATCAGAGACCCTCCACTTGATGTCAAGAATAGCAAAAATGTGGCAGCTTTCGAGAAAAACCTGAGGACTTATCTTCTTAGAAAGTGTTATAATAGTGACCTGAAAACTATTAAGCCTGAATACAAATGCTAGCGAAATAACTGATAAGATACAAAGCAAAATATTAACTGGAAAGAAATTATTTTCACACACCAAGGCCCGCCTGAACAGATTCTTAGTGTCTGATGGTGGGCGAGAAATAAACCCGTAAAAGTAAAAGTAAAAGCAAGTATACGGGTATGATGCTGGTGAGATTAACTCTTTTCGTATGTTAATTAAGTGGAATGCGAAGGATTTAGAACGTTAAACATTTGGAAATGTTGAGAATGGGAAATAGACAGTTAAATAGAAAGGGACACTAGTGATTAGTTTTGAGATGTGTGGTCGTCGAGGAGATTCAGGGGAGAAAGGAGGGGATCGTTTGAAACTGTTTGTAGGATGGACCAGATAGAGAAAGCGAGAATAACCTACATGGAAGACAAATGTGATTAGCACAGTCTACAATGTGTGTGAAGAGGTTCGAAGCACGACTAACGAACTTTCTGCGTCAGTAATACTCAGTATATGATGCGGTTGATATTATAGATGGTTCAGCTTAGATTCTGGGATTATTGTATTATTTTCCCCCTGGGATATGTATTCTCGGTTTTCCCTGCCTCACCCGTTTACACGCATTCGACAAGATTGATCCTAGATCGACTGTTAGGAATATTTATGAGTTGTCATTCAATGTAGAGCAATTCACCACTTGTGCCGTGCCTTAACGGGAACATTTTCTTCAAATTGTTTATTTTTTGTAGCAGTGAGCATAAAATCTCCCAATGCTAACGCCAGTTTTCTATAAACATGTAAAACATGACTCCTGGTGTAGCCTACTTTTCTTATTTATCATTGGGCAATGGTAAAGATATATAATATCGTTAAATACTCATATTAAATAGCGAGATGTAGTTATTTTAGTTTGTGTAATGAAACGACCTTGTTTGCAAAACATGGACAAAATTAGACAATGAATGTACTACTTAGATATCATATAATATCTATCATGGAATGGACTATAGCCCAAGATGGAGTAAGATATTCCATCTTGTCATAGCCTAAGTAGTATATCTATGGAGTGTACTTGGTGATTATATGTTCATCTATATTCTAGTGTATGAATTATTGATTATTTACAGTTAAGAAAATAGGGAATGTGTCTCCTAAATTATTAAGTAATATTTTTTTATCTATTAAAAGAGAAAATTTTTGAAAGAACCAACTTCGAAGTGACGAACTGGCGTAAGAATGAATAGAAAAAAGAATACGAAAACTCGCAGTGTTAACATTTAACAAGTCCATGTCAATGTCATTGTCATAGACTACACGTGACCACTGGCACCGTCGCTCTCTATTCCGAGGCCGAGTGATTCCCAACATGACTTTTTGCGGCTGCCTGGTTGATACTTGTTATTGGCCATGTTGATGTAATATTTACAAGGATTTTGGTTAAGGTAATCATATTTTTATCGTAGTGAGATAAGATTTTATAAAGCTTTCTTTGATAACGAGCAGAATGACCAAAATTGAAAACTGCAGGAATGTGGTAGTTTTAATCGAATTTTCATGGTAGGCTAGGCCATACTTGCTTCTGAAGGGCAACTTTACAGGTTAAAATGTTGATCGCAGATACTGTGTGTGGAAAACATGGTTTTGTAATATTTTCTCAGTTTAGAATTTTGCCAAATACTTAATCTTTACTTATCACCAATTGTTTATTATATTTTGTGGTAATTCTGTACAATAGCTCAGCCACAAATGATTTTTAATTTTTTTTTTCTGATTGATTTGACCCTGTTTTTTGAAGAGGAACAGTACCTTTACGGTATTATTGTACTGTATTACAGGGCAATGTAACCTAGGATAAAACTACTTTTTTCTTTTTCACCTTCATTTCGGTCGTAATAACAGCAACTTAGTTCGTCTACCTAAAGTTAGTCGAACTGGTTGTTCTGTTTGTTTACGGTTGAAATAAAGGTCAAATTCTGTCCAATCACGTTATTTACTACAGGAAAACATATTTATTTTCTGTTCGAAATGAGAATCTGTAATACAGTAAAACTTTACCATTTTTACCCTATTTGTTAAATCTTCCAATCTTTGGCGACCCTCGGTGGGAAACCGGTGTTTTTGGGTGGGGGATGAATCAAAGAACCTCTTTTATCATACGAATAATGGCACAAGTAGAATTAGCCATAAGAAAGGCCCCCAGCTAACCGAAACAAACTACCTAACCTAACCTAATGTAGTAGCTGTCCCCTTACCTAACGGGGGGGGGGGATTGTGTGTAAAGTTGGGAACAGTGTTTCCTAGTAAAACTGTCACCTGATTGGGTATTCAAGTCGCGTGATTCTAGTTTTGTTAATCCCAAGGAAAATGTGGATAATCATCATTGGTTAAGAACTATGACGTTTGGGTGACGTCTTGCTACGTAGAATACAGTCGATGATGCATAATGACATAGTCTATGTTTTTAACATACAAAGGAACAAACGAGAGCTCAGTTTGAAGAGGAATTTGAGAGTTAGGAAGTCGAGGGACTTGGTTTTTTTTTTTTTTTCAAGCGGGTCAAATTTAATTTTGATTTTTAAATCACTTCTGGACCCAATGCCGCTTAGCGTTATATATCAAACAAAACCTATTGTATAGAATTACCATATATTTCAATATACATACTTGTACTGTATGTGGTTTGCTGTAGTCCTCTTAAGCGGCTGTATAAACCTCTTCACAAATGCCTTATTAACATTACTCAACTTGCATTATTTTTACATTGTAAAACTATTTGTCCAGTAAAAGTTTAAATGTTTAGAACTTAATTCAGTTAAATTTTGTGTGAATTTCCACTCCCTTCTCTTGTTTTAATTTAGATTTATCTTGGGTAAAACACGTAAAAACAATGTTTTAATTTAAATTTATCTTGGGTAAAACACGTGAAAACTAAAGACTTCTCAATACGTTAACCGCGCAAATGCAGAAGAAGAGAGAAAGTAATACAGTAGTCAAATTACAATAAGTAGGGAATTTTCAATTATTTGTTCATCTTCACAGTGTCATAAAGAGAAGCTCTCATACGTTCGTATGTTTGTTCCCAGCCTACTTGACTCCTTCCCATTGCACACTGTTGACACTGTGAGAATTTTTGCCTAAATGCGCAGTAATTTCAAGAACTGAGCTCTGAGCACCAATGGAAACATAGGACCTTCTCCAAATGCATTACTATTGGCTATTAAATTCGGGCGCACTCTTTGGTTAATGAATACTGTAGTTTGTTCACGGCTTGTTTAACAGCCGCAACAGTTCCTAATGCTATTCTCTCCCGATTTTATGATTTTTACTTTAAATTGGTCAGTCAGAATCCAGATATATTTTGATCACTCCCCTTGACTGGTTTTTCTTAATATTCATTAAACAATGCACTTCAGATGTTGATTTTCAATTGAGAAATCCTTAGCCAAGCTGTGGCTACCCAGCAGGGGAACATGTAAGCCATGGCTACCCAGAAGGAGAACATGTAAATATATCCCTGATGACGCCAACAAATAATTTTTTAATTACGTATGATCCCGTATTGCTTCTTCTAGAAATAGTTTGCAAAGTGTTTCAGGCCGTACATTTACGTAATGATCAAGATTTCTGGCAGTTTCATGGTTAAGTTAGAAAGGCCAAACTAAGAGGCTTGTCCAGTGCATTTTCTGTGAGCTATTACAAGGCTAGTTGTTCCCATACTAACAAACCTTCCACTATATATAATGGATATTACTTCGGCGAAAGCTGGAAGGCAGCCATTAGATTTTAAGTGTGAGGTAGTGGTTTCGGATGTCGATGTTTGTTCTGCGAGTTATTGGAAGGATTCCTTGGCGCTGACTATTCCTCGAAGGGGTTTTTTCTTCCTTCATGGAGGGGAGGAATTTGTAATTTAATTCTCTTTTTTTTTTTTTTGGCCTCCTCAACGCTTCATGATGACATCGGGTTGCGAGGTTGGTGACTGTAGCTGCTGCTAACAGCACAAATGTCGACTAAGTCTACCTCCCGTTCGCCCTTCCTTCGTCTTCTGCTGACTACGAGTTTTCTTCTCTTCTGCCGATCTCGTCGTCTCCCAACATTATGCAATTTTTTTCTCTCCCTACAGGCAATGTTTCAGCCCCTTGTATGCAGCTCCGCCTTTTGAGAATTGTGAGATCAATGACGATTGTAACCCACGGAGTGTTTGACAATCGCCAGGTCGTCGGACTTTCCTTCAGTTTAATGATCGCAGGAGCGAGACTCATCACCTCGTCTTCCTGATCTGTTAGGATGTCATTCGCGACAATCCAATGATGAGTTCAGAATTTATTCTGTTCAGTGATTGCAGGGGTGAGACTCATCCCCTCGTCTTCCTTGTCGGTCAGGATGTTGTTGGCAACAATCCAATGACAAGTTCAGAATTTATTCTGTTTAATGATCGCAGGCGCGAGACTCATCACCTTGTCTTCCTGGTTGGTCAGATTGTCGTTTGCAACAATCGGATGTTAAGACACACATTAGGGCGTTTTTTGTGATGATCAATGATCACCACAGAGATCGCTACGATCTCGGGATTGTTGGTTATCGCAATCTCAACGTTCTTCTTGAAGACGAACTCCTGCTCGGTTTTCACTTCATGCGATTACTTTGGCTGGATTCCCAAAAGGGAAATTCCTTCGGGGTCCACTCAAAAATAAACCTTGACTTTCTCTCTAGAAACACTTTGTTAACTTTCATTTGAGATAGGACTCGTTGCAGGGCAGCAGATTGCTGCTCGGAGGTTTGCCTCCAGGTGTAAGATATTCCCCTTCCGAGGGAAAGTCTTTACACACGTGAGTTATACATTGACAGCCACGGGCTCATGACGATCTTAGTCTCTGCTCACGTTAGCGCTCACGCTTACGATCGTGAGTGAGACACTCGTGACTACGATTACGACACTAGTCTTTACTCAACCCTTGAGCTAAACACGCATGATCGCGAGCGAGACAATCACGATCGTGAGTTACACTCTCAGTCACGAGTGAGACGCTCGTGGCCATGATTGTGATTAGTCTCTTCTCAATTTTTGTGGACGCTTGCGATCACGGGCAAGATGCCCGGAAGCGCGCTCGCGCTCACGAGCATGAGTTACAGTACATGGTCACTAATGAGAGACTTGTGACCATGATAGTGACGTGAGTCTCTAAAACTCTTGTGAATGTTCAAGTGATCCCGAGCGATAGGTAGTACAGTAGGTAGTAGGTTGGCCAGGGCACCAGCCACCCGTTGAGATACTAGCGCTAGAGAGTTATGGGGTCTTTTGACTGGCCAGACAGTACTACATTGGATCCTTTCTGGTTACGGTTCACTTTCCCTTTGCCTACACATACGCCGAATAGTCTGGCCTATTCTTTACATATTCTTCTCTGTCCCCTGACAACACTGAGATTAATAAACAATTCTTCTTCACCAAAGGGGTTAACTACTGCACTGTAATTGTTCAGTGGCTACTTTCCTCTTGGTAAGGGTAGAAGAGAGACTTAAGCTATGGTAAGCAGCTCTTCTAGGAGAAGGACACTCCAAAATCAAACCATTGTTTTCTAGTCTTGGGTAGTGCCGTAACCTCTGCACCATGGTCTTCCACTATCTTGGGTTAGAGTTCTCTTGCTTGAGGGTACACTTGGGCACACTATTCTATCTTATTTCTCTTCCTCTTGTTTTGTTAAAGTTTTTATATTTTATATAGGAAATTTTTATTTTAACATTAATCTTAAAATATTTTTTTTCCTGGTTTCCTTTCCTCACTGGGCTATTTTCCCTGGGCTTATAGTATTCTGCTTTTCCAACTAGGGTTGTAGCTTAGTAATCAATAATAAGCGTGAATTACACGCTTATGGTTGCGAGCGAGACGCTCGTGACCATGATTGTGACGTCAATCTTTACAACCCTTGAGAATGCTCAAGTGATAATAACATTCACATGATCGCAGCAAGCAAGATGCTCCCGATCACGCTCAAGAGCATGGGTTACACGCTTTCCTAACCGCGATCATGACGCTCATGACTGTGATCCCGAGTGTCCTGTAGTCGCGATTATGAGCTAAACACTCATGATCACTACCTGGATTCTCGCGATTGTGCTCATGCTTATGATCTTGCTCACGATCTTGAGTTGCATGCTTAAGCAGGACACCCATGATTACGATCACAAGCGTCTTGTGGCCATGATCACGAGCTAGACACTCGTGATCAGGTTAGAGACACTCGCGGTCGTAAGTTACTCGCTCGCAGTCGCGAACGAGACACTTGCAACCGTGATCAAGGTCTCGACGCTCTCATGCTCTCGATCACGAGTTGCACTTTCATGGTCATGACCAAAACTCTTGTGATCATGATCACGAGCGTCTTGTAGCAAAGATCACGAGCTACGCTCCTGTGAATACGAACGAGACGCTCGCGATCACGGCGATGAGCCTGTATCCCAGGCTCGCAATCACAAGATCGACGCTCACAGTCGTGAGAACGAGAAAGACGCTTATGATAACGGGTACAAGCCAGACACTAAATACGAGCTGACGCTCATGATTATGAACTTTATGCTCACAATCATAAGAAGTTCATGATCATACATTCTCACGATCACGAGTTAGATGCTTATGATCACAATCTAGTCACGCACAAGCTCTCGATGCTTACGATCATGAGCCAGACGATCGCGTTCACAATCGGGAATAAGATGCTCATCATGCTTTTTTGTGGCACACACTCAAGCGAGAGGCTCATACTTTTGGGCGAGACACTTGTGCTCTTCAGCGAGATGCTCATGCTTTCGGGCAAAATGCTTGAGCTCTTGAGCAAGACTCTTAGGACGCTCAAGCTCTTAGGTATGACGTTCACGCTCTCATACGAGATGCTCATGCTCTTGTGTGAGATGCTCGCACTCGTAAGCAAGAGGCGCTCATGCTCAGGAGCAAGATGCTCACGCTCTCATGCGAAACGCTCACGGGACTCTCACGAGCTCACGTGTCACGTTTCGATACCTAGAACGAGGCTCTCGTTTCCATGAGCACAGTCTCAAGCAAACAGATCCCGACCGATTCGGTAGATCTTGGATTTTCTAGATCTCTGATGTCAGCTACCAATCGCTGTTTTTCAATGGCTACACAATCCCCGGTTGCTTATCTATAGCACTGTTTGCTGTTTTTATGTTCAACAGCTAGTCGTTCGTTGACCTTTACGACAGTAGCTCGTTTTTGCTTGCTGTCCATTTTGCTGCCTGATGTTCACTAGTCTCTCACTATAAGCCTGCTCCATCCTAGACCTGAGAGGGAGCTGCTCAAGAGAGCACGCTTTCCTAGGAGGCATAGATAGTCTTTCCTCACTCGGGGCTCTACTTTGTTAGGCTCTGTAGAGTTGATGGAATTATGGCTTGCTCTTTCTGGGACCCTAAGAATATACCCTTCTTAGGCTACGGGGATAATACGCTAGTGCAAAGCTCAGTGCCCCTCGCTCTTAGGGTTCTTGTTTGTGTATCACAAACGGGGCTTCTTGTGTTTCCAATGGTTTTCTCGCCATCGGCAGAATCAGAGGGATCCACTTCAAAGTGGCCAGGTTTATGCATTGAATCCAGCACACACGTAGGAATTCATCTCCCTTGAACGTACATTTGTTCCGTAATCGAAATACAAACCACGCTATTTACATAGGGTATTACTTTCGGCGTAGCTGAATGACGAGCCATTAGATTTTTAACGAGGGTTAACTACCCTCTCGCTAGTTAGCGAGGGGGTAGGGGAGGGGTAGCTAGCTACCCCTCCCCCCTTACACACCGGTGAACTAATTCACTTCGCTTTTGGCTCGGGTGATGGTCAGACGTGTCTGCTCTCACCCTCGCACATTGACAGCCTTAAGCTTTTTTGCTTTTTCTTTCAGTTGTGTGCTTGGAAGTCGGCCTCTCTCTTTATCATGCGGAAGGGCTGCCTTGAAGAAGGAAAATTCCAGGGACTCTTCTTCTGTTGCCCGAAGCTCCGACTCGATCGATCTCTCGTGAGAGGCCGTCGAGTGGTAGCGTAGGCCGTTCTTTTGTTGACCGACCTCGGGGTTCGGGAGAGGGAGTTGCCTCCCATAGCGAGGCAGCTCCTCCTCCTCCTCCGGGGGAGGATATTTCTAATCCTGTGTATAATGATGATTTGGTGTAGCTTTGGGCTTCCTTGGGGCTTAAGGGTTCGCCCTCCAGGGAAGCCCTGTTTGACTTGATCCAGTTGGGCGCAGCTGTCAAACAATCGCCGATGTTAGCGGAGGTAGACCTTCTGTCTATCGTTGACATTGTTGTGGCAGAGGCTTCCGACGGGTTGGGTCAAACCTCTGCCTTGGGTGCTGATGTTGCTGAAGGCTCAGTTCCCCCCTCCGAACATCCTTCGAGGGAGGAGCTGAGTCCATCGATCTCTCCTGCTGGTGATTCTCCCCCTCGGGGTAGTTCACTGACAGAGACTCCTCTTCGGAGGACCGACGAGGGTGTTCCTGCTCCCAGGGCTTCCTTCTCCCCACAAGGGAGTTAGGAGGCGCCTCTTCGGCTCCTCGCCCTCGCAGAGGATCCTCCTCGACGTGAGTTGACCGTTGCAGCCACATCACTGGGCCTCTCTGCAGATCATTCGTGATCTCCTAAGCCTGCCAGACCTGCTGATCTTCCTTCGCCGTTCCTGGACGCTGATGCACAGTGGGCGCCCACGCACCCCGTTATCCAACGGGCACCGGTCCCTTCGGGGCAAAAGGGCTTGTCTCACAATGTGAGCAAGTCCCTTAAGTGCCAGGTTTCACCTGTGCCCCCACGGTCTCCTGCGCGAGTGGCGCGCAAGCGCGCTCCTGTTCCTGCTGTTGCTGAGGACCATCCTGCTCCAGAAACAACGCGCCAGCGATCTCCTGTGGCAGAGTCGACTCGTCAGCGCTCTCCTGCTCGCCAGCGCTCACCTGCGCGTCGGCGATCTCCTGTACGCCAGCGCACATCTGCGCACCCCGTTCCTGAGACGTGCCCACGATCGCCAGCTTGTCAGTGAACTTCTCCTGCGCGCCATCGCTCGCCTGCGCGCCCACGATCTCCTGATCTGGGCTTAGGCAAGAAGTCTCATTTTTCTCCTTCTCGCCCACGATCACTTGCGCCCTTGGAACTCGCCCTCTCGTCAGCCCTCGCCTGCGCGCCATTGTGCGCAGTCACCCTCGCCCGCACAGGTTCCAGCTTCTACCGTGCGCACTTTAAGAGGTGGACGAGACACTACGCGCCCACAAGCAGTCTCCTTCACGCGCTTCTACGCCTGCTGGTTCTGCGCCCCATCTGTCTTCTCCAGATCGCGCACCTGCGCGCCAGCGATCTCCTGCGCGCCCACGCGCTCCATCGCCTGCGCGCCATCACTCTCCAGCATGCCCGCGCACCCTCCAGCCAGCTCGTAGAAGATCACCTGCTCGCCCACGCGCAACCTCACCTGTGCGCAGTCGCTCGCCTGCTTACCGTCGCTCGCCTGCTCACCGTCGCTCGCCTGCGCGCCGTCCTTCGCCTGCGCGCCGTCATTCTCCTGGTCGCCAACACTCGCCCGCGCTTTCATCTCCGCGCGCATGCACACGTGCGCGAACGTTCGCCCGCGCACGAACCTGGGATTGTTCTGTCGCGCGAGTGCCAGTGCGATTCCCTCCGGGTTTCACAACGCGAGCTTCCTAGCGAGTTCTCAGGAGCGCGAGCAGTAAGGTCATCTTCTTCACATCCCCCCCGCAAGCGCAGAACAGCGCGCTCGCAGGAGGAGGGGAAGTCTTCAGAGAGGTCTAGGCACCCATCTTCATTTTTTTCCTTTCAGGCAGGCCCTGTGGTATCTACTCCGAAGTATCGCCCGATCCCCCTCCCTCCAGCGGGAGTCTCTGACACTGCGTCTGTCAGTCAGCAGCCGTGGTTTGGGTCCCTTATCAGAGCTGTCGTCCAGGCTGTTAAGCCCGCCTTCGCTGATTTGGGTCTCAAACCAACGACAGCTTCGACCCCACTGAAGAGGAAGAGAGGAGTAGAGATCGTGGTGACTTCTCCCAGGGTCAAGCTGGCTCCGACGAAGTCCGTAAGGAAGGCTCCTTCCCCCCCTCAGACGTTCTCTCCTTCCCCTGTGGACGAAGCCTTTCCATCCTCGGGGGAATCTACCGAGGTGAGACCTTCTCCCACCGCACCAATGGGAGAAACCTCACCGCACCAATGGGAGAAACCCCACAGCGAGTAGGAGAATCGTCCCGTGTTGGGGCGGAGAAAAGCCCTCAGACTTCTTTGCTGGAGTGCTGCATCCCTCCTAGAAGGGAACCGAAGGACTCGAAGACTATCCCGAAGTCTTCCTCCAGAATTCGACCAGAGCCAGCGAGACCCTAGGAGAATGTCCACGTGTCCCCCCAAGTAGAGCATTTGGGGACAGGGGACTTTGCTGCCAGTTCACCAGGAGGAGAGCAGCATGAGTCAGAGCATGCCTTCTGGCAAGTCATGACTCTGATGAGGCATCTCAACAAGTTCAAGGACCCGGAGACCGCCCCTCATGAAGGCAAGGATACGGTCCTGGACCAAGTCTTTGGCACTCGGAAACCCTCTAAGGCCAGTTACGCTCTGCCTTGGTCCCAAGGGGTGAAGAGTGCCAGGGATAAGGTTGAGGGCCAGCTCTCTGAGCTCGCCTCCTCCAGCCATTCCTCTGCTGGCAACAAGCTCCTCCCACCTCCTCGTGTCCAACAGAGGAGGTATTTTGAGATCATGGAGGAGCCTTGTTTAGCTCTTCCGCTCCACCACTCTGTGGAAGAGCTTACCAGGGGTCTCTCTCTTGAGAGACTAGCCGGCAGGTGACATTCACGGCAACAGAGATCCTGAGTCAGGAGAAGGTCGCAAAGTGTGCCATGCAGGCCACTTCGTGGCTGGATGTCTGTCTGGGGTCTCTGGGCATCCTACTGCGATCCGAGGATCTGTCCAAGGAGAGCACCAGGAAAGCCTTGGAGACCTTCCTCCTCTCGGGCACACGCACCATCGAGTTTCTGGCCCACCAAGTTTCGAACTTGTGGGCAAACTCGATCCTGAAACGACGTGTTGCAGTGGCCGAGAGGTTCCACTCGAAGGTCCCAGCCGTGGATGTCTGCAAGCTCAGACACTCTTCCATCCTAGGAAAGAGTCTGTTTGAGCCCAAGGATGTGGAACAGGCAGCTGAGAGGTGGAGAAAATCGAACCATGATTCTCTTCTCCAAAGGGCTCTTACGTCTAAGCCCTACAAACCTCCAGCACCTCAACAACCTCGCCAGTCCAAGTCGACGAAACCGGCAGCGGCAGCAAAGACAACGGTATCCAAGCAGCAGCCCTTTCCTGTCAAAGACAAGAAGGGCAGAAAGTCCTCCATGGGAGGCAAGAATCCTAGAGGGAGTGGCTGAGGCCGCAAACGCTAGGATTGGCAATCCCCCTGCATGTCCACCAGTGGGGGGGATGCCTACAAAGTTGCGCGTTCAGGTGGTAGCGACTCGGGGCCGATTCCTGGATGATTTCCGTGATCAGTCAAGGATATCGCGTCCCGTTCATAACATCTCTTCCTCCCCTGACAGCGAATCCAGTGTCGTTGAGCTCCTATGCCATGGGATCGGTAAAGGGGCTAGCCCTACGGGCAGAAGTCGAGACCATGCTCAAGAAGGATGCTCTCCAGGAGGTCGTTGACGGGTCCCCAGTCTTCTTCAGTCGACTCTTTCTTGTAAAGAAGGTGTCTGGAGGCTGGAGACCAGTCATTGACCTCTCAGCTCTGAACAAGTTTGTCAAACAAACTCCGTTCAGCATGGAGACAGCAGACACGGTCAGACTTGTAGTGAGACCGCAAGACTTCATGTGTACACTGGATCTGAAGGACGCGTATTTCCAGATCCCAATCCATCCGTCTTCCAGGAAGTACTTGAGATTCAGCCTAGACAACAAGATCTACCAGTTCAAGGTGCTGTGTTTCGGTCTCTTCACAGCACCTCAGGTATTCACCAGAGTGTTCACCCTGATATCTTCATGGGCAAGCTTCTGGGACTTTGCCAAGATTTAGGGATCATGGTAAATCTCGAGAAGTCTTCTCTGCTTCCATCTCAACGACTGGTATATCTAGGCATGATATTGGATACCAATCTCCACAAAGCCTTTCCATCAGACGACAGGATAGCAAGGCTGAGGAGGGTCGCAGATCCTTTCCTCGGCCGAGAAGAGCTTCCAGCCCAGTCGTGGTTACGTCTTCTAGGTCACCTTTCCTCCTTGGCTCGTCTAGTTCCAAATGGCCGCCTCAGGATGAGATCCCTGCAATGGCGGCTCAAGTCCCAGTGGAATCAAGGCCACGACTCCCTGGACATTATGGTCCCTATGGGTCCTGCGGAACGGACAGACCTTCAGTGGTGGGTGACTGACGAAAACCTTTGAAAGGGAGTGGATCTTCTCGTCCTCCCCCCGGATTTGAAGCTGTTTTCGGACGCCTCAAAAGAAGGGTGGAGGCCGCACGTTCTGAACCACAGGACCTCAGGCCTATGGTCAGAATCAGAAAAGTACCTCCACATAAATCTGCTAGAGATGAAGGCTGTATATCTTGGCACTTCAACAGTTCCAACAGACCCTGGCTGGTCACTCCGTGGTGGTGATGAGCGACAACACCACGGTAGTGGCTTACATCAACAAGCAGGGAGGTATCTTTTCACAACAGCTATCCCATCTTGCAGTAGAGATAGTGAGATGGACCGAAGTCCGCTCGATTTCACTATCGGCTCGCTTCATTCCGGGGAAGAGGAATGTGCTCGCCGACAGTCTGAGCAGAGCATCGCAGATAGTGAGTACCGAGTGGTCTTTGGATCCTCTAGTAGCCAACAAAGTCCTGACTTTGTGGGGTTTCCCGATGGTGGACCTGTTCGCGACAGCCTTGAAATTCAAGCTTCTGCGGTACTGTTCCCCAGTCCCGGACCCCAAGGCACTCTGGCAAGATATCTTCCAACAACGGTGGGACAACATCGACGTTTACGCCTCCCCACCGTTCTGTCTGATGAGAAGGGTGCTCAACAAGACCAGACTATCGGTCAACCTGTCAATGACCTTAATAGCTCCGCTATGGCATCATGCAGAGTGGTTCCCGGACCTTCTGCAGCTCCTGACGGAACTCCCGAGAGAACTTCCTCCACAACACGAGCTACTCAAGCAACCACACTGCAACATCTTCCACAAAGCCGTAGCATCGCTTCGGCTTCACGCCTGGAGACTATCCAGCATCTCCTCACAGAGAGGCTTTTCGCAACAAGATGCGGAAAGGATGTCTCGACACCTGCGAAAGTCATCCGCAGGGGTCTACCAGGCGAGTGGAGTGTCTTCTGTGGTTGGTGTCGTGGAAGGGGTATCTCTCCCCTGGATGCCACTATTCCAGCAATAGCGGAGTTTCTTGTGTATTCGCTCAACCTTAAGTTTGGCCTTCAGGCTGAAAGGAATGGACATTTCCACCTCGCTGGAACTTTCTCTACTCATACGAAGCTACGAGCTTACCTGTCCTCAGTCGGAAGTGAGACCACCTCCATAGAACGTGGTTCGAGTCCTCAGGTCTCTTAAAAACCTCCGTTCGAACCATTACGCCAGGCTTCTGATCGTCACCTGACTTGGAAGACGGTGTCCCTACTCGCATTGGCCTCGGCCAAGCGAGTCAGTGAACTTCATGGTCTCTCGTACGACGTCGCCCATTCAAGGGGATGGGGGGAGGTAACGTTCAGGTTCGTCCCTGAGTTTGTGGCTAAGACTCAAAATCCTGGGATTCCGGACCCACGATTCGACTCCTTCCAGATTTCGAGTCTCCGTTCTGTAACAGATGACCCAGACCATCTCCTACTTTGCCCAGTAAGGAGTCTGAGGCTCTATCTTAAGAGAACAGCTGCAGATCGTCCTCGAGTGCAAGCATTGTTTGTGAGCACAGGGAGGACGAAGAGGAGGGTCACTAAGAACACCATCTCAGCATGGATTCGTAGGGTCATCCACCATTCCCTGAATCCAGACCCTCTTCCGTCACGTCGCCCTAGAGCACTCGATGTCAGAGGCATCGCTACGTCCCTGGCATTCAAGAGAAAGTACTCAGTGACGCAGGTTCTACAAGCTGGGGTCTGGAAGCGTCAAACGACCTTCACAGCCCACTACCTGCAGGACGTGACCCACAGGAGGCTCGATACGTTCTCTATCGGCCCTGTGGTGGCTGCACAACAGCCTGTCTAACCTCAGGCTCCTTAATGGACAAGTAGCAGAAGGTTGAGGGCATTGTTACCCAGTTTTAGTCTGCATGAATGAAAAAGTATGTCTGGCCCTTACTCTTTTCTTCATCCTCCCCTCTCTTGGGGAAAGCAGCATCCTGGGTTCTCTTCATAGCTGACCTCAAACCACTGTAGGTAAACCATGCTTCCTTGTGTTCTTAGTATTAAGATAATACTGTCGCGTCCCCCATACCCTGACGAGGTGGTACTGGGAACGTCCTATCCTAGAATTCCATCTAAAGGATTCCAGGTCGACTTTCTGGGACGAGTCACACTTCATTCCTTCACACACAAGCTTACGTAGGCCGCACGTTCCTTGCGGAGCAAGGGACTTGCGAGGTGCAGGGACTCCTTATCTCGAGTACTACATACTCGGATTCTGAGTCCCCGGGCAAAGCCAAAGCCAGTAAGGCTGGGACTTACCACCCTACCTAAGGGTTGAGTCACCCTATGTAAATAGCGTGGTTTGTATTTCGGTTACGGAACAAATGACAAATTCGGAGATAATTTGTATTTTTCCTAACCATACAAACCTTAAGCTATTTACACACACTTGACTGCCAGCCCTGTTCCCCATGAAGTCCTACCTCTAAGCGAAGTGAATCAGTTCACCGGTATGTAAGGGGGGAGGGGTAGCTAGCTACCCCTCCCCTACCCCCTCGCTAACTAGCGAGGGGGTAGTTAACCCTCATTAAAAATCTAATGGCTCGTCATTCAGCTACACCGAAAGTAATACCCTATGTAAATAGCTAAGGTTTGTATGGTTAGGAAAAATACAAATTATCTACGAATTTGTCATGTTTTCTTGTACACTTCGTTCATACTAGAGGAAGGCTTGTGAACAAGTTGCCTCAGGAACCAGGTTGCTGCTTCGGTTGTCACTTTTCCCTTGTCCTTTTATTATGGGGCTACCCCCAAGCCGAGTTTGCTTGAATAGGAACTACGCTAGTTAGACAGTCTCCTGGAGCAAATTGGGTCTCGGATGTGATAAGGGAGGCAGATTCTTTGAATCTGTTGTTCTGCCCCTCTAGCGGGAGACACAAGGTCTTGAGGTTACCACCATTCTCTCCCTCTTAGAGAACAAAATTCAGTTGCTGTCTAATCGACAGCCAAAGAAAATTACTTGCTATGATTTGGGTCAGCTCAGACGGGTGACCTGACAGGAATACATACATACATATACCAAGGCATTTCCCCCAATTTTGGGGGGTAGCTGACATCAAACAAATGAAATAAAAAAAGAGGACCTCTCCTCTCTACGTTCCTCCCAGCCTGACAAGGGACTCAAACGAGTTCGGCTGGTACTGCTAGGGTGCCACAGCCCACCCTCCCCCATTATCCACCACAGATGAAGCTTCATAACGCTAAATCCCCTACTGCTGCTACCTCCGCGGTCAACCAAGGCACCGGAGGAAGCAGCAGGGCCTACTGGAACTGCATCACAATCGCTCGCCATTCATTCCTATTTCTAGTACGCTCTCTTGCCTCTCTCACATCTATCCTCCTATCACCCAGAGCTTCCTTCACTCCATCCATCCAACCAAACCTTGGCCTTCCTCTTATACTTCTCCCATCAACTCTTGCATTCATCACCTTCTTTAGCAGACAGCCATTTTCATTCGCTCAACATGGCCAAACCACCACAACACATTCTTTTCCACTATAGCTGCTAACTCATTTCTTACACCCGTTCTCACCCTCACTACTTCGTTCTTAACCCTATCTACTCGAGATACACCAGCCATACTCCTTAGACACTTCATCTCAAACACATTCAATTTCTGTCTCTCCGTCACTTTCATTCCCCACAACTCCGATCCATACATCACAGTTGGTACAATCACTTTCTCATACAGAACTCTCTTTACATTCATGCCCAACCCTCTATTCTTTACTACTCCCTTAACTGCCCCCAACACTTTGCAGCCTTCATTCACTCTCTGACGTACATCTGCTTCCACTCCACCATTTACTGCAACAGACCCCAAGTACTTAAACTGATCCACCTCCTCAAGTAACTCTCCATTCAACATGACATTCAATCTCGCACCACCTTCCCCTCTCGTACATCTCATAACCTTAATCTTACCCACATTAACTCTCAACTTCCTTCTTTCACACACCCTTCCAAATTCTGTCACTAATTGGCCAAGCTTCTCTTCTGCGTCCGCAACCAGTACAGTATCATCTGTAAACAACAACTGATTTACCTCCCATTCATGGTCATTCTCGTCTACCAGTTTCAATCCTCGTCCCAGCACTCGAGCATTCACCTCTCTCGCCACTCCATCAACATGAAAGTTAAACAACCACGGCGACATCACACATCCCTGTCTCAACCCCACTCTCACCGGAAACCAATCGCTCACTTCATTTCCTATCCTAACACATGCTTTACTACTTTTGTAGAAGCTTTTCACTGCTTGCAACAACCTTCCACCAACTCCATATAACCTCATCACATTCCACATTGCTTCCCTATCAACTCTATCATACGCTTTCTCCAGATCCTTAAACGCAACATACACCTCCTTACCTTTTGCTAAATATTTCTCGCATATCTGCCTAACTGTAAAAATCTGATTCATACAACCCCTATCTCTTCTAAAACCACCCTGTACTTCTAAGATTGCATTCTCTGTTTTATCCTTAATCCTATTAATTAGTACTCTACCATACTCTTTTCCAACTACACTCAACAAACTAATACCCCTTGAATTACAACACTCATGCACATCTCCCTTACCCTTATATAGTGGTACAATATATGCACAAACCCAATCTACTGGTACCATTGACAACACAAAACACATATTAAACAATCTCGCCAACCACACAAGTACAGTCACACCCCCTTCCTTCAACATCTCAGCTCTCACACCATCCAGGAATAAAAGAGGGTATTGAAAATCTGTGTTCTCCCAATCTCCTTTGGCCCTTATGCCCTTGGACCTTAGTGGAAACACATTCAACCTCCATGTGCTTCCATTCAGGGGAAACATCTTTAATCTACATTTCGTGAAACTCAGACTTGTTCATGAAGTCTTACTAGGATTTTCTCCTGTAATCGAAGCTCCTCCTTAGACTGGAGTGGTTGGGAATGAATATATTCCTCTCTCATAAGAGAACCCCTCCCACGAGCTCGAAATAATTGCCTCATGACTTTTCGCCAAGGAAAGAGAGTCCAGACTTAGTTACAAGGATACTATCTTATATCTTCCATCGTCCTCTTGGAAATGTTAAGTAGTCTTTATTTTCTTCCTCATGATTGGAACATCCTATCTTGTAAGAAGACGGAGGACGCGGGAATATAGTCATGCTTCATTGGTTAGAAGTCTCTACTTTTAGTCTGTCCTCGTGAGACAAGCTAAACCTTCAAACCTTATGTGAGGGAAGGTTTTGCGATCAATCAGTTAGCCTCCTACTGTATAAAGGATTGGCCCTCATCTGTAAGACCTCGGCCTACTGGCTGATTTTAAAGTCTCGAACTCCTGCGAGACACATCTTCCATTTACATTGATCTGTAATTCGAGTAATTGAAGGAATGTCACGAAGGTCATATCCTATAAGGATATCCATAGACTGTCATTACCCAGTAGAAACTTTCACAGGTCTGACAAGACCGCGTTAGTCCCTGTTGAGTGCGACCTCTGAAGGACTAGCTGGGTCCCAGGTCCCTCGGTACTAGGGATCATCCCTCTCTTGGACCTCTACAAGACCTGAGCAAGTAACGGTCCTAGTTAAAAGACTGCCTGACAAGAATCTCTATCAGGAGTAGATCTGGTCATTCTTCTGGATTTGACGCTTCCTATAGAGGCATCAAAGAAAAGGGTGGTGGGGGAGGCCACATACAGGACCATACATCCTTATAACTGTGATCAGAGCACGAATAATACAGTCTCTTAATCCCCTAGTAGGCACCTTCTTTCTTCGGAAAAGTGCTGGGGGGAATGACAGTGATTTGGCGGTTTCCTGTTTGCGGGAAAACACTTCCTGATCTTATGTGGTCTCCACTTCGGGGTATCCTGTTTATCGGTTTGGATTTTATAGACCACCCCTTCTGCAGGAATATTCCTCCTACTGCCTCTGCTTTAGAGGTCTTCTTTTGGGAAGCGGAATGAATATCAATGACAAGCAGTGATCCTCTTTTTGCAGAAGGACCACTGTTGCCTGTTCGATTCCCTTTTGCGAACAATTTTCTTGGAAGACAGGTCACTTACAGTGGCATATCTACGGCTAAGGAGAACCCATTATGTACTTCCTTTACGATTAGATACTCCGTGGTGAGAGTCAAGTGGTCTGTTTTTTTTCCTCTTCTCAAGAGTGTTATTCTAGTCACGCACTCAAAAATTGCCAGTGCAGGGAATCACGCTCTTAGACTTAGGCAATGGAACACCTTTGCTCGTCCATCGAGCGTCTCCTCCAATCGTTGCTCTCCTTGGAGTTAGAACCTATGATATTCTCTGATCCCAAAGACAGGTCTTTCCCAGTGTGACACTTGACCAAAAGAGACACGTACCCTATGGGTCTCCCTCAACGTCTCTTGCTCACGGTGAGAAACACAGTATCATCCTATTTTGTTCCGGGCAGCTTGAACCTCGGGTTCGAGCCTTCCAACTGGGAACTTGCTGCTTTGTAATCAAGGCTGTAACACCGGTAATTACTTGAGAAGGGTGATAACCTAGCTCCAAGAGTATAGCACATTGGGTCAGATACTAGTCATTGTTTTTTTTTCATGCCAGTGATTATATTGAGGCCATACCTCAGGAAAACAATGGAGGAGTTCGCTCCTTATGTTCAGCATACCTCGCTAACCATAGTAAGGTCAGAGAGTGTTGTAAGGATCTTGTCCGTTACGGGGATGCAGGCCCTATACCAGTCACAGAATCCCTCTCCTCCTCCTCACAGAGATGACCCAGAGCTCTTAACGTTTAAGGGTAGAATCCGTCCATAACGTTTTCAAGAAGCTCCTTTGTGACACAAACCGTGTCATAGGTAGGGTGGATAAATGTCTAAGTTTCACCTCACCCAACCTACAAGATGTGACGCACAGAAGATCCGATACGTTTTCTATCTTAATCCTGTGGTGGTGACACAATAAGTGGGTTAATAGTACCACAGACTTTGTTGGACAAGTAGCTGAAGGTGGAAGGCATTGGCTACCTGGGGTAAGACTGGGATGAATGAAAGTATACCTAGCTCTTTTACTTTCATCATCTTCCCCTCCTTTGAGGAACAGTGCCATGGGTCCCTTTGCAAAGCTGGCTTCAACCTCTGCAGGTAATAACCACTTCCCCAACGCCTCCTGCGAGGTAGGCCCTGGGAAATGTCTTTTTATGTGTAGGGTTCCTATTTTAGCTAGGAGCATCTTCTTACCTGGACGTTCTTATATCTCTCGCAACAACTTTAGTTGCTCAGGCCGCTATCATTCTTGTATTGATATGCGAGGTGCAAGGTTTCCTTCGATTACAACCTAATATTGTACTAGGGAAACCCTGGTCAATGACTAAGCCAGTAGTTGGACTTACCACCCTCCTAAGAGTGAGTCATCCAATATAAATAGTGGAAGGTTTGTTAGTTGGGAACAAATGGCAAATTTGGAGAATTTTTATTTTTCCCTAACTAATGCAAACCTGTAGCTATTTATATAAATTGGCCTGCGATTTGTATTAAAGGTTAAAATGATACTAAGTGGTGTGAGTATACAGATATGATTGAATGATTTTCATTATATAGCGCTGAATGGCCTTTGATGCCCCAGTCCTTGGCTTAATCCCTAAATCCTATATTCAATTCAATTCAACCCATCACCTATCCCCCAAGTAAGTCCTGTCTGCAAGCAAAAAGTGACGGGGTTCATTGAATTAAGTATAATGTACTGTACATTATTACAATTGTATTTGTTTGTGACAAGTCCAGAATTTTTATTTCCATCTTTCAAAGTCACTACAGCAGTTTTTGATAGCTCTGCAAGCAAAGTTCCTTGAATATAGAGGGCAAATTTTGAATTTATTTTAATACAACTTTAGCCACCCACTTCAAAGCTTTGATATTAAAACTAGTTTACCTTAGTGTTTTAATGCTGCTCCCATAATGCTCTGTAAACTTACACAAATTGGACTTGAAAATAGTGGTAGTTCAGTTTTTTATGGTCTTCTAATCTTTCTCATCAAATGCAAAGGTCTGTCAATATAACCATTGACAAAAGCTTGCCAATGTTTTCCCTATCTAGACTACATTGCTGTATTTTGAATGACTGTACTTAAGTTTTGTTTAACCTCTTTCTCTTCCATTAATATACATGAAACTTTTTAAAATTGGCTTATTTAAATGGGAATTTGACCTAACTATTAAAGCTAAAAGCTGTTTAGCTCTTAGCTTCATGTCAATTTTTTTACTGACGGCATGTTCTTTATACAGTACGTACTTGCATTTCACCACAGTATATATAAACATTCTGAAATATTCCAGTGCAATCTTCTATATGTCCTGTAAATAGGTTTTCAAATTTGAACTAATGCTGTAATTCTTTAGTGCATGCTTACAGTGTATTTTACACCAGTATAATACTGTTTGTTCCGTAACCGAAATACAAACCACGCTATTTACAGAGGGTTTACCTTTTAGCGCAGCTGAAATGACGAGCCAATAGTTTTAACGAGGGTTAATTACCCCCGTGCTAGTTAGCGGGGGGTGGGGAAGGGTAGCTTGCTACCCCTCCCCCCTCCACACACCGGTGACTTGCTTCACTTCACTTTTGGCTCGGCGGTGATCAGACGTGTCTGCTCATCGCCCTCGTGACAGCCTTTAATTTTCTGCCTTTTCTTTTCAGCGTGTGTGTTGTTTGGAAGTTGACCTTCAGTTATTTCTTTACAATGCGTACATGCCCTGGAGTTGCCGGTCGTCCTTGTGGGACTTTCATGTCGGACGTAAATACGGATCCGCACACCCTCTGCCCTCAATGTCGGGGCCGACGGTGTGACCAGGAGAACATGCGCTGTGAGTGCAGGGAGTGGTCTGCATCCCAGTGGGAGAGGTTTGGCCGTCGGCATAAGAAGAAGTCCAAGAGAGACCGTTCTCCTCCGGGGTTAGCCTTGAAGGAGGAAGGTTCTCGGGACTCTTCTTCCGCCGCCCAAACCTCCTCCGAAGCTCCCCCTCGTCCGCCTCCTAAGGAGAGTCGGCCGAGTGGGAGCGCAGGCCCTTGTTCTGTTTCCCGAGCTTCAGTGGGGGGAGAGGGCGTCGCCTCCCATAGCGAGGCGGTTCCCCCTCCTCCTCCGGGGGAGGTTATTGATAATGCCTTATCCAGTGATGATCTTTTACAGATTTGGTCGTCCCTGGGGCTTAAGGGCTTGCCTTCCAGGGTCGCTCTTATTGACCTTGTCTCGTTGGGGGCCGCTGTTAAGCAGTCGCCGGCGGTAGCAGAGGTAGACCCTCTGTCTATTGTCGACGTCGTGGTGACAGAGGCCTCCGACGTGGCTGGGCCTTCCGCCGCAGGTGCTGTTGCGGGTGATGGTGCTAAAGGCTCTCCTCCTCCTTCCGTACATCCTTCGAAGGGGGAAGTGAGTCTTTCGGTCTCGGCTGCTGCTCAGCTTCCTTCTGAGGGAAGTGCTTTAACGGAGACTCCCCTTCGGAGGACCGATGGTCCCGACGATCTTCCCCGAGGCCGCCTCCGCCTTAAGGCTCACCGTCCGCTACGACACAAGGGCCTCCCTACCCCTTACAGGGGGACTAAGAGGCGCCTTTTTGGGTCTTCATCCTCCGGGGGGGACTCTCCTCGTCAGCCTCAACCTACAGCTCCGCCCTCCTTGAACCTCTCTGCAGACTGCTCACCATCTCCTGCCAGATCTTCGCCTTCTGGAGAACTCGTCACCCGACGGGCAACGGTCCCTTCGGGGCTAAGGGATCCTTCCCTTACGCGAGCAGTGCTAGCGCACAAGCGCTCTCCTGCTCGCCAGCGCTCTCCTGCTCGCCAGCGCTCTCCTGCTCGCCAGCGCTCTCCTGCTCGCCAGCGCTCTCCTGATCTTCAGCGCTCTCCTGCTCGTCGACGATCTCCTGCTCGCCAAGACTCTCCTGCTCGCCGACGCTCACCTGCTCGTCGGCTCTCTCCTGATGTTCGCCCCCCTCGCCAGCGCTCTCCTGCTCGTCAGCTCTCTTCCGAGCGTCATCGCTCATTTGAGGACCATCGCCCTGCGGTCTCTGACCACCCTTTAGTTCCTGCTGAACTCCATGCTCACCATCTGCCTGGTCCTGTGGCTACGCAACATCGTGCTGCGCGTGTGTCAAAAACACATGTTCGCCAACGCGCCAGCGATCTCCCAGTTCCTGCTCGTGAACGCGCCGCGCCACCTGTCCTTTCACATGACACGCGTCGACCTTCTGCTCGCCAGCGATCTCCAGCTCGCCAGCGATCTCCAGCTCGCCAGCGATCACCTACGCGCCAGCGATTACCTCCTCGCCAGCGTTCACCTGCTTGCCAGCGCGCACAGGCGATCTTAGTATCGCCTATTCAACAGCGACAGCTAGCGCGCCAACGTTCTCCAACGCTCCTGAAGGAACATGGTTCGCCAGCTTCTAGCTCGCCATCGCGCGATCGCCCGCCTGCGCATGCTGCTCGCCATCGCTCGCCATTGCACGATCGCCCTCCTGCGCATGCTGCTCGCCATCGCTCGCCCCTGCACGATCGCCCTCCTGCGGATGCTGATCACCATCGCACCCCATCACGCGATCGCCCACCTGCGCATGCTGCTCGCCATCGCTCGCCATCACGCGATCGCCCTCCTGCGCATGCTGCTCGCCATCGCTCGCCCCTGCACGATCGCCCTCCTGAGGATGCTGATCACCATCGCACCCCATCACGCAATCATTCACCTGCGCATGCTGCTCGCCATCGCTTACCATTACGCGGTCATTCACCTGCGCATGCTGCTCACCATCTCACGCCAGTGCGTCGACATGCCACATCGCGCCATCGCCAACTTGAGCGACTGCACTCACCAGCTCGTCATCGATCGCCTGTGGATCTACATCGCCAGCGATCTTCCTCACCTACGCGGCAGCGCGTTCCCTCACCGTCGCGCCAACGCTTGCGTTAGTCGCCTCGGACACGCGTTCATTTACCTGCCCACCCTCGCGCCCACTCGCCCGCGCGACCGCTCGCCTGCTCGCCTGTGCGCCTGCGCGCCTGTGCGCCTGCGCGATCGTCCACCTGCGCGACCATTCGCCCTCGCGCGACCATTCGCCCTCGCGCGACCATTCGCCCTCGCGCGACCATTCGCCCTCGCGCGACCATTCGCCCTCGCGCGACCATTCGCCCTCGCGCGACCATTCGCCCTCGCGCGACCATTCGCCCTCGCGCGACCATTCGCCCTCGCGCGACCATTCGCCCTCGCGCGACCATTCGCCCTCGCGCGACCATTCGCCCTCGCGCGACCATTCGCCCTCGCGCGACCATTCGCCCTCGCGCGACCATTCGCCCTCGCGCGACCATTCGCCCTCGCGCGACCATTCGCCCTCGCGCGACCATTCGCCCTCGCGCGACCATTCGCCCTCGCGCGACCATTCGCCCTCGCGCGACCATTCGCCCTCGCGCGACCATTCGCCCTCGCGCGACCATTCGCCCTCGCGCGACCATTCGCCCTCGCGCGACCATTCGCCCTCGCGCGACCATTCGCCCTCGCGCGACCATTCGCCCTCGCGCGACCATTCGCCCTCGCGCGACCATTCGCCCTCGCGCGACCATTCGCCCTCGCGCGACCATTCGCCCTCGCGCGACCATTCGCCCTCGCGCGACCATTCGCCCTCGCGCGACCATTCGCCCTCGCGCGACCATTCGCCCTCGCGCGACCATTCGCCCTCGCGCGACCATTCGCCCTCGCGCGACCATTCGCCCTCGCGCGACCATTCGCCCTCGCGCGACCATTCGCCCTCGCGCGACCATTCGCCCTCGCGCGACCATTCGCCCTCGCGCGACCATTCGCCCTCGCGCGACCATTCGCCCTCGGGCGACCATTCGCCCTCGGGCGACCATTCGCCCTCGGGCGACCATTCGCCCTCGGGCGACCATTCGCCCTCGGGCGACCATTCGCCCTCGGGCGACCATTCGCCCTCGGGCGACCATTCGCCCTCGGTTCGCCCTCGCGCGACCATTCGCCCTCGCGCGACCATTCGCCCTCGCGCGACCATTCGCCCTCGCGCGACCATTCGCCCTCGGGCGACCATTCGCCCTCGGGCGACCATTCGCCCTCGGGCGACCATTCGCCCTCGGGCGACCATTCGCCCTCGGGCGACCATTCGCCCTCGGGCGACCATTCGCCCTCGGGCGACCATTCGCCCTCGGGCGACCATTCGCCCTCGGGCGACCATTCGCCCTCGGGCGACCATTCGCCCTCGGGCGACCATTCGCCCTCGGGCGACCATTCGCCCTCGGGCGACCATTCGCCCTCGGGCGACCATTCGCCCTCGGGCGACCATTCGCCCTCGGGCGACCATTCGCCCTCGGGCGACCATTCGCCCTCGGGCGACCATTCGCCCTCGGGCGACCATTCGCCCTCGGGCGACCATTCCGCAGCAGGAACGCGTGCTCCTAGACGGCACTCGGGATCACCTCCATCCAAACACAGGTTGGTAGTGCAGGACGAGGAGAGGTTAGTACATCATTCTTCCCCACCTTCTTTTAAGGCAGGTACCGTCGTGTCCACTCCAAAGGATCGCCCGATCCCTTTCCCTTTAGCGAGGATTTCGGACTCTGTGTCCTTGGAGCAGCAGACTTGGTTTGGTCCTCTGGCACGGGCGTTAGTGAGGGTTATGAAACCAGCACTCGCCGGCCAGGGTAACAAACCAACGGCTGTCTCTCCTACGCTGAAGAGAAAGAGAGGAGTGGACTTCGTGGTGACTTCCCCCAGGGCGAAGTTGGTTCCCAAGAGGTCGGTCGCGAAGGTCCCTTCTCCTGCACGAGTACTCTCTCCTTCTCCCGTGGACGAGGCCTTTCCGTCCTCAGGTGAGTCCAGTGGGGCGGTAGTCTTCCCCTCGGCACCAGGGGGGGAGACTTCGCTTCAGGCAGGAGAATCGTCTCGTGAGGAAGGGGCCCCTCGAACCTCGTTGTTGGGATCCTGTATCCCTCCCAGGAGGGAATCCAAGGATTCCAAGACCGTCCCTAAATCCTCTGCAAGGATTCGTCAGGAACCCACGACTACCCAGGGGAATGTCCACGTATCACCCCAGGAAGAGATTCCTGGGGCAGGAGACTTAGCTGCCAGCCCGCAGGGAGGAGAACAGCAAGAATCCGAACATGCCTTCTGGCAGGTCCTAAGCCTGATAAGGCAACTTAACAGGCTTACGGATCCAGTCATCGCCCCCCGTGAAGGCAAAGACACGATTCTGGATGAAGTGTTTGACGTTCGGAAGGCCCCTAAGACCAGTGCAGCTCTGCCCTGGTCTCTGGGGCTGAAGAGTGCCAGGGCTAGGGCCAACGCTCAGCTCGCACTTCTTGCCTCCTCCAGTCGTTCCACTGCCGGGAACAAGCTCATCCCTCCTCCTCGCCTCCAGCAGAGGAGGTATTTCAAGATCCTGGGTGAGCACAACCTCGCTCTTCCTCTCCATCACTCTGTGTAGGAGCTGGCGAAGGGAGTTCCCCTTGAGAAACTCTCTGCCCGGCAGGTGTCGTTCTCGGCGGCAGAGATCCTTAACCACGAGAAGGTCGCTAAGTGTGCCATGCAGGCCACTTCGTGGCTGGACTTCTGGCTAGGATCTCTGGGCATCCTATTGCGATCGGAGGACTTGTCCAAGGAGACCAATAGGAAGGCCCTATAGACCTTCTTGCTCTTGGGCACCCGCTCCATCGAGTTTTTGGCGCACCAGGTTACCACCCTGTGGGCCAACTCGGTGTTGAAGCGTCGCGATGCTGTGTCCGAGAGATTCCATCCGAAGGTCCTCGCCGTAGATGTGTGTAGGCTCCGACATGCTTTCCTTCTGGGGGAGAGCCTGTTTGAGCCTCAAGACATGGAGCGAACGGCTGAGAGGTGGAGGAAATCCAGCACGGACTCCCTCCTCCACAGGGCCCTTACAACTCGGCCCTATAAGCCTCCAGCCCCGCCACAACAGCAGCAACAGCCTCGTAAGGCTCCCAAACAGGCACCGGCAGCCAAGAAAGTGGTGTCTAAGCCCCAGCCCTTTCCAGCCAAGGTCAAGAGGGGCGGTAAGTCCTCCAGGGGAGGCAAGACTCCTAGGGGTGGCGGCCGCGGCCGCAAGCCCTAGGGGTGGCAGTCCCCCTGCATGTCCACCTGTGGGGGGATGCCTTCAGCGTTGCGTCCGCAGGTGGCAGCAACACGGGGCCGATGCTTGGACGGTCTCTGTGATCGGCCAAGGTTATCGCGTCCCGTTCATAACGTCTCAACCTCCCCTGACAGCGAATCCAGTGTCGTTGAGCTCCTATGCCACGGGATAGGCAAAGGGGCTGGCCCTTCAGGCCGAAGTCGAGACCATGCTCGAGAAGGGTGCTCTCCAGGAGGTCGTGGACGGCTCCCCAGGCTTCTTCAGTCGACTCTTTCTTGTAGAGAAGGCTACTGGAGGCTGGAGATCCGTCATCGATCTCTCAGCTCTGAACAGGTTTGTCAAGCAAACCTGGTTCAGCATGGAGACAGCAGACACGGTCAGACTTGCGGTGAGACCACAAGACTTCATGTGTACACTGGATCTAAAGGACGCGTACTTCCAGATCCCAATCCATCCGTCTTCCAGGAAGTACCTGAGATTCTGCCTAGACAACAAGATCTACCAGTTCAAGGTGCTGTGTTTCGGTCTCTCCACAGCTCCTCAGGTGTTCACCAGAGTGTTCACCCTGATTTCATCTTGGGCGCTCAGGAACGGCATTCGTCTCCTTCGTTACCTGGACGACTGGCTGATCCTAGCAGACTCGGAGTCGACCCTTCTTCGGCACCGAGACAGGCTTCTGGATCTTTGCCAGGATCTGGGGATCGTGGTAAACCTCGAGAAGTCCTCTCTGCAGCCGTCCCAACGACTGGTTTATCTAGGCATGCTAATAGACACCAATCTCCACAAAGCCTTTCCATCAGACGACCGGATAGTAAGGCTGAGGAGGGTGGCGGAACCCTTCCTCAGGCAAAAAGAACTCCCCGCCCAATCGTGGTTGCGTCTCTTAGGCCACCTATCCTCCCTGGCCCGTCTGGTTCCAAACAGCCGCCTCAGGATGAGATCCCTTCAATGGCGGCTCAAGTCCCAGTGGAATCAAGGATCCGATTCCCCGGACATTCGGATCCCAATGGGGTCTCTGGAACAGACGGACTTGCGGTGGTGGCTGGCCGACGAGAACCTGCGGAAGGGAGGGAGTCTTCTCGTCCTCCCCCCCGGAATTGACTCTGTTTTCGGACGCGTCAAAAGAAGGGTGGGGGGCCGCACGTTCTGAACCAGAGGGCCTCAGGCCTTTGGTCAGAATCAGAAAAGTGCCTACACATCAACCTGCTAGAATTGAAGGCCGTCTTTCTGGCTCTTCAGCAGTTCCAACGGTCCCTGGCGGGTCACTCCGTGGTGGTGATGAGCGACAACACCACGGTAGTGGCTTATATCAACAAGCAGGGAGGCACTTTTTCGCAACAGCTATCCCATCTTGCAGTAGAGACTCTGAGGTGGACCGAAACCCACTCGATAACACTATCAGCTCGCTTCATTCCTGGCAAGAGGAATGTGCTCGCTGACAGTCTGAGCAGGGCTTCGCAGATAGTGAGTACCGAGTGGTCTTTGGATCCTCAGATAGCCAACAAAGTCCTGACTTTGTGGGGTTCCCCGACTGTGGACTTGTTCGCGACAGCCTTGAACTTCAAGCTGCCCCTGTACTGCTCACCAGTCCCGGACCCCAAGGCACTCTGGCAAGATGCTTTCCAGCAACGGTGGGACAACATCGACGTGTACGCCTTCCCACCGTTTTGTCTGATGAGAAGGGTGCTCAACAGGACCAGACTATCGGTCAACTGTTCCATGACTCTGGTAGCTCCGCTATGGCATCACGCGGAATGGTTTCCGGACCTTCTGCAACTCCTGACGGAACTCCCAAGGGAGCTTCCTCCACGACACGAGCTTCTCAGACAACCCCACTCCGGCGTCCCTCACAGGGCTGTAGCCTCGCTTCGGCTTCACGCCTGGAGACTATCCAGCGTCTCCTCGCGGAGAGAGGCTTTTCGCAACAGGTTGCGGAGAGAATGTCTCGGCACCTGCGAAGGTCCTCTGAGGGAGTCTACCAAGCAAAGTGGAGAGTCTTTTGTGGTTGGTGTCGTGGAAGGGGTATCTCTCCACTCGATGCCACTATTCCAGCAATAGCGGACTTCCTCGTGTATCTGCGAGAAGAAATGCGCCTTTCTGTCTCGGCAGTGAAAGGCTATCGCTCAGCCTTAAGCTTGGCCTTCAGATTGAAGGGCGTGGATATTTCTTCATTGCTAGAACTCTCTTTACTCATACGTAGCTATGAGCTTACCTGCCCCCAGTCGGAAGTGAGACCCCCTCCTTGGAACGTGGTTCGAGTCCTCAGGTCTCTTAAGAGACCTCCCTTCGAGCCATTACGCCAGGCCTCCGATCGCCACCTGTCTTGGAAGACGGCTTTCCTACTCGCCTTGGCTTCGGCCAAGCGAGTTAGTGAACTTCATGGTCTCTCGTACGACATCGCCCATTCAAGGGGATGGGGGGAGGTAACATTCAGGTTCGTCCCTGAGTTTGTGGCCAAGACTCAGAATCCTGGAGTGCCGGATCCTCGGTTCGACTCTTTCAGGATCGCGAGTCTCCGTTCTGTAACAAACGACCCAGACCAGCTGCTACTATGTCCAGTGAGGTGTCTGAGGCACTACTTGAAGAGAACGGCTGCAGTCCGTCCTCATGTGCGAGCTTTGTTTGTGAGCACAGGCAGGACAAAGAGGAGGGTCACCAGGAACACCATCTCAGCTTGGATTCGAAGGGTTATCCACCATGCCCTGAATCCTGACCCTCCTCCGTCACGTCGCCCTCGGTCCCACGATGTCAGGGGTATTGCTACATCCCTGGCCTTCAAGAGAAACTTCTCTGTGACGCAGGTACTTCAAGCTGGGGTCTGGAAGCGTCAAACGACCTTCACAGCCCACTACCTGCAAGACGTGACCCACAGGAGCCTCGATACGTTTTCTATCGGCCCTGTGGTGGCTGCACAACAGCTGGTCTAACCTCAGGCTCCTTTATGGACAAGTAGCAGTAGGTTGAGGGCGTTGTTACCCGGTCTTAGTCTGCGTGAATGAAAGAGTATGTCTGACCCTTTCTTTCTTCATTCTCCCCTCTCTTGGGGAAGCAGCATTCTGGTCCTCGCATAGCTGACCTCGACCTCTGCAGGTAACCCATGCTTCTTTGTGCTCCTAGTATTAAGCTTAATACTGTTGCGTCTCCCATACCCTGACGAGGTGGTATGGGGAACGTCCTATCCTAGAATTCCTATCTGAAGGTCTCAAGGTCAACTTCATAGGACGAGTCACACTCTCCTCCTCACACTGCTTATGTAGGCCACTCGTTCCTAGCGATGCTAGGAACTTGTGAGGTACAGGGGCTCCCTCTCTCTAGTGCTGCTCACTGAGGGATCGAGCCCCCGGGCAAGCCGAAGTCAGTAAGGCTGGGGACTTTTCACCCTTCCTAAGGGGTAAGTCACCCTCTGTAAATAGCGTGGTTTGTATTTCGGTTACGGAACAAATGACAAATTCGAAGATAATTTGTATTTTTCCTAACCATACAAACCTTAGCTATTTACACATATGTGCCCGCCATCCCTGACCCCCAAGTCAAGTCCTACCTCTAAGTGAAGTGAAGCAAGTCACCGGTGTGTGGAGGGGGGAGGGGTAGCAAGCTACCCTTCCCCACCCCCTGCTAACTAGCACGGGGGTAATTAACCCTCGTTAAAACTATTGGCTCGTCATTTCAGCTGCGCTAAAAGGTAAACCCTCTGTAAATAGCTAAGGTTTGTATGGTTAGGAAAAATACAAATTATCTTCGAATTTGTCATATTAGATTTAAGAATTTTATAGCTTATACAATAGTTTGTCTTCATAATTTCACTACCAAGGTTCTTTGTTTAGGTTGTGCAAGTACAGCTTTTTTTCTGTGCTATGTACCATGTTCTGCACACTTGACCTTTTTCTACTAGAATTTATGGGATCTCTAGTCTACCACAACCAAATTTAGCAAGGATTTTTATTATGAATGTCAAACTGTTGACAAGTAGTATTATGCTATTTAGCGATAAGGTCTAGTGCAACGAATATACAGCAGGGGTTCTTGTGTAACAAAATTAGAGCCATGGATTCTCTTATGCCTGGCAATCCTATAAGAGGACTAAGAAAAGCATGGTTTTGGCCTTTTATTCAGGAGGTATTCCACTTAAAAGTATTCTTAATCTTATTTGCTATGTTATAGTGATCAACAGTATTGAAGAGAAAGATTCACATTTTGTAAATACAGGACCTTTTTGTTGATGATTTGGCAATCTACTGCAGTAGGTATGACTCAACATCAGTTTGTAAACTTTTTCTAAAGTCTATCAATGTCATTAGCAAATAGCCTGATATATATATGTACATGGTTTTATATTTTCATCTTAGGACTTGCTGTATTATTTACCAGATGTAGAGGTATACTTTAGTAAACCTTTCAACTGTAGAATTTATTATTTTAAATTTGTAAACTAAGTACATTTTGGGTATGGTTATTTTTCCTAATTTCAGGGGCTTGAGTCCCACTAATGCTCCAAAATGGAAAGGGACAAATGTTTTAAGAGCTTTTTATTTTAAAGTTGTTCCGTAACTGACATACAAACCACGCTATTTAATAGGAGTTATTACTTTCGGCGTAGCTGAAATGACGAGCCATTAGAATTTTAACGAGGGTTTACTACCCCACCGCTAGTTAGCGGGAGTTAGGGAGGGTAGCTTGCTACCCCCCCTCACACACACTTGTGCTTGAGCTCACTTTGCTCTCGGCTTGGGTGGTAGTCGGATGTGTCCGCTCTCACCCTCGCCTCTCTGACAGCCATTAATGCTTTTTGCTTTTTGCTTTTTCTTCTATAGGTGTTTTTGAAGTTGGCCTCTGCTACCATGCGAAAACGTCCTGGACTACCCAACCGCCCTTGTGGTACGTTTATGTCGGCGGTCGATACGGATCCTCATACCCTTTGTCCTTATTGTAGGGGCCAGCGGTGTGATAGAACTAATAAGAGTGGTGAGTGTAGGGAGTGGTCTACCTCCCAGTGGGAGAGGTTTTCTCGTCAACGGAAGAAGTCCAAACGGGATTTTTCTCCTTCAAAGGTTTCTTTGAAAGGAGAAAATCCCAAGGACTCTTCTTCCGTTGCCCAAACCTCCTCCGAAGCTCCCGCTCGATCGGTTTCTTCCGAGAAACTGTCAAATGGTAGCGTAGGCCATTGTTCTGTTTCCCGACCTCGGGGTTCGGGAGAGGGAGTTGCCTCCCATAGCGAGGCAGCTCCTCCTCCTTCCCCGGGGGAGGATTTAAATATTAATGTATGTACTAATGATTTATTGCAGCTTTGGTCTTCCTTGGGGCTCGAGGGTTCGCCCTCCAAGGAAGCCTTGTTTGACATGATCCCGTTGGGTGCCGCTGTCAAACAATCGCCGACTTTGGCAGAGGTTGATCGTCTGTCTATCGTTGACGTTGTGGTGGCAGAGGCATCCGATGCGGTATCGCCGACCTCTGCTCCTGATCAACCTGCTGTAGCTGAAGGCTTAGTTTCTCCCTCTGCTCAACCTTCGAGGGAGGAACTAAGTCCAACAGTCTCTCCTGCCAGTGATTCTCCCCCTCGGGGGAGTTCACTCACAGAGACTCCTCTTCGGAGGACTGCTGATGGTCAGCTCGCTGACCCAACGGCCCCCAGAGGGCGCATAAGGCGTAAAGCTCGCCTTCCTCTTCGCCGTAGAGGCCTTCCTTCACCTCACAAGGGTGTGAGGAGGCACCTCTTCGGTTCATCGTCTTCACCGCAGTCCGCCGCAGAGGAACCTTGTCATCGTTCTCCGACTGTACCAGCTACAACCCTGGACCTCTCTGCGGATCGTTCGCGATCCCCTTCTGTGGAAGGTCGTCCTTACAAAGGACACGTCGACCTTCCACCCGTCAGACCTGCTGACCTGCCGTCGCCGTTCCTGGCTGCTGATGCACTGTGGGCGCCGACACATCCTGTTTTTGGGAAACAGGCAACGGTCCCTTCGGGGCACCAAGGGCGTATGCGCTAGTTGGCGCATACATCCCTTACGCCCCATTCAAGACATGCGCGCCAACAATCTGACCTCTCTGAGGTTTTGGAGTTAGCGCACAGGCACTCTCCGAGTATTGCTGATATAGCACGCCTGCGCGCAAGCGCTCATCGGCTGCCGACGATCCAGATATAGCACGTTAGCGCTCACCTGCCGACGATGTTCCTGCTAAAGCGCGCCGGCGCTCACCTGCTCGTCAGCGCTCCCCTGATCGCCAGTGCGCTACTGCGCGCCTTCAACCTTCTGCGCACCAGCGCTCGCCTGCGCGCCAACGATATCCTGCAGCCTTGGTTTGGGACACTGGTCAGAGCGGTCATGCAGGCGTTTAAGCCTGTCTTCTCTGACCTGGGCCAGAAATCCTTGCCAGCTTCTATCCCCCTGAAGAGGAAAAGAGTTTCGAACGTGGTAACTTCTCCGAGGGCAAAGCTGACTCCTCGTAAGTCCGTGAGGAAGGCCTCCTCACCCCCCCAGACTTTCTCTCCCTCTCCTTCGGACGAAGACTTCCCGTCCTCAGGGGAGTCACGTGAGGTGAGGTGTTCCCCCATCGCACCAATGAGGGAAACCCCACCTCGCGCTGGAAAGTCTTCTCGGGTAGGGGTGGAGAAGAGCCTCCCACCGTCGTTGTTGGAGTCTTGCATCCTTCCCAGGAGGGAGTCGAAGGACTCCAAGACTGTACCCAAGTCTTCATCAAGGCTTAGACCGGAGCCAGCCAAGCACTCGGAAAACGTCCACGAGTCCCCCCCAAGAAGAGCCTTTGGGGAGAGGAGACTTCGCTGCTAGCCCTTCAGGAGGAGAGCTGCAGGAGTCAGAACATGCGTTCTGGCAGATTCTGACTCTTATGAGGAATCTCAATGGGTATGCTGACCCAGAGATTCCTCCTCGTGATGGCAAAGACAGTATCTTTGGGACTCAAAAACCCTCAGAGGCCAGTGCGGCTTTGCCCTGGTCTCAAGGGGTCAAGAGTGCCAGACACAAGGTCAAAGTCCAGCTCTCCGAGCTGGCCTCCTCCAGCCGATCCAGCGCCGGCAACAAACTCCTCCCACCTCCTCATGTCCAACAGAGGAGGTACTTCGACATCGTTGAGGAGACTTGTTTGGCTCTTCCACTTAACCATTCGTTGGAGGAGCTTACCAGGGGAGTCACTCTTGAGAGAGACTCCGACCGGCAGACCTCGTTCTCGGCAACGGAGATCCTTATCCAGGAGAAGGTGGCGAAGTGTGCCATGCAGGCCACTTCGTGGCTGGATATCTGGCTAGGGACCCTAGGCATCCTGTTACGTTCGGAGGATTTATCCAAAGAAAATACCAGGAAGGCTATGGAGACCTTTTTACTCTCGGGCACTCGCACGATCGAGTTTCTAGCCCACCAAGTCACGAACTTGTGGGCTAACACCATCTTGAAACGTCGAGACGCGGTGTCTGAGAGGTTCCATCAAAAGGTCCCTAATACCGAGATCAGCAGGCTCAGGCATTCTTCCGTTATGGGGAAGAACTTGTTTGAGCCTAGGGACGTGGAGCAGGCCGCTGAGAGGTGGAGGATGTCCAACCAGGACTCTCCTACATATGGCTCTGACATCGAAGCCCCATAAACCTCAAGCACCCCAGCAACCACGCCCTACCAAGACCACGAAACCAGCACCTGCAGCGAAGACGGTGGTGTCTAAGCCCTTTCCTGTCAAGGACAAGAAAGGCAAAAAGTCCTCCAGGGGAGGAAAGAATCCTAGAGGGAGCGGCCGAGGCCGCAAATGCTAGGCCTGGCAGTCCCCCTGCATGTCCACCAGTGGAGGGATGCCTACAAAGTTGCGCGAACAGGCGGCAGCAACTCGGGGCCGATTCCTGGACGATTTCCGTTCAGTAATCAGTCAGGGATATCGCGTCCCGTTCACAACATCTCTACCTCCCCTGACAGCGGATCCAGTGTCGTTGAGCTCCCTTGCCATGGGATCAGCAAGCGAGCAAGCCCTTCGGGCAGAAGTCCAGACCATGTTGAAGAAGGGCGCTCTCCAAGAGGTCCTCGACGGGTCTCCAGGCTTCTTCAGTCGACTCTTTCTTTTACGTAAAGAAGGCGTCTGGAGGCTTGAGACCAGTCATTGACCTCCGGCTCTGAACAAGTTTGTCAAGCAAACTCCGTTCAGCATGGAGACCGCAGACACGGTCAGACTTGCAGTGAGACCGCAAGACTTATGTGTACACTGGACCTGGAGGACGCGTACTTCCAGATCCCAGTCCATCCGTCTTCAAGGAAGTACTTCGGCAACAAGGTTTACCAGTTCAAGGTGGTGTGTTTCGGTCTCTCCACAGCACCTCAGGTTTTCACCAGTGTTCACCCTAATATCGTCGTGGGCACACAGGATCGGCATCCGTCTCCTCCGTTATCTGGACGACTGGCTGATCCTAGTAGACTCGGAGTCAGCCCTTCTTCGACACCGAGACAAACTTTTGGGACTTTGCCAAGATCTGGGGATCATGGTAAATCTCGAGAAGTCCTCTCTGCTTCCCACTCAAAGACTGGTATATCTAGGCATGATCATAGACACCAATCTCCACAAAGCCTTCCCATCAGATGACAGGATAGCAAGGCTGAGGAGGGTCGCAAGCCTTTTCCTCAGACGAGAAGAACTGCCAGCCCAATCGTGGTTACGTCTCCTCGGTCACCTCTCATCTTTGGCCCGCCTAGTTCCCAACGGTCGCCTCAGGATGAGATCCCTCCAATGGCGACTCAAGTCTCGGTGGAATCAGGGTTACGATTCCCCGGACGTCATGATCCCTATGGGACCTGCGGAACGGACAGACCTATAGTGGTGGGTGACAGACGAGAACCTAGGAAGAGGAGTGGATCTTCTCGTCCTCCCCCCGGATTTGATGCTGTTTTCGGACGCCTCAAAGAAAGGGTGGGGGTCCCACGTTCTGCAACCCAGGACCTCAGGCCTGTGGTCAGAATCAGAAAAGTGCCTCCATATAAATCTGCTAGAGATGAAGGCCGTATTCCTGGCCCTTCAACAGTTCCAACAATACCTGGCGGGTCACTCTGTGGTGGTGATGAGCGACAACACCTCAGTAGTGGCTTACATCAACAAGCAAGGAGGTACCTTTTCAAAGCAACTATCCCATCTCGCAGTAGAGATACTGAGATGGACTGAAATCCGCTTGATTCCACTATCGGCACGTTTCATTCCAGGCAAGAGGAATGTGCTTGTCGACAGTCTGAGCAGAGCGTCTCAGATAGTGAGTACCGAGTGGTCTTTAGATCATCTAGTAGCCAACAAAGTCCTGACTTTGTGGGGCTCCCCGGGACTGTGGATCTGTTCGCGACAGCGTTGAACTTCAAGCTTCCGCAATACTGCTCCCCAGTCCCGGATCCCAAGGCTCTCTGGCAAGATGCCTTCCAACAACGGTGGGACAACATCGACGTGTACGCCTTTCCCCCGTTCTGTCTGATGAGGAGGGTGCTCAACAAGACCAGAATATCGGTCAATCTTTCGATGACCCTTATAGCTTCGCTGTGGCATCACGCGGAATGGTTTCCGGACCTTCTGCAACTCCTAACGGAACTTCCGAGAGAACTTCCTCCGCGACACGAGCTACTCAGACAACCACATGCCAACATCTTCCACAAAGCCGTAGCTTCGCTACGACTTGACGCCTGGAGACTATCCAGCATCTCCTCGCTGAGAGAGGATTTTCGCAACAAGTTGCGGTTAGGATGTCTGGACATCTGCGAAAGTCATCCGCATCTGTCTACCAGGCAAAGTGGAAAGTCTTCTGTGGTTGGTGTCATGGAAGGGGTATCTCTCCACTCGATGCCACTATTCCAGCAATAGCGGAGTTCTTCGTGTATTTGCAGGAAGAGATGCGCCTTTCAGTCTCGGCGGTGAAAGGCTATCGCTCAGCCTTAAGTCTAGCCTTCAGGCTCAAAGGAGTGGACATTTCTTCCTCGCTGGAACTTTCCCTACTCATACGAAGTTATGAACTTACCTGCCCTCAGTCGGAAGTGAGACCTCCTCCATGGAACGTGGTTCGAGTTCTCAGGTCTCTTAAGAGACCTCCCTACGAACCATTACGCCAGGCTTCAGATCGCCACCTAACTTGGAAGACGGTGTTCCTACTAGCTTTGGCCTCGTCCAAGCGAGACGTTGAACTTCATGGTCTCTCATATGACATCGCCCATTCAAGGGGATGGGGGGAGGTAACGTTCCAATTCGTCCCCGAGTTTATTGCTAAGACTCAGAATCCGGGGGTGCCGGACCCTCGGTTTGACTCCTTCCAGATTTCGAGTCTTCGTTCTGTAACAGATGACCCAGACCATCTCCTACTGTGTCCAGTAAGGAGTCTGAGGCTATATCTCAAAAGAACGGCTGCAGTACTGTGGCGGGATGTTGCAAGGACAACCCCCACACCCTGAATCACACTTACTGAGAATGGTCTCCACAAAACAAACTTTCCCCTTACGTAATCTACAACCAGACTCTTAGACAAAAAGGACGAAATAAACAAAACATATCCTAATAACTATATTTCCTTACAGACTAAAACGCTCAACATAAACCAAAAAAAAACACACTTATCAATAATCATACACTTAACACAAAACAGGCGTTAATCATACCACCATTCAAATAAACTCTCAAAATAAATAACGCTTAAAAACTTACAAAACATACAAAAAACGTAACATAATTCAAATAAACCAAATTTAAACCCTAACAAAACTTAAAATTAAACGTCACACCACCACCAATATTTGTTTATGTGTGGACCACTTTGTCCACACAAGGGCAAACAGTCATTAAAAGCCCAAAACCACAACTCTGCAGCAACCGGATCACTATTAAATATTAATACACATATGTATTAGTTGGTTTGGGTTGTGCGCGTTATCATCATCATCATCAATCGAAATACAAAAGCACAATCAAATCCGGTTCTTGAACACAATCCAGGTCATCTACAGTCGGTCAATCCACAAGAGCAGTCTAAGTATAATCGATTACAGGCCGGGTCAGCAACTAAAGATCGTCATTCAAAATCAATTTAATCTCTCCAAAGGAGGAATCACGCCCTGCCAAAATAAAAAAGAAAAACACTTACAAACACTCATAACTAACTGAACTACAAACACTCCTAACTAACTGAACTATCGCACTATAATCAAAGATAAATAATAAATTGTTCCTATCATTCACAATCACTACAAGCAAAGATAAACAAAACTGTACTTACTTTTGAAATATATAAACACTTTCTCGCTGGTCGAAAAATGATATAAAATATAATCCAGCATTCACAAACGAACTGTCACAAGCTGCAGTCAAATAAAAAAAAGCATTCGCTCCGAAACATTCACCACTGTCGTAACCTAACAAAAATGTAAACAAACAATCTCATTTAAACCAACAGTCTTTCTCACCACAAACGATCGTTACACTAACTACTTTCTCTCTCTCTCTCTCTCTCTCTCTCTCTCTCTCTCTCTCTCTCTCTCTCTCTCTCTCTCTCTCTCTCTCTCAGGATTTGGCAAAAAACAAAAATTAAAATACAGCAAAAATAAATCCTCCACATTCCTCCCCCCTTACTTTGCCAAATCCTACTCACACAAAACTTACAATATTTTTTTCATTACCCAGTCGCAATCGAGAACGGGACCTCTACTCCGAGTAACTGGGCCTCCATACACTCTCTCATTCGTTTCTTCCTTATCACAATCATTCGCTACATTAACACTATTCTTATCTAAATCCCTATCATCTAATATATCATGTACAATCCCATCTACCTCGTTCTCGTCTGGCCCTATAATTACACTCATTTCTGTAAACAGTTCATCCATTTCATCAAAAACATTCTCAACTTTAGCAAAAGATTCATTCATGCTACTTATCATTCTCCTGTCTCTCATTCTTGCGCTATTCATTTTTTCTTTTACATCATCTAACGAAAAGCCACACACACTATAAGTATCATTCATACTCAGCCACGTTTCATCTGTATTAATACATTTATCTTCCACACTCACTTGTACATTTACACCCTTGTCATACTTATTCGTATTCTTACCTATACCTATAAATTTCCCTTGCACTTTCTCCTCTCTTAAAACTTTCAAACGCCTCTTTTTCCTATATTCAACTAACACTAATTGTTTATTTTCCAGCCCTAATTTCTCATGCATACTCGGTTCATACTTGCTCATTTCCAACCAATTATTCATATCATTCTCACAAACATTGATCCTATTCCTTCCACACACACAGGAGGACTCACCCAGCTGAACCCTCTTACACTCTAGTTTCCCGAACATCCTGGCTGATTTACTCCCTTCTTCCTACATACCCTAGCTACATGCCCATCTGCACCACATTCAGTACACTTACCCCGTGGCTCCTTGCACATTCTAGCATAATGACCATCCTTACCACAATTACCACAAATTACATTCATATGATTACTACGACATCCACTCGCTATGTGCCCAGTTATACCACACCGATAACATTTTACCCCTTTCTCTTTTTTGCACTCGCTAATTCTATGCCCTACCTCACCACATCCAAAACAAGCACCTAGAGCCCATCTACATTCATTTTTCTTATGACCTACTTTCCCACACCTATAACACTTTTCATCCCGGACACGGCTATCTGACATACCTCGATGTGCACTCACACTCCTATCCCTATTGCGCCAATTACCCTGCCTAAATCCTTCATTTGTCCTTACAGGTATTCCCACATTACTCGCCCTAACACTCCTATCTACTACATTATCAGCTACCCTCATTGGTCCTATCAAAATTGCATCCTTATAACTACCAAATTCTATTACACTTTCTTCCATTCCAGTTCTTACACTCACAGATTTACTTTCTTTCATGCACCTATCTAACTCATAATCCTCAACTATCTCTAGTATATCATCCCACGTCAATCTCTCTTGCGTCCACCTCATTTTCTCTTTGCGTTTCAAATTAATAAATTCACACACATTCTCAGGTACTGTTGCCAAAAACTTCCTCATTAACTCCTTATTCTCATTTATGCCTTCATCCCCATACTTCTTCCTAGCTAACGTTTCCAACCTACATACGTACATTGATATAGCTTCTCCTGCATTCATCCTTGCCTCATCAAAATCATTCTTACGCTTATACCTAACACTCCCTTTCATACGTTTTACCTGCTCAATTATTCTCTTTTTCACACTTTCATAATCAACGTCACCTACACTCATTATCACTCCATACATCGTCAACAAATACCCAGTCAAATATTCTCCTAACTCCCTAGCCCAAACTCTTTTACTATCACCATACTTATCCTGACAATACCTCTCATACTCCTTGAAAAAATCATATACATCCCTACTGCTATGCTCATTGAACCTTTCACACCGAGGTACCTCTCTCATAAACACAGTCTTACACACATCACGTTCATTCTCACTGCTATCATCACTGTCTACTCCCTTGTTACCTTCTTCCTCATTTGAATATAATGAATCCACTTCCACACTTAAATTCCTATCCTTAACCATTCCCTTCTTACCCTTTTTCTTACTTACCACTTTCACCCATTCACGATCGTCCTTGCTATCAGCCTGATACTTTTTCTTCTCTTTCTTCACATCACTTTTACCTTTCCTTTCATCTTTCCTCTCACCTTTCTGTTCATCCTTACTATGCCTAATTCCCTTATCTTCAATCTCACTATCACTATTACTATTACTATCACTATCACTTCCTTTCCCATTATCACTAACCTTAGCCTTCTCATCCACTATCAACCCATTACCCAAAACTGAGGACACTCCTCCGACTGCACCTTCACCCATTATAGTTTTCATCATCCCCATTACTTGTCCCATCATATCTTCCATTCGTTTCTCCGTCCGTTCTTCATTCTCTCGCATCCTCATCTCAACACCCTCTTCCACTCTCTCTACAGTTCCCTGAATTTCCCTCAGTTTCCTATGCATATCCTCATTCTCACACCTTAACCAGGTATTCTCTTGCAACAATTTCTCCTCACGCTCCTTACTCAGCCGCAATTCCTCCTTCAAAACCCTCAACTGCTCCTCCATTTTTCATCAACCTTATATCTAATATCTTATCCTATCAGTCCTTCGTCTAAGAGTCCAGCTTCAATCCCACCTCGGTTGTCCCTGTTCGGGCGCCAAAATAATGTGGCGGGATGTTGCAAGGACAACCCCCACACCCTGAATCACACTTACTGACAATGGTCTCCACAAAACAAACTTTCCCCTTACGTAATCTACAACCAGACTCTTAGACAAAAAGGACGAAATAAACAAAACATATCCTAATAACTATATTTCCTTACAGACTAAAACGCTCAACATAAACCAAAAAAAAACACACTTATCAATAATCATACACTTAACACAAAACAGGCGTTAATCATACCACCATTCAAATAAACTCTCAAAATAAATAACGCTTAAAAACTCACAAAACATACAAAAAATGTAACATAATTCAAATAAACCAAATTTAAACCCTAACAAAACTTAAAATTAAACGTCACACCACCACCAATATTTGTTTATGTGTTGACCACTTTGTCCACACAAGGGCAAACAGTCATTAAAAGCCCAAAACCACAACTCTGCAGCAACCGGATCACTATTAAATATTAATACACATATGTATTAGTTGGTTTGGGTTGTGCGCGTTATCATCATCATCATCATCATCAATAGAAATACAAAAGCACAATCAAATCCGGTTCTTGAACACAATCCAGATCATCTACAGTCGGTCAATCCACAAGAGCAGTCTAAGTATAATCGATTACAGGCCGGGTCAGCAACTAAAGATCGTCATTCAAAATCAATTTAATCTCTCCAAAGGAGGAATCACGGCCTGCCAAAATAAAAAAGAAAAACACTTACAAACACTCCTAACTAACTGAACTATCACACTATAATCAAAGATAAATAATAAATTGTTCCTATCATTCACAATCACTACAAGCAAAGATAAACAAAACTGTACTTACTTTTGAAATATATAAACACTTTCTCGCTGGTCGAAAAATGATATAAAATATAATCCAGCATTCACAAACGAACTGTCACAAGCTGCAGTCAAATAAAAAAAAGCATTCGCTCCGAAACATTCACCACTGTCGTAACCTAACTAAAAAATGTAAACAAACAATCTCATTTAAACCAACAGTCTCAACAGCAAAAATAAATCCTCCACAGTACGTCCCCAGGTGCAGGCATTGTTTGTGAGCACTGGGAGAACTAAGATGAGGGTCGCCAAGAAGACCATCTCGGCATGGATTCGTGAGGTGATCCATCTGTCCCTGAATCCAGACCCTCCTCCGTCACGTCGCCCTAGAGCACATGACGTCAGGGGCGTAGCTACGTCCCTGGCCTTCAAGAAAAATTTCTCAGTGATGCAGGTGCTCCGAGCTGGGGTGTGGAAGCATCAGACAACCTTCACAGCCCACTACCTGCAAGACGTGACCCACAGGAGGCTCGATACCTTTTCTATCGGCCCTGTGGTGGCTGCACAACAGCTGGTTTAAAACCTCAGGCTCCTTAATGGACAAGTAGCAGAAGGGTGAGGGTATTGTTACCCGGTCTTAGTCTGCATGAATGAAAAGATATGTCTGGCCTTATTCTTTTCTTCATCCTCCCCTCTCTTGGGGAAAGCAGCATCCTGGGTTCTCTGCACAGCTGATCTCAAACCACTGCAGGTAAACCATGTTTCCTTGTGTTCCTAGTATTAAGCTAATACTGTCACGTCCCCATACCCTGACGAGGTGATATTGGGAGAGTCCTAGCCTCAAGTTTCCATCTAAAGGACTACAGGTTAACTTCCTAGGACGAGTCACACTTCATACCTTCACACACAGCTTACGTAGGCCGCGTCCCTTGCGTAGCAAGGGTCTAGCGAGGTGCAGGGACTCCTTATTGTTGAGTACTGACACACTCAGATACGGAGTCCCGGCCAAAGCCAAAAGCCAGTACTGGCAGGGACTTTCCACCCTTCCTAATGGGTGAGTCTCCCCTATTAAATAGCGTGGTTTGTATGTCAGTTACGGAACAAATGACAAATTCGTAGATAATTTGTATTTTTCCTAACTATACAAACCTTAGCTATTTAATCAAACTTGCCCGCCAGCCCTATCCCCCTTGAAGTCCTACCTCTAAGCAAAGTGAGCTCAAGCACAAATGTGTGGGGCGGTGGGTAGCAAGCTACCCTCCCTACTCCCCGCTAACTAGCTGTGGGGTAGCAAACCCTCGTTAAAATGTTAATGGCTCGTCATTTCAGCTACGCCGAAAGTAATAACCCCTATTAAATAGCTAAGGTTTGTATAGTTAGGAAAAATACAAATTATCTACGAATTTGTCATTTTTGAAAGATTACGCATCTTTTAAATATTTCAAAAGTTGTTAATGGTCTTGATTGGGAAGAAGTTCTGATTGAGCTCGTAAGATTCACTTCTAGTCTCGCGTTGAATCTGCCGTCAAACATATTCTGCATTTGAAACCAGTAGAAAATACTGTAGTTTGGTGTTCACATAATATGGGTCTCAGGGTATTACCAGTGCAATTAGAGCCTCTGCTTTTGATGGTACAGTATTGATAATAAAAAAACCAAAAGTTAACCATCTTAATATTCCACTCTGGATTATATCTGACATTTCCCCTTTCCCAAAATCTTTCCCACATAAAATGGTCACTAAATTCCTTGAATATGACAACTGTTTGGATGTGCTGTAATTTACAAGGATGAATTATATGTTACTGTTACCAGGGATGTGGCAGCCTTTGGTAACATCGGAAATTTGGTCTGTTGGTCCAAGCCTTGAGCTAAGCTTGTTGCTTGTTAGTTTTCAAAAGTGAATAGATCCCTACTGACTGTGTGAACTAGAGGATGTGCATTTGTTGGCCCATAAGTCCACCTGCTGAGTCTTCAGTAGTCATGGACTGGTCCTAACTTGAGTGGAGAGTGGTTTGGGTACAGATCATGTGTGTATATGTTTGGTCTTCACAATGTTGAGCAACAGTAAAGAGACCCATCCCCTGCCCCTAGCACTCATGAACAGTCTTTAAACCATGAATTTGTTTTGATTAAACAAGGGAAAATTTATTTTATATACATGTACAGTATGACCTAAAGAGTGAATTGGATTCTCAATAAATTTTGAAATTTGTTGGGTTCACTCTTGGATGGTAATATGGTAGCAGATGAGAAAGCTTAAAAACCTGTGAAAGGATTATTGATTAAAGTGTTCCCACTCTGATGGGAAAGTCTTATTAGTTTTTATATATTAGGAAAATTCTTTCCAATAATAAATTAATGTAAAAGAATGGGGGATAATATTTGCTTCTGGTATAACTTTTTATAGTAACTGAAAGGTTGAAGTTTATTTTATAACTTGATTGAAGATCAGACATACCTGCTTCACTCGTTAGTATACCGAATAGTAATTTAAGTGATAGATGTGCAATAGTGTGCTCATTGTCATAGGTTCCTGTCAATTGAGCACATTCTGGTAGACTGCTCCTGATTAATGCTTATGTAGCAGGAGAAAGTAAGGCCCATTCTCAAATCTCCTACCGAGATGTTGGGTAAAAGATTTTGATTACATTTATTATGGCTTTCATGCAAGAAATTACATTTAAAAATATAAGTAATTTTGTTTTTTTGAAATTAGGAATATTTGTGAACATGCATATTTATTCATTAGTTAGTTTTTGGAAATTGTACAGTAAATTTTAAAAAGTATTTCAACTTCAGTGGGCAGGTGGTCCAAATATCATACTGTACTTTTAGTATTCTTATTATTACAAGATAACCTACATTCCTAGATGGAAATGCAAGATGCTATAAGTCTAAGGGCTCCAACAAGGAAATATAGCCCAGTGAAGGAAGGAAATAAGGAAATTAACTACAAGAGAAATAATGAACACTCAAAATAACATATTTTAAGAACAGTAACAGTATTAAATTAGATCTTTCATATATAGATTAAAAAACTAGAAAGAGGAAAAGAAATAAAAGTGTGCCTGGGAGTACCCTCAAGTAAGAGAACTCTACTCAAAGACAGTGGAAGACATGGTACAGAGGCTATGGAACTACCCAAGACTACAGAACAATGGTATGATTATGGAGTGTCTTAGAAAAGCTACTTACCTTAGCTAAAGGGTCTCTTCTACCCTTAAGTGGAAAGCGACTACTGAACAATTATGGTGCAGTAGTTAATCTCTTGAGTGAAGAAGAATTGGTTGCTAATCTCATTGTTGTTAGGTGTATGACAGATGGGAATGTGAAAAGAATAGGCCTAACTATTCGGTATATGTGTAGGCAAAGGAAAAATGAGCTGTAACCAGAGAGGGGAATTCTAAATAGTACTGTCTGGGCAGTCAAAGGACTATAATTCTCTAGCAGTAGTATCTCAATTTAATCAATTTTTCATTCTTTTGTTAAGCTTGTTCTAGCATAGTTTTAGGACTTGACCTGCAAGGGACTTCAAACTGTTTGGACAGCAATTTAGTGCAGCTTGTGATTATATTGAGCAAAATTCTATTGACTGCATTGTACACAACATTACAAGCGTTTATACTGGGTCCTTTGAATGAAATTTTCGTATTTTTATTAATTGTTTTGGTAAGTAATTTATAATTCACACAGCTTAATGGGTGTTATACTTTATTGGGTGATTTGGTTCTGGTGTGTAGTGTTGTTCCAATTAGACTTTGTAATATTGCTAGGAAAGGTGCAAGTACATACTATAATCCTCATTTTCCAGAGTTCCAATTAGACTGTAATATCTAGGAAAGATGCAAGTACATACTATAATCCTCATTTTCCAGATATTGGGAAAGGGAAAAATTTATGATAAACATTGTTATTATTGGGGAAACATTCCTTATACAGTAGTAATTATAATGCTGCAATTAGCAGCAAGGAGCAAAATTTTTTGACAATTTAGTGTGAACTAGTTTTACCTTTTTGAAAAAAGTAGGTTAAGGAAAGTACAAAGTTTAACTTTTATTCATTCTGTTTCTTTACAGTTTTATTTTGATGCTTTTTCATATACTGTACAGCTGGAGAGCATTAAGATAAAACCATCCAGAGTTTCTATGTTACATGCAGCCATTCATAAGCATTATCCAAAGAAAAGATATGTGTGCTCAATGTTGTATGGATTAAATGCACACCTATAAATAGAAATTTAGCATCTTTTACAGATGATAACCATTTAATTCAAGTTTTTCATCCCAGTTTTATATATTTAGGAATAGGTCTTTATAACTTAGTTTATATTAAGTTTAGGAAACAAATGTAAATTTTACCTCAAGATTTAATGTAGTTATCGTGATTGTATAAGAGCATGTAGTATTTTCTATTTTTTTCCTTTAGCAGTTTCTGTTAAGATTTGGTGTTTTACGTTTTATAACGTAGTGTTCATTAAGACGGCATTTTGCTATTTACTTATTCGTTATTGTCTATTGGGGAGATTTTGACGTCTATTTGCTGTTAACTTTTTGTTTATCGTCATCTGTTGTGCAGATTTTGATGTAGATTTGCTGTTTACTTTTTGTTCATTATTGTCTATTGTGCAGATTTTGATGAGTGTACTTCTACAATGTATTAAGCAGCAAAAAAATTTGTGCTTTTAATAACTGGTGTTGCTTTGAAAACTTTTTTGTAGTCACAGTAACGGGCAATCATTAAATAGAGTGCAAAGAAAAACCTATCAAGACGTGTTCATACCCAATCTTGTGTGGTATCTACCAATAACAGGAAAACAGAAGCTTCGATAAAAGCTACGAGTAGACGCCTGTGATAATAAAATTGTCACTAGGAAAAAGCAATCTTTGTCGGATAATCCTTCATTAGTTATGCTCACACTTCTAGTAAGTCAGTCCTGAAAGTGTTGTATGAGTGTGAACCAAGTACTGTACCCAAGTCTGTTTTACAATTTGATGCATATTTTATTGAAGTGTGGGTTACTGACTAAAGCACAATAGATTTGATTAAGGCCACTTCTATACTGTACTATCTTGCTCTTAGTGTTATGTCATTTATGTTAGATAACTTTATAATCCCCGGTAGAAAAATCTTGCGTTCCATTTGTTATTTCTAGAGCCAACTCTAATTTTTACTTATAAATATAATGTATAGGTATTTTATTTCAAAGTTTGTATCTTAATACCTTTGTGGCACGTTTGATTCTGATATATATTTTATTTACTGCCTTGGTTAAGAGCACGAAATTCACACCTTATAGAACTAAGTAAGCATACCAAGCTATTTGATGCTGCTTTACACAAGTACACCCTCAAAGCAATGCCTATACATTACTATACTGTATTTGAATAAACTTGAAGGGGGTTATGAATATTTGTCAGGTTTGAGATGTATGCACTATGCATTTATATCTAATGTGGGGGTTTTTCTTCAGTAGGCCTTATCAACTGTAAGCATTATAACTTCCATTTTTCCCGTATTTGTTTTATTGAAAGAGTAGGTAATTATTGCTTCTAAATCCAAAAATTGTGTGACAGAATTATCAGTTGGCCGCAAAGATTACAAATGAGACAATAAATGATATGTGGTCTTAGTGTACTTGTAATGCATTTTATTCATAATTTATATTCATAACCTACCTGAAAATCATTCCAATTCTATTATTTTGTGTAATGTATGACCAACAAATAAATACAAGTGTATTCATGAATTCTTAAATATAGATTTGAAGCAGTTTGCTGCAAAGGAAACATGGTGTTTGAATGTATATCTTGAGCACAAGATACGTGCCGCTCTCTTTCTCTTTCTCTCTGCAAGCAGCTTAGCATGAAAGATTCTTGGAGAATAGTATAGTAATTCGGACTGGCTATATGATAAAATAATAAATGTGACCTATCAAGAAAGTATATCCTATAGTAAGTACAGTAAATCAACCAAACACATGGACAAATGTTACTTCCTATGCATTACAACCTTCTATGCTAATTGCCCTTGGCAGCTCCTTGCTGCACCCATATTTTAGTTTTCTACTTTTTTTCCATCTCACTGCCAATCTTTTTTCTTCAAACTGCTACTGTGAAGTTTTCCCAAAGCAGTGCCTTTGTTTTAAATGAAATATCTGGGTCACAAGGACTTGGCACAGGCTCCAAATTCATGAATCCAATCCAAATTAAATGTCCTAGGCTAAGCCATACTGTGATAATGTTTCTTCTCCGCTAATTCTTATCAAATTTATTTTTCAGATAATTGACAAGAAATAGATGTTACTTGAGCCAAAGGGAAGATCCTGAAAAATATTTTCCATTCATAGAGGTTTGTCCCCTCTTATCACAAAATTTTTTAGTAATAGCATAATTGATTAAGGTAAGAATCCAGGTAAGACCACTATATAAATATCATATAATTAGAATAATCCTATCTCGTTAGAATATGAGCAGCTTTCAGAGATCTTGATATATTTTAAGGAAAATTTCATAAATTTACTTTTTTTTTCCTGATTTAATTTTGATTACAGCTATTGTCCAAAGGAAGGTCTCCTATACATTACTCTGTTTTTTTCAGAAGCTCGTATTTCAGCAGGAATTTATTGTGTACTGTAGTATGTGCTCTGAGAACTAGTGTGAGGTAAGTGGATTAATATGAGCTTATTGTTGACGCAATATTGATACTGTGCGACTTCAACAGCAGCCTTCTTTTCATTTCCAAGTTGAAAATAAAATGCCCTTTCAGACTGTATATCAGGACTTTGCACTTCTTAAGCAATCGCATGACAAGTAAAATACCATTGTTATTGCCATAAATATTACTGTTTTCTTCTATACTTATGGACTGTTTATCGTTTGGAAGTTTGTTTAGGAATTTGTAATTTGTTCCGTAACCGAAATACAAACCACGCTATTTACATTGGGTTTACCTTTTAGCGTAGCTGAAATGACCAGCCAATAGTTTTTAACGAGGGTTAATTACCCCCGCGCTAGTTAGCGGGGGGTAGGGGAAGAGTAGCTTACTACCCCTCCCCCCCCCACACCGGTGATTTGCTTCACTTCACTTTTGGCTCTGGCGATGAACAGACGTGTCTGTCCATCGTCCTCGTTGACAGCCTTTAATCTCTTTTTTGATTTTTCTCTACAGCTTTTGTGTGTGTTTGAAGTTGACTACCTTTGTTTATTGCTATGCGTACGTGCCCTGGTATTGCCGGCCGCCCTTGTGGTACCTTTATGTTGGCCACGGATACGGATCCTCACACCCTTTGCCCGCAGTGTCGAGGCCGATGGTGTGACCAGGAAAACATGTGTAGTGAGTGCAGGGAGTGGTCTGCCTTCCAGTGGGAGAGGTTTGGCCGCCGGCGTAAGAAGAAGTCCAAGAGAGACCGTTCTCCTTCTGGGGTTGCCTTGAAGGAGGAAGGTTCTCGGGACTCTTCTTTCGTCGCCCAAACCTCCTCCGAAGCTCCCCCTCGTTCGGCTCCTAAGGAGAGTCGGCCGAGTGGTAGCGCAGGCCCTAGTTCTGTTTCCCGACCTTGGGTGGGGGGAGAGGGCGTTGCCTCCCATAGTGGGGCGGTTCCCCCTCCTCCTCCGGGGGAGGTTATTGATAATTCACTGTCTAATGATGATCTTTTACAGATTTGGGCTTCCCTGGGGCTTGAGGGCTTGCCCTCCAGGGTTGCCCTGATTGACCTTGTCTCGTTGGGCGCCGCCGTTAAGCAGTCGCCGGTGGTAGCAGAAGTAGACCCTCTGTCTATCGTCGACGTCGTGGTGGCAGAGGCCTCCGACGGGGCGGGGCAATCCTCCGCAGGCGCAGTTGAGGATGTTGGTGCTAACGGCTCTCCTCCCCCTTCCGTACATCCTTCGAAGGGGGAAGGGAGTCCTACGGGCTCGTTTGCTGTCCAGCTTCCCTCTAAGGGGAGTGCCTTGACTGAGACTCCCCTTCGGAGGACTGATGGTCCTGATGATCTCCCCCGTGGCCGCCTTCGCCGTAAGGCTCACCGTCCGCTGCGTCGCAAGGGCCTCCCATCCCCTTATAAGGGTGTTAAGAGGCGCCTTTTAGGATCATCTTCTTCCGAAGGGGACTCTCCTCGTCGTATTCAGCCTACAGCTCCAGCTGCTTTAGACCTCTCTGGGGACCGGTCTCCTACTCCTGCTAGAACTTTACCTTCTGGGGACCTCGTCACCCGATGGGCAACGGTCCCTTCGGGGCAAAGGGATTCTTCCCTTTCACGTGCAGCGTTAGCGCACAGGCGCTCTCCTGCTCGTCAGCGCTCTCCTGTTCGCCCTCCTTCTCGCCTGCGCTCTCCTGATGACATCCTCCATCCTGTGGTTCCTGAAGAGCGCTCAGCGCGCCAGCGTTCCCCTGCTTGCCCTTCTGCAGTGTTAGCGCAGAGGCGCTCTCCTGCTCGTCAGCGCTCTTCTGATTGTCAGCGCTCTCCCGTTCGTCAGCGCTCTTCTGAGGATCATCGCCCTCTTGCTCGCCAGCGCTCCCCTGTGGTCTCTGAATATCCTGCAGTCCCTGTTGGGCACCCTGCGCGCCATCAGTCTCCTGAGCTCTCACGCGATCCTCAGCTTGTTTCTGCTCAACATCGCCCGCGTTCTCCTGCGCGTGTTTCTAAAGCACAAGTTCGCCCACGCGCCTACGCTCCTCCTGTTCCTGTTCGTGAACGCGCCGCGCCACCTGTTCCTTCACAGGATTTAACGCGTCGCCCTTTTGCTCGCCAGCGATCACCTGCTCGCCAGCGTTCACAGACGATCCTACAATCGCCTGCTCGTCAGCGTTCTCCTACGCGTCAGCGATCACCTGATCATGGGCGATCTCTGGACCGCCCGCGTGACTTACAGCCTACGCGTCGTCGGCCAGAGACTCTGGAAGGACATGGTTCGCCCTCTGCTAGCTCGCCCTCGCGCGATTATTCACCTACGCGTCCTACGCGCTATCGCTCGCCAACACGTCACCATGCGACAACGCGCCATCGCTCGCCTGCGCGCCAGCGTTCGCCAGTGCACCACCGATCGCCTGCTTGCAATCGCTCTCCCTCGCGCTACAGGTCTCCTGACCTACGTCGCCAGCGATCTTCGGAGCGTTCTCACTCGCCCACGCGGCAACGCGTTCCCTCGCCATCGCGCCAACGCATTCGTTCGCCGGCTCGCCCTCGCGCCCACTCGCCTGCGCACCTGCGCGACCGCTCGCCTTCGCGCGACCATCGTTTGCGGCGAGTTTCGCAGCCAGTGATAGCAGCAGGAACGCATGTTCCTAGACAGCGCTCTGGATTGCCTCCATCTAAACGCAGGACTGTTGTGCAGGACAGGGAAGACACTGCAGAGAGGTTAGTGCGTCTTTCTTCCCCCCCTTCTTTTCAGGCAGGTCCAGTGGTGTCCACTCCGAAGGATCGCCCGATCCCTTTCCCTCCAGCGAGGATTTCGGACTCTGTGTCCGTGGAACAACAGACTGAGTTTGGTCCTCTGATGCGGGCGTTAGTGAGGGTAATAAAACCAGCACTCGCCGATCAGGGCAACAAACCAACGGCTGCCTCTCCTACGCTGAAGAGAAAGAGAGGAGTGGACTTCATGGTGACTTCCCCCAGGGCGAAGTTGGTTCCCAAGAGGTCTGTCGGGAAGGCCCCTTCTCCTGCTCGAGCGTTTTCTCCTTCTCCTGTGGACGAGGCTTTTCCGTCCTCGGGTGAGTCCAGTGAAGCGGTAGTCTTCCCCTCGGCACCAAGGGGGGAGCCTTCTCTTCATGGAGGAGAATCGTCTCGTGCGGAAGGGGCTCTTCGAACCTCTTTGTTGGGATCCTGTATCCCTCCCAGGAGGGAATCCAAGGACTCCAAGACCATCCCGAAATCTTCTTCGAGGATTCGCCAGGAACCAGCGGCTCCTCAGGGGAATGTCCACGCTTCACCCCAGGAAGAGATTCCCGGGGACAGGAGACTTAGCTGCCAGCCCGCAAGGAGGAGATCAGCAGGAATCTGAACATGCCTTCTGGCAGGTCCTGAGCCTGATGAGGCAACTCAACGGGCTTATGGACCCCGTGATCGCCCCCCGTGAAGGCAAGGACACTATCTTGGACGAAGTGTTCGACGTTCGGAAGGCCCCTAAGTCCAGTGCGGCTCTGCCCTGTTCTCGGGGTCTGAAGAGTGCCAGAGCCAGGGCCAACGCCCAGCTCGCGATTCTTGCCTCCTCCAGTCGTTCCTCTGCCGGAAACAAACTCGTCCCTCCTCCTCGTCTTCAGCAGAGGAGGTATTTTGAGATCGTGGGTGAGTCCAGTCTCGCTCTTCCTCTCCATCACTACGTGGAGGAGCTGGCGAAGGGAGTTCCCCTTGAGAAGCTCTCTGCCCGGCAGGTGTCGTTCTCGGCGGCAGAGATCCTGAGCTGGATCATGGCTGGATTTTTGGCTAGGAACTCTGGGCATCCTACTGCGCTCCGAAGACTTGTCTAAGGAGACCAATAGGAAGGCCCTGGAGACCTTCTTACTCTCGGGCACCCGCTCCATCGAGTTTTTGGCACACCAGGTCACCACCCTGTGGGCCAACTCGGTGTTGAAGCGGCGCGATGCGGTGACCGAGAGATTCCATCCGAAGGTCCCCGCCGTGGATGTGTGTCGGCTCAGACATGCTTCCCTTCTTGGGGAGAATCTGTTCGAGCCACAGGACATGGAGCGAACGGCTGAGAGGTGGAGGAAATCTAGCACGGACTCCCTCCTCCATAGGGCCCTTACAGCTCGGCCCTATAAGCCTCCAGCTCCGCCGCAACAGCAGCAGCAGCCTCGTAAGGCTCCGAAGCAGGCACCGGCAGTTAAGAAAGTGGTGTCTAAGCCCCAGCCCTTTACAGCCAAGGTCAAGAGGGGCGGCAAGTCCTCCAGGGGAGGCAAGACTCCTAGGGGTAGCGGCCGTGGCCGCAAACCCTAGGGGTGGCAGTCCCCCTGCGTGTTCAACTGTGGGGGGATGCCTTCAGCGTTGCGTCCGCAGGTGGCAGCAACACGGGGCCGATGCTTGTACGGTCTCAGTGATTGGCCAAGGCTATCGCGTCCCGTTCACAACATCTCAACCTCCCCTGACAGCGAATCCAGTGTCGTTGAGCTCCTATGCCACGTGGTCGGCAAAGTGGCTGGCCCTTCGGGCCGAAGTTGAGACCATGTTGAAGAAGGGTGCTCTCCAGGAGGTCGTGGACGGCTCCCCAGGCTTCTTCAGTCGACTCTTTCTTGTAAAGAAGGCGTCTGGAGGCTGGAGACCTGTCATTGACCTCTCGGCTCTGAACGGGTTTGTCAAGCTTACCCGGTTCAGCATGGAGACAGCGGACACGGTCAGACTTGCGGTGAGACCACAAGACTTCATGTGCACACTGGATCTAAAGGACGCGTACTTCCAGATCCCAATCCATCCGTCTTCCAGGAAGTACCTGGGATTCTGCCTAGACGACAAGATCTACCAGTTCAAGGTGCTGTGTTTCGGTCTCTCCACAGCTCCTCAGGTGTTCACCAGAGTGTTCACCCTGATTTCATCTTGGGCGCACAGGAACGGCATTCGTCTCCTTCGTTATCTGGACGATTGGCTGATCCTAGCAGACTCGGAGTCGATCCTTCTTCGGCACTGAGACAGGCTTCTAGGTCTTTGCCAGGATCTGGGGATCGTGGTAAACCTCGAGAAGTCCTCTCTGCAGCCGTCCCAACGACTGGTTTATCTAGGCATGCCGATAGACACCAATCTCCACAGAGCCTTTCCATCAGACGACCGGATAGCAAGGCTGAGGAGGGTGGCGGAACCCTTCCTCAGGCGAGAAGAGCTCCCCGCCCAGTCGTGGTTGCGTCTCTTAGGTCACCTATCCTCCCTGGCTCGTCTGGTTCCAAACAGCCGCCTCAGGATAAGATCCCTACAGTGGCGGCTCAAGTCCCAGTGGAATCAAGGATACGATGCCCCGGACATTCTGATCCCGATGGGGTCTTTGGAACTGACGGACTTGCAGTGGTGGCTGGTTGACGAGAACCTGCGGAAGGGAGTGAGTCTTCTCGTCTTCCCCCTGGAATTGACTCTGTTTTCGGACGCGTCAAAAGAAGGGTGGGGGGCGCACGTTCTGACCCAGAGGGCCTCAGGCCTTTGGTCAGAATCAGAAAAGTGCCTGCACATCAACCTGCTAGAATTGAAGGCCGTCTTTCTGGCTCTTCAGCAGTTCCAACGGTCCCTGGCGGGTCACTCCGTGGTGGTGATGAGCGACAACACCACGGTAGTGGCTTATATCAACAAGCAGGGAGGCACTTTTTCGCAGCAGCTATCCCATCTTGCAGTAGAGATTCTGAGGTGGACCGAAGTCCACTCGATAACACTATCAGCTTGCTTCATTCCTGGCAAGAGGAATGTGCTCGCCGACAGTCTGAGCAGGGCCTTGCAGATAGTGAGTACCGAGTGGTCTTTGGATCCTCAGATAGCCAACAAAGTCCTGACTTTGTGGGGTTCCCCGACTGAGGACTTGTTCGCGACAGCGTTGAACTTCAAGCTGCCCCTGTACTGCTCCCCAGTCCCGGACCCCAAGGCACTCTGGCAAGATGCTTTCCAGCAACGGTGGGACAACATCGACGTGTATGCCTTCCCACCGTTCTGTCTGATGAGAAGGGTGCTCAACAGGACCAGACTATCGGTCAACTGTTCGATGACTCTGGTAGCTCCGCTATGGCATCACGCGGAATGGTTCCCAGACCTTCTGTAGCTCCTGACGGAGCTCCCGAGGGAACTTCCTCCACGACACGAGCTTCTCAGACAACCCCACTCCGGCGTCCCTCACAAGGCCGTGGCCTCTCTTCAGCTTCACGCCTGGAGACTATCCAGCGTCTCCTCATGGAGAGAGGCTTTTCGCAACAGGTTGCGCAGAGAATGTCTCGGCACCTGCGAAGGTCCTCTGAGGGAGTCTACCAAGCAAAGTGGAGAGTCTTTTGTGGTTGGTGTCGTGGGAGGGGTATCTCTCCACTCGATGCCACTATTCCAGCAATTGCGGACTTCCTCGTTTATCTGCGGGAAGAAATGCGCCTTTCTGTCTCGGCAGTGAAAGGCTATCGCTCAGCCTTAAGCTTGGCCTTCAGGCTGAAGGGCGTGGATATTTCTTCCTCGCTAGAACTCTCTTTACTCATATGTAGCTATGAGCTTACCTGCCCCCAGTCGGAAGTGAGACCTCCTCCTTGGATCGTGGTTCGAGTCCTCAGGGCTCTTAAGAGACCTCCCTTCGAACCATTACGCCAGGCCTCCGATCGCCACCTGTCTTGGAAGACAGCTTTCCTACTTGCTTTGGCTTCGGCCAAGCGGGTTATTGAACTTCATGGTCTCTCGTACGACATCGCCCATTCAAGGGGTTGGGGGGAGGTAACGTTCAGGTTCGTCCCTGAGTTCGTAGCCAAGACTCAGAATCCTGGAGTGCCGGATCCTCGGTTCGACTCTTTCAGGATCGCGAGTCTCTGTTCTGTAACAAGCGACCCAGACCAGCTGCTACTATGTCCAGTGAGGTGTCTGAGGCACTACTTGAAGAGAACGGCTGCAGTCCGTCCTCAAGTGCGAGCTTTGTTTGTGAGCACAGGCAGGACTAAGAGGAGGGTCACCAGGAACACCATCTCAGCTTGGATTCGAAGGGTTATCCACCTTGCCTTGAATCCAGACCCTCCTCCGTCACGTCGCCCTAGGGCACACGATGTCGGGTGTTGCTACGTCCCTGGCCTTCAAGAGAAACTTTTCTGTGACGCAGGTACTTCAAGCTGGGGTCTGGAAGCGTCAGACGACCTTCACAGCCCACTACCTGCAAGACGTGACCCACAGGAGCCTCGATACGTTTTCTATTGGCCCTGTGGTGGCTGCACAACAGCTGGTCTAACCTCAGGCTCCTTTATGGACAAGTAGCAGTAGGTTGAGGGCGTTGTTACCCGGTCTTAATCTGCGTGAATGAAAGAGTATGTCTGACCCTTACTTCTTTTTTCATTCTCCCCTCTCTTGGGGAAGCAGCATCTTGGTCCTCGCATAGCTGACCTCGACCTCTGCAGGTAACCCATGCTTCTTTGTGCTCCTAGTATTAAGTTTAATACTGTTGCGTCCCCCATACCCTGACGAGGTGGTATTGGGAACGTCCTATCCTAGATTCCTATCTAAAGGTCTCAAGGTCAACTTCATAGGACGAGTCACACTTTCCTCCACACACTGCTTATGTAGGCCACTCGTTCCTAGCGATGCTAGGAACTTGTGAGGTGCAGGGGCTCCTTTTCTCAAGTGCTGCTCACTGAGGGATTGAGCGCCCGGGCAAAGCCGAAGTCAGTAAGGCTGGGGATTTTCCACCCTTCCTAAGGGGTAAGTCACCCCATGTAAATAGCGTGGTTTGTATTTCGGTTACGGAACAAATGACAAATTCGAAGATAATTTGTATTTTTCCTAACCATACAAACCTTAGCTATTTACACATATTTGCCCGCCATCCCTGGCCCCCAAGTCAAGTCCTACCTCTAAGTGAAGTGAAGCAAATCACCGGTGTGTGGGGGGGGGGGAGGGGTAGCAAGCTACCCTTCCCCTACCCCCCGCTAACTAGCGCGGGGGTAATTAACCCTCGTTAAAAACTATTGGCTCGTCATTTCAGCTACGCTACAAGGTAAACCCAATGTAAATAGCTAAGGTTTGTATGGTTAGGAAAAATACAAATTATCTTCGAATTTGTCATATTAGCCTTATTCCATTCAGGTTTGGAGTTTGTATTGTCTTTTAGCCTTATTCCATGTAGGTTTGGAATTTGTATACGAGGTAGTCTTATCTATATTTCATGTAAATTTTGAATTTGGTTAGTCTTTTATACTTATTCCATGCAATTGTTTATTGTTCCTACGTGTAATACAAACCATCGACCATTAATAGGGGTAAGAACAGTAAAGCTAGAATCGACCACAGTGGTGTAGCCTACTAACACTCCCTGTATCCTGCTTAGGCTTATTAATGCATTTCATTTATCTTTTCAGATTGTTTGAGATTTTGAATGCCCGTTAATAATGTCTGCTACTTGGGCAGACGTGCGGCTTTGTCCTGAAAAGTCTGGCCGAGAATATGGCTAGAATCGACAGCAGTGGTGTACTAACACACTCCATGTATCCTGCTGTGGGTTATCAATGCATTTCCTTTCATCTTTTCAGATTGTTTGAGAGTTTGAATGCCTGTTAATAATGTCTGCTACTTGGGCAGACGTGCGGCTTTGTCCTGAAAAGTCTGGCCGAGAACGTGGCTATTACATGAGTAAAGCTGATGTTGATTCTCATGATTTTTGTAGCTTCATCAGGGGCCATGACTGTTGGCAAGCATCCACCTGTTCCAAGTGCATGGCTTGGGTTATGTCTTCCAGAGGAGGAAGTTCTCCCCCAGCCCTCTGGGATTCTGAGTGGGAGTGAAGTATAGCCTTCCACTAGGTAAGGTAATACCCCTTGCCTCTCGCTCTAAGCACTCCCACCAATGTGACTTCTGAGGACGCCTCCGCAAGGACCTGGGCCTTGGTTTGCTGTGCTTAGTATTGAAAGTGTCCCTTTACAAGGTATTAGCAGCCGCTAGAACCCAGAAGTGTTCCTGTCCTGCAGCTCTTTGTATAGTTGTTCCTCCTGCAGAAGAGAAAGATGTTCTGGTGCCCCCTGACTTGTCCTCTCCTGCTGCATATGTGGTGTGTCCCTCGTCTGCCACAGAGAATTTGCCACCAGTCTGAAAATACTAGACTTGAGTGGATGGAGGAGAAGCGCCTGCACTCGCCTTCCATTTCTCTTCACATGTTCCTGCACCTTCTTTCTCACCGGCTGCATTTCACCCAGAAGATGATGTGTAGAAAGTAAAACTTTTTGACTTGCTTAAGGAAGGGAGAAGTTTTGTGGACATAGGCTGGCATGATGGCATCATTGAACTTAACGTTCAATACCTCAAGAAGGATGAAAAAAATATAAGAATGATGTCAAATACCTCTTTTAACAAGACACCGAAAAGGGTGGTAACTTCTCACAATAAGGCCATCGTAAGGATATAGTCTGTATTAGTCCTTTGGATAAGAGACCATGGGAAGACCAAAGCACAGGATGCTAACACCATACCTGGGAAGGCCAGGTAGCTCTACGTTAAGTTTATGGGTGGAAGTGACGATGACCTAGAACCATCTATGCCATCTCCCACCAAACCAATAAATGTTAATGCAAGCAAGGTCTTGTTTGAAAAATTTAAATCAGTTCAACTTTACAAGTTTGTTCTTGCATAGAGAAGCTAGCTCTACCGACAAACAATCCACTGATGAGTATGTAAACGAGACATTTCAGATCATCATCGATGTAGGGCTTGAATCCTTTTCCAGGACATGGTTAGCAATTGGTATGACCTGCTTATCTGTCTTGTAAGGGTGCTATGATAGTTGCTCAAGAGAACTCTGCACTTCAAACCTGAAAACCAGGAACTGTTCCTCAGCACTTATGGAGATGATAAAAGCCAATAGCCAAGAGCCTGTCTCTTCTGGCTTTGGGATATAGCCAGATTTTCCTGCCCCTGATTTCAGAGAGCCTGTAAGTGGACCATCTACGGCACAAATACTGAATTCAGGAGTCTTCAGGCGTCCCACAACCTTCACCACCACTACCTGTGGGAATGTATCCATAAATCCCAGGAGATTTTTACCCGGGGACCTGTCGTAGCTGCTCAACAGGTTATGAAGCAAGCCTGGTTCCCTCCCGGGACAAGAACCCTCACGTCTTAGATAGTGATCGCGACGTAAGCCTAGAATGAAAGGCAAGAATGCCTGGCCATTTTCCTTTTCTTCTTTCGCCTTCCTTGGTGTGTCGTACTTATGCCGTGACAGAGCTATACTGGGTGCTAGGAACAGTTGTGCTATTCAACAGAGGACCTTTTCTTTACAAATTATTTTGTATTGAACTATTCCCCCATCCTTCTGTTTGAGAGGAAGGATGGATAATGCTATGCATTCACAAATGTCCCTAGGGATATAAATTCTTCAGAGACAGTCTGCCAGTTCCTGGTAGAGACCTAGCCTACCATTTACTTGCATCTTTATGCACAAGTAGCTCGGAGGTTGACAGGAGTCATGACTTTTGGCCAAAGTACATGAATGTCTCCCGGGTCAGTTAACCAGCCTGTTTGGTTATAGGGATTTCTGCTCTACAACGATTTTTAAATAATTTTGTTTTAATCTTAACCATACAAACCTGAGACCTTTCAAGTTACACTGGTTGCCTCACCCACTCTACAAGTCCTAGGCCAAAGGTCAAAGTGAAGGTAGCTCTACCTATTGGGTGGGCGCAGCCTATCCACCACCCGGCAGGTTACTATGTTTACCTTGTTAAAAAGCTTAATGTATGTTTCCAGCTTCACCAAAGTCATACGCCTTTTGAAGGTCTCATATTGTAATGTTAGGAAAGTAACAAAGCTACATAAGCAATAGGGAAAGGATTCAAACTAAAGTGCCAATTCAATATACCTAGCAAATTTATTTCCAAGATACCGTACTCAGACGTCATCATGATATCTTTATCCTGTTGGCTAGATTGGTATAGTTATCTTTGTTTTAGTCTTAAACTTTTTTCCTTTGTGGTGTCATTATAATTTCACTGGTATGTGTACAAGTTTTGCCATCTGTAAACCCTGGTCGTTGTCCTGGTTTACAATCAGTCAAAACTTTATTAATGTTTGGAACTACAGTGTCGTCTTTTAATTCTTTTTAAATATTAGGTTCTTAGAACTTACAAATAAAGCCTTAATTTTTAGGTTCGTTGATGAAGAATTGGATGTGTATAATGGTTCATTGGACAAAAATAAATTGAAACAAATAAAACCTTTTATTTTTCTTGGGAATCATCAGCATAGAGATAAAAAAGCTATAGTAATATTAAAAAAACAAATTTCTTACATTAAATTAACTGACATTATATTGGATTTAGAGATTTTCTGAATTTCTAGGATTTTAAATGTTTTCATGCAGTACGGGTCTAATATATAAATGTTGAACTTTTATTTATAGCAATTTTTTTAATTTACTTTATCACAATTATATACCGTAGAAGTAGTTGTAAATTATATATTTTATTACTATCCAAAGTTTTTTAGAGTTTGCTCTTGTCTAATTAGATTCATTAGGTTGGTTAATTTTTCCCCCATTTTGATGGTAATAATACAGTTCATATAACATTGTAATCGAATAATAGAGTACAGGGTCAGACTGTCAGGTCGGTATTGCGCATATTTGTGATGGCATTGATAGCAGGATTAATAGAGAAAACCAAAACAAAGAGATTAAAGGTCACTATGGTAATTGCTTGCCCACACCCATTCTCTTTCATAGGGATACCATTATTTTAACTAGGCTGCGTATTGGCCATACACATGCAACGCACAATTATATAATGAAGAGTGGGGAAGGGAGACAGGCCCCTCTTTGTAATACCTGTCAAGTGACAATGGATGTTGAACATATTTTAGTCGATTGTCCTGTTTTTAATCTTCAGAGGAGGACACATTTACTCCAGGACAAACCTTTTAAGAGATATACTGGGGGGGAAACTGTAATACCCTGAACTTGAGAAAATGTTTACAAAGTATTGGGTTATATTACGAGCTATAATTGATTTTATTAATTTATTTATCTATTTTACCCTTTTAATCCCTATTTATTTCACATCTAGATTTTATTGTATGAAAGTGTTGCAATTTGTATTAAAGGTTAAAATGATACTAAATGGTGTGAGTATACAGATATGATTGAATGATTTTCGTTATATAGCGCTGAATGGCCTTTGATGCCCCAGTGCTTGGCTTAATGCCTAAATCCTATATTCAATTCAATTCAACCATTCTCTTTCATGGCCTTGTGTGAGAGAAGTCCTTGTTAATGCTTCAAGTACTAGTGTCTCCCATGGTAAAAATAGTTAAGAACCTCATCTTTTATGATTTCATCCATATTTTATGAGCCTTAACTATCATCAGAAACCCAAATCTTTCAAGATTAAAGCAAGATAAGAAAATTATGTTCAAATATCATTCTGTATAATGAAAGTACACATGCAAACAAGAGCTAGTACAGCTTTTTAAAGCTTAATATGCTTGAGGGTACACTCGGGCACACTATTCTATCTTATTTTTTCTTCCTCTTGTTTTTTTTAAATGGTGGGTTGGGCAGGCTTAATAGAAGGGCCATGGATGCCTGGTGATTTATCAAGAAGTTGTCTTTTCCTTATCTGATTTATTTTTCTTCTCAAAACCATCCTTACTGTCCTCCCTTCAGTTGAAGTGGCTATCCTGGAGGGTATTTAGCCTTGCATGTTGTATCGGCTTCTCCACGTTGACCAGTTTTTCCGACTTTTTACCATGGTCTATGGGTTTGATCAATCACTTTATTTATGATTCTGTACATATTGTTTTTGTTATATTTCTTGTTGATCTAGTTTTAAGAGTGTCTTTTTTTTTTTATTACTATTAATTCGTATGCTGTCTGGAGACATTGAGCGAAATATGGGACCAGTACGTCTTGGATTTTGTCAATGTCGTCTTCTGTATTGCAATATTCGTGGTCTTCATGCAAATATTCAAGACCTTACAGTTGCGTCCAGACAGTATGATATTCTTTTGTGCTCAGAAACTTTGGTTTCTAATATGAGGCACTCATCTGAGCTCTTTATAACGGGTAATAATATTGAAACGTGATGCCATCCCTAGGGCCAGTAGAATGGCGGTGTATATTAGGGCCGAGTACCCTGCTTCTCATAAGTCCTGCTATGAATGTGGATGTCATGAGATTCAGGTAATAAAAGTCTGTGGCAGGCATAACAACTTTTATTTGTGTTCGATCTACCGGAATCCATACATAGATGATTCTATCTTCGATTGTCTTCTCACCATGATGGTTAAGATACAAGAAGATAGAAAGGCTTCTTTTGTCTTTGTTGGTGATTTTAATGCTCACCATAGGGAGTGGTTAAGTTCTCTCTCTCCTACTGATCGCCATGGCTTGAGAGCTTTAGACTTTGCCTCTGAATTAGCCTGTGAGCAAATCATAAGTGAAGCTACTCACAGGTCCGGTAATTGCTTGGACCTCGTATACATTATGGTTTTGTACAGTGCTTTTCGTACTAGTTTTGGTTGCATCTTTACGACTAAAAATTGCCAATTCATGTACGTGAGACTTGCACATCAATTTTCTCATTTTACTGGCAGTGTAGAAAGCACTCATTCAAGGGGCACATCAATTTTCTCATTTTGCTGACTGTAGAAAGCTCTCATTCAAGGGGAATAAAGTAGTGGTAGTAGTGGGTGATACGACAGATCATAGCAGTTTATTTGGATAATACCACTGCCTTAGCATAAATTTCAGTAACTATGGAAGTATGACATTAGAGAATCTCCTTTTATAGTAGAAAAACTACCACTTCAGTAGATAGAAGTAATGAGTACTGTTATTACCCCAGTTTTTTCTGGGTCAATTGAACAATTTGGCAAATCAGTTGAACAGAAAAATAGGTTCAACCAAATGAATAACTTCTCCATCTCTTATGGTGTGTCACAGGATGCGGAAGCAGTGGGAAAGGGTAAATGTGGAAAATTTTTTGCAACAAGCTTCACAATAAGATCAGTGTCTTGTACTTTGGTACCAGTTCCAAGGGCTTCAGTGGTAGATGGAATGTTGCAAGATTGAAATGAACTATGCTTTTTCTTCTGTCTTAATGTCCTGAATAAACAAGTTAAGGGAATTTCATACCTTACTTCCCGATCCTTAGCCTCTTTATTTAAAACATAACCTCTGACATATTGGGTTTTGCATCCAAACTCTTATATGATACAGCTAGCCACATGGAGAAACAAGTCTCAAGAGTAAAAGGGTTTTCAAGGTCCATCTTGATTGTTGATTTTGGTAAACTTATGATGATTGTTATGGTAGTAAAGGAATTTAGTTATGCACTTAATGGTATTCAAATTAATTCCAATATGTTTTCAGTTTCATTTTGAAAATAAATATGCTCCCTTAGATTTGTACCCTTCCTCCATTGATGGTGACGAGAATGATATTATCAATCAAATTGGCAATTAGCTATCTTTTTATTATAATTTTTGACAATTTAAATTGTAAACTACCCTGTGACAAATTTTATAATCCAATTACATATAGAAGGTTACTTATTTCATAAAGAGGATTAAATTAATAACCAATTTTATTTAAATATATTTTACACATGTTCAGTAGCAGTAACAGGCATTACAAATGGATAATTTTTACAAGCTATTTTTTTTCTATTTGTACTTATTCAAAAACTTGAATTCATGTTAATATAATTGTTACAGTATATTGTAAAAAATCCATTGGAAGTAGCATAAATATATAGATATGAATAGTAATTCTAATAAAGTAATATTCCTTACATGTATACTGCATGATGATAGAGTAGTAGTCTCAAATTGGTGTAAAAATATATATTACGAAACTCTAAACAATAACATATCAGCAATGAAATTATTATTCAGCTGCACATTTATATTATTATGTGAGTAAGTTTACTCGTAGATATTTAAAATTCTCAAGCTGTAATTTTTAGACTTGAGAATTTCCTGAATTAACCAGTAACTAACATGAAGCAAAAATAAATTATGCAGATGGTTTGTTCTTAGAAATAAAAATGGCAGTATATTATTTTCAAAGAATACCAGAAATAAATATGGCATATTAATTTTTTTTTATTCCTTTCAGGTTGACAGGAAATCATACATGCAATAGTCAACATCTAACATGAATTACTCTACTTCCTGGGATGTAATTAAAAAGTATGGTCGAAAATGTATTTCAAGTTTGATAATTATAGAAGTGAGAATAAAAAGAAATTTAAATTGTACAGTAACTAAACAAAATATTGAGAATCGATTTATTGGTTTAAAAAAAAAATGCTCTTTAAATATTTAACTTCCCTGGTAGTTACATATATATAGCTTTAATCCCGCGTTTCGTCGAGCGCACGGCAAAAATTCAAATTTCGCGGCAATCACTGCCAGGTGAGTAGGTGGTCATACCTGAGCGCCCTCTCAGTAGGTAACTGGAACCATTCCCAACATTCCTCAGAAATTCCCTGCCGTTGATAGAGTCAACATGTCGGAAATTCGTTTCGTTTTGGTTTACTTTATCTACAAATTTAGTGAAGTACCTTTTGTTTGATGATGGCTTTCGCTGCTTTTTTGGGATTTTCCCTTTTGACTTTTCACTCAGTTTAGATAGACTTTGTTGGTTTTTTTACCTGGACTGTTAGTTTACTATTTTCTAGTTTACAAAATGGCCTTCTCTGTAATTAGAAGGTGTGTTAAAGGATCCAAGACTGAATGCCTAAGGCCTCGCTTGATCTTCACTCAATATGTAAAAGTTGCAGAGGGCATGAATGTACTTTTATTGACAGATGCAATGAATGAAAGTCTCTGTCTGATAGAGAGTGGAAGGAGTTTGATCACTATGTTAAGCATTTAGAGAAGGACAGGATTAAGAGAGCTAGATCGGCTAGTGTTCTTTCTAATAGATCGTCCGATAGTCATGTTCCTTCTAATGTGCTTGATACTAATATTCCTATTCCTATTTCTAATCCTAAGGCAGTAGTACCAGACCCCGTTAAGGTGTCGGAGGTAAGTGAGCCTTCTTTGAAGGATGTGTTGGCTGCAATTTCAGCCTTAGGTGCACAAGTGCAATCCCTCGCTTCGGAAAAAGAAGTGATGTGGAGGGGCAGTGCGTGGGTTGCAACGCAAGTTTGTGAATAGTGATAGTGAAGTGGAGGGTGCGTCCGTTCGTGTCTGTCATACTCCTAGCCAGGGACCTCTTCCATGCTCCCCAACCCCTGGGAGAAGGAACAAGTCAAAAGGCGAAGGGAGATGAGACTTTAAACTTAACGAATGGACGTCCCCTCGAGCGATCCAGTTGATGCATCCCAGGATGCTCCCCCTCGCCGCAGGAAAGGCGAGATGAGGAAGTGTTCGTCCTCGTTGGAGGATGCAAGGCCTAGGTGTGGTTGGCGTCAAGCTCTTCTTTCAAGGCCTCTCAAGAGACGTAGGTCTCCTGCTAAGTTCCAGCAACCATCCTGCAGTAACTGGAGCTCGCCGGAAGTTTTTCTTTCGGAGGAAGACAACGTGTCAGTGCCTAGGCAGTCGCGTAAGGCATATAGTTCGTTGGAGTAAAAGGGGCATACGCTTTACTTCTGTGTACGATTCTCCCCCTCCCCCGGATTGGGAGATGTCGCAAGGGCTTTCTCCTCCTCTTGGCCAGACAACCCCAGTAGACGCTCCCTTGCAGTGATCAGAACGCAGTTCAGGTAGCGATAGGAATCGCAACGCCCCCTCGCAGCTGTCTGGACGTGCGCCACAAGCGTCGGACCTTTCAGAGCTAAAGAGATCAATTACGTCCCTGTTTGATACCTACAAGTCACAAACAGAGGAGACTCGTAAGAAAGTATCGAAGGATATCAACAGACTACGGAAAGGAAATAGATCTAACCAAGGCGCGATCGGCCAGCGAGTTACTTCACGCTCAGCGACGCTCCCTCACAGCAATCGGGACGCGTTACGGGAAGCGACAAGGTTCTAGATGCTCCCTTGCGGCAGTCTGGACGCATGCAATCAGGACTTATCCCCGCAGCATGGTAGACGCTCAGTTGTCTCTCCCTCTCGGCATGCTGGACGCATGCGAGCAGGACACTCCCTTGCAGCACGCCGGACGCAGTGTTGACGCTGCCTCACAACATGATGGACGCATGTTGGAAGCACGTAAGCACGACACTCCCTCGAAACATGCAGGAGGTTGGCAGGACGTACACAAGCGTGACGCTTCCTCACAACTTGTGTATTCATGCACGACCATCACAGCATGATGAAAACATACTGGACGACGAGAATCGACAGGATGAGGCAGGTGTCTCCTACTCATTCTACTCCAGAGATCGCTATCCCCGCGAGATGAAATTACAGAAGGGGAAACCCAGGAAAAGCTTCATGCAGCTGTTCTTGAGAGATTACTGGCAGACTTTACACAAGCTTTGCCTCAAGGCCTGCCTTTGCATATTTTGAAGGGCAGACCTCAGAAACCTTCCTCGTTCAAGAAAATTGTTCTTGCCAGATCAGTCAAGAGAGCTTTCTCATCTCTAAATGAGTGGATTTCCAAGAGAAAGGATCTAGGAAAGACCACCTTTTCCTCCTCCCCCCCCTCCTACTAGACTGGCCTCCAGATCCAGTGTGTGGTATGAGACTGGGGAGGTTCTCGGTTTGGGAGTTCCTGCCTCCTCCCAGGGGGATTTCTCTAGACTCGTTAACGCCTCACGCAGGTCAGCCATGACCAAGTCGAAGGTAATGTGGACCACGTCGGAGATGGATCACTTGCTGAATTTAGAACTAAAGAAGTCTTCAGCCTGATGGACTGGACTTTCGTAGCCCTCGCAGAGGTCACAGATCCAAAGAACGAGGCACAGATGCATCTGATTGCCTGTCTTGATAAGGCCGTGAGGGATAGGTCCGTCGAACTCTCCGCCCTTTTCACAGCAGGAGTTATTAAGAAGAGGGCTATGCTGTGTTCCTTCCTGTCGTCAGGATTGACCCTCGCTCAAAAATCAGAGCTATTTTATGCTCCTTTGGGTAACCATCTCTTCCCTTCTGATATAGTGAAGGACTTGTCGGCAGCTCTTGTGCAACAAGCGACGCAAGTATCGCCAGGACTCAAGAAAGTTCTCCCTGCTAGCTTTTTAGCCAGGAAGCAAAAGGAAGCTCCTCCCACTCGCCAGCCCTTTCGAGATGGAATCAGAGAATTGCTGCTGGAGGACAACCTTGCAAATTCTCAAAGCAGCAACCTAAAACAAGGAAGTGAGCCCTGCAACCTCCAGACACAAGTGGGAGCTAGGTTATCCCACTATTGTTAAGAGTGGAGCTAAAGGGGGGCGGACGACTGGACAATCGATGTCTTGAAGGAGGGTTACAAGATCCACTTCCTGAAAAGGCCTCTTTCTACAGAACTCTTGGAGTTGACAGCAACATACTCAGGGAACAAGGCAGCAGCTCTTCAAGAGCAAGTCAACCTAATGCTGTCAAAAGCAGCCATAGAAGTAGTAGCGGACCCCTCTTCGGAGGGTTTTTACAACAGACTTTTGCTAGTTCCGTAGAACTCAGGGGGTTGGAGACCTGTTCTGGACGTAAGTCCTCTGAACAAGTTCATAAGCTAAGTCAAGTTTGCCATGGAGACTTCTGCGTCAGTCCTAGCAGGCACCAGACAAGGAGACTGGATGGTGTCATTAGATCTGCAGGATGCGTATTTCCACGTCGCAATCTACCCAAATTTCTGAGATATGTTTACTGAGAAACTACTTATTAGTTCAAAGCACTTTGTTTTGGACTGAGCACGGCTCCCTACGTTTTCACTCGAGTGGTTGCCAACGTGGCTCACTGGCTACATCTGAAGGGTGTACGGATATCAATGTACCTGGACGACTAGTTAATCAGAGCCAGGTCGCAAGAAAAGTGTCTGGAGGGTCTTCAAGTTATAATGTCTTTGACGCAACAGCTAGGTCTGTTGGTAAATCTGGCCAAATCTCAACTGATACCCTCACAAAACATCATCTACCTGGGGATGAGGATTCAGTCAGTGGTTTTTCGGGCTTTTCCAGCCCCGAAACACACTCTAGAATGCCTAAGAAAGGTGGAACACTGCTTAGACAGAAGGACCTGCTCTGTAAGAGAATGGATGAGTCTGCTGGGTACCCTCTCATCGATTGAACAGTTCGTATCCCTGGGAAGACTTCATTTACGGCCTCTTCAATTCCTCCTTTCAAAATATTGGACAAGAGACTAAGGTCTAGAAACGTGGATTCTGATTCCTCTGGGGATCAGGAATCATTTGAGTTGGTAGGACGATGCCAACAAACTCCTGGAAGGCCTTGAACTGCAAAAGAGAAACTCTGACCTAGTGTTGTATTCAGATGCCTCAGACATAGGATGGGGTGCAACACTGGGGAAGGCCGAGATTTCGGGTCTGTGGGAGGAGTTTCAGAAGGAATGGCATATAAACATCAAGGAGCTAGTGGCCATTCACCTAGCACTAATGCACTTCCAGGAGGAAGTCTAGGGCAAATAAGTTAAGGTCAATGCAGACAACACCACAGCGTTGGCCTACATCAGGAAGCAGAGAGGTATTCGTTCAGATTCCCTTTACGAGGCGGCGAGAGATCTCCTACTGTGGGCGAAAGCGAGGGACATAACCCTGATAACACGCTTCATAGAAGGGGAAAAGAACGTTAGGGCGGATCTTCTCAGCAGAGGAAGATAAGTTCTCACAACAGAGTGGACCCTACATCACGAGGTGTGCACCAGCCTTTGGATGCTGTGGGGAGAACCTTCTATAGACCTCTTTGCTATACAGATGACAGAGGTTACCAGTTTATTGCTCTCCAGTCCCAGACCAGGAAGCAGCTGCGGTGGTCGCCTTTCTGTTGGAATGGGAAGGACTAAACATGTACGCTTTTCCACCATACAAAATCCTGGACAGTCTTGAAAAAGTTCAGGGAGTCTAACAATGCCCGCATGACCCTGATAGCTCCGTTTTGGCCCATGAGACCTTGGGTTGCACAAGTGATGGAGTGGCTGGTAGATACCCCCAGAGCGTTACCAAGTCAGAGCGATCTACTCAAACAGCCACACAGAGAGGTACCATCAGAATCTCCCCCTCTCAATCTGACTGCCTTTCGACTACCGAAAAGCTGGCAAGAGCGAAGGGTTTTCCAAGGGAAGCTGCACGAGCTATCGCGAAAGCTAGGAAGATGTCCACAATTAAGGTTTACCAATTTAAGTGGGACGTGTTTAGAGAATGGTGTAGGACTAGCAATTTTCCTCTTCCAGTACCTCTATAGCCCAAATAGCAGACTTTCTGTTGCATTTGCGAACGAAAGAAAAGTTGGCTGTATCGACCATCAAGGGATACCGCTGCATGCTAGCCTCCGTCTTTCGTCACAGACACATTGACGTGTCACGAAACTAGGATCTCTCGGACCTCATTAGATCTTTCGAGACCGCTAAGAGAAAGGACAACCCAACCCCCTCTTGGAACCTGGATGTAGCCCTGGCCTTTTTGACCTCAAGCAGGTTTGAACCTCTTGACAAGGCTTCTTGGAAGGATCTTACTAAAAAAAAACTTCATTCCCAGTTGCATTGGCTACAGCCAAGAGAGTAGGAGAGTTGCAAGCCATCAGTAAGAAGGTGGGCTTTAATGGAGACAATGCAGTTTGCTCCCTTCAGCTAGGCTTTCTTGCCAAGAACAAGAATCCTTCTCGACCTTGGCATTCCAGGGTTATCTCAGTAGGACGGGAAAAGGAGAGGGCCTTTGTCCAGTGAGAGCTCTGAAATTTTATCTTCAAGCATCCAAAAATCTGAGAGGACAACCAGACAACCTCTGGTGCTCAGTTAAAAAGCCCTATTTACCTTTAACAAAGAATGCTCTGGCATTTTTTTTATTAAGGATTTGATAAGGGAAGCTCACCAGAATTGTGAGGAAAGAAGCTTTCCAATCCTTTAAGGTAAAACCACACGAGGTTAGAGCTGTAGTGACTTCTATGGCTTATAGACACAAATAAGTCAATGAAGTCAATCTTGAAGGCGACTTTTTGGCTTAGTAAATCAATCTTCGCAGACTGCTACCTTAAAGAAGTCCAGACCCAATATGAAGATTGTTGCTCCCTGGGTCCGTATGTTACAGATTGTTGCTCCCTGGGTCCGTATGTTACAGATTGTTGCTCCCTGGGTCCGTATGTTGCCTCCAGCGTCGTAATTCGAGAAGGTACTACTGTAGCCTTTTTTATTATATACTCTTGCCTTTTTCTTGTACTTGATATCACAGGTTGTCTGTGAAGGTTGTGGCAGCCTTCCACATTCTGGGATGCAAGTCAAGTTAGTTTTTATGGTGTGTGTTTTTAGTTTTTTGAGTAGGTGGTCAGAATCATTGTCCATGGCTATGTCAGGATAGCAAGGGTGGAGGTCTAGCCACGCTAAGGTTTCTCGTGACAGCCCCACAGAGACTTTTACAGCCCCCTGGGTGGATCGCTTGAGTCTCTTAAGGAATGCAGGCAAATGAGGCAGGATAATCATGAGGCCAGCTTCCTTATCAGGTAAGAACCAGATAATTGGTACTGCTAATTTGTAGCTATTTAATAATTATATGAATTCCCGACGGGATTGAGGTTTTCTAACCCCCAACCAATAGTGTCAATCAGCTATATATATAACTACCAGGGAAATTACTTATATGGTATTTTTATTTTAAAATAAATTTTTAAATATACTTACCTGGTAGTTACATATATATATAAAAGGGCCCCCCTCCCTCCTCCCCTCTGAAAACAGGGGCACGGAATTTCTGAGGAATGTTGGGAATGGTTCCAGTTACCTACTGAGAGGACACTCGGGTATGACCACCTGTTCACCTGGCGGCGATTGTCGCGAAATTTGAATTTCTGCCGTGCGCGCGACGAAACGCGGGATTAAAGCTATACATATTTAACTACCAGGTAAGTATATTTAAAAATTTATTTTAAAATAAAAATACCATTTTGAAGTATATTTTTCACACTGACTAACCAAAGTTCTTCGAGGTTTGTACCTACACATATGGTCGCATGAGGTCTGTTTAATTTATTCCATTGTATATATTACAGTATATAATAAACTAATTTGCAACTTATTTTTTTTCCTTTACTGTACAAGAAGTAATTTATCTTAAATGAGGATGAGAGAGGGGTGTAAACATTTGTGAAAGAAATTTATAAATATTGGCATTTTTTTACAAATTGTAATAATTTGGATTTGTTCTTATTCCAATACATACCCTGATTCTTTACACGAGAAGATAATTAGAGAAGCTTGAACACAGCGATAAAACTTTTAACAAGGTATCAGCAACTATACTGCTTGAGAGGTGACATTTTCTTCCGTGCTTCCTGAACTGGCTTAAAAACTTTTTCCTTTTTCATGAGCAGTATGGCAGGAGGAGGAGAATAAAAGAGCTTCTCAGCCTTGGGGGTTAAAGTCAAAGATACCTTTCCCCCTCTCTCTCTCTCTCCTGGTACCTACCCTCAATCTATTCTTGTTCGGCCTCTTCAGGCCTAATTTAACCTTTGGGTCAGGAGCTCTTCCCATCTTCCCTAGTGAGGCGGTGAAACCTTCCTTCGTTGTTGAGTCTGCGTCAGAAGGCGCTTTGTACCTCTCATGGCGTTCTTTGGGACTTTTGGGTCCCCACTCTTAGACAAGCTCCTGAACGTGTCTTTAAAATGATGTATTCATCTGGAAGTCTAGCTTAGAAGTGCCAGCGTAATTCGTCGCAGGATCGCTTGCAATACTATTTTAGACCAGCATGTTGACCAGTGCGCCACTGTAGTCTCGAAAGACTTCAAATTTCCAAATTTACTATTGCGATTAGCTAGCTGGGTTAGCACAGCATGTCGTCTGTTTGCTCACCTCACTCGGCCACCTGTGACTCGTGCATGCTCACAGCCTATTGAGGATCATCTACCTAGCAACTAGATCTATTCTTGCTGACAGAGATAAAAAGAAACTTTCTCTCCTTTCCAGGGCTACTTACCTTACTTGGGATTCACCACGATCAGTCATGTCCATACGACCTCTCACCTGGAGGGTATTTAATATTGCATCCCTCACATTGGCATTTTTTAAATCAATAACCAAAATGATAGCTGGATAACCCCGTAGGTCAATGGGTCACCTCCCATCAGGAGGAGGAGTGGTTTATTCACTAAGGTTGCGGTCGTGGAAAGTGGCTTTATGCCATTCACTATCTCTCTCCTCGGGACAGCGAAGCTTGCTGTACCTCGGGGAGTAAAGTCCATTTAACTCGCGCTCTTCCACAATTAGTTGAACATGTCTCGCCAATGGGGTTGCACGTGACCTTACAGAACAATGCTCAAGTACAACTTGCGAGCTAACAGAAGTGTCAAGCAAGACCCGCTTGTTGCAGATCTTAAAAGCAGCTTCTGCCACCTTTAAGAGATCCTGAATTTTGACAAACTTTAAGACTGTCAAGATATTGGTGTCTTCTCAAGCCTCTGAGGTACTCTCACATTCAAGGATATGCTGTGCTGCAGGCAGGAACATCAAAGGATATGCTGTGCTGCAGGCAGGAACATCAATGTTAACAGGGCTGCTCCAAGTAGCTGCCTGGCACCAGCTCATGGAAGGCACTAACATGTGTCCAGGTTGCAGCAGCACCTTGAGACAGTATTTCAAGGCCAGAAATTCTGAACTCTATGCTCTTTGGGAGGACTTGGGGTTTTACCCCATTAAGATCTCCCAGAGGCACTGTAAACTGAAAAGGCAAGTAACACCGCCACCGAGGAACATGTTCCACCTTGTGACCCACTCGTTCGTTGACTTTTAGGATACTGAGTATGTAGAGAGGACTCCTTCCATTGCATCCTTTCAACCAAAGCCCATTTCTGTTCAGGCCCCAGCAAAGTCTCTCGAAACCAAGGAGCAGAAGTGGGAACCCAGCATTCACTCATACTTTACTACTAAGGCTCATGAGAGGACGCAAACTCACACACGAAGAACTGGGCTTCCAAAGCGTATGCACTGCACAATATCAACACTGGCGACTTGCGAGGCAGTCAACAAACTTAAAAAGCCTCGCTCTCCTGTGGCAGTTCCCAATGTTGACAGGGACCCACCTCAAGGTCGAGCTTTGAGAAGCTAGCAACACAATTGGTGATTCGGCGAATGTGGAACGGATGATGAAGGCTACTCTTAAGGCCTCCTGGATGGGTCACTGGTTGTGAGGACTGTGAGGTTAGCCACCACTGAAGACCTCTTGGACCCCGAGTAACATGGTCCTTCCAGGTGCAAGGACAATGAAGTTCTTAACGTATAATGCAGCGAACATGCGGGCCAACTGGATCCTTCATCTACGGAATTCCTCCATCAAGACCTCGTCCATGTTTCCTCTTAAGAGAAGACATTGCGGCTATGACTGAGAAGTGAAAGAATGACAGCCAAAACTCCCTTCTCGGTTGAGCCGTTACTTACCAGCCTACCTCTTCAGCACCTGCTTTGCCTAAGGCTTCTCAAGTTTAAGACAAGCTCATAAAGCCTGCAAGGATAACCCCCAGAGACTGGCTTCTCAGGGAAAAAAGGCAAGAGGACGAGGAAATCCAGTAGACATGGACAAGATCCCAGGTAGGGAAGGCAATCTTGCCACCGTATCACATGGGGGGGGGGGGGTGATGCCTGAAGCTTGGGTGGCAGTGCCATGGGGCCAAACCCTGGGCAATCTGTGTCCTCCCGGGTTACGTCATCGTCCTGGCTCTCGAATTCCCATGATTCGTCCACAACGAGACTGTTGTCCTTCTTCAAGGGCTCGGTGAAGGACACATCCCTTCAGGCAGAAGTCCAGACCTTGTTATAGAAAAGGGTGCTCTCTAAAAGATCCTTGATGGGTCTCCCCAGGCTTTATGGTAAACTCCTCCTTGTAGAGAAGGCATCTGTAGGCTGAAGACCAGTCGTTAACCTCTCTGCTTAGAACAAGGCAGTAACACCAAAGGACTTCACAATCATGTTGTATTTAAAAAAGAATGCATACTTCCAGCTTCGTAATGCACGACAAGGTATACCAGTTTAGAGGGATGTGCTTTGAGCTGTCAATAGATCCTCAAGTGTTCTCGTAAAAGTTCTTGTAAGAATGTTCAGTTTGGTTTCAGCCTGGGCTCACACCAACAGCATTTGTCTCGTTTGTTATCTGGAGGATTGGCTGATTCTGGTAGACTTGGTGGAGCTCTTTCTCCTTCAAGACAGACTTTTTCCAGTTTTGCTACCATCTGTGGATTCTGGTAAACAGAAAAATTTAGAGTAGAGCCCTAAAAACTTGGTATAGTATACCTAGGGATGCAAATACCTTACGTGGGATTTTCCCATCACAGGACAGTATTGCAAGATTCAACTTGTTACCGGCTCACTTGTGACAGTGCTCTTAAGTCACCTGGCTTTGTTAGAGCGTCTGGTACCAAACAGGCACCTCTGCAAGCACTCAAGAAAGACATGAATTGGACCCTGGATTTGTTGCTCTTAATCGACACATCAAAAGAAGGGTGAATGGGTGGCTCATCTGTCGGAGCATAAGGCCTAAGGACTGTGGTCCGAGTCAGATTGGCTGTGCCCCATTAACATCCTGGCGTTGAGTGTAACGTTTTTCGCTCAACACTTTCAACGGCTACTATCAGGCTACTTGGTAGTGTTGATGAGCAACAACATTACCATGATTGCATACATGTATCTAAACAAACAAGTAGGTACTATTTCATGCTCTTCAATACTTTCAACAGCTGCTATCAGTCTACTTAGTAGTGTTGATGAGCGACATGACTGTAGTCTCAAGCGTATCTAAACGAGCGACATGACTGTAGTTGCAAACTTATCTAAACAAGTACTTAGATACTATTTCACCTCAACTTTGCCAAATAGCCGTCAAAATCCTGCAATGGACAAAAGTGTCGTGAAACAGGTGTCTCTCCTATCGGAGCCACTGGCCACATACTGTAACTGCCAAATTTTCACTGCCAGAAGCAAAAACTCTGCTCACTATCAGCCAATTAAGAGTAGTTGAAAGGTATGCGACCGATTGTGAGATGGTGAGTGATCAGTCACAACCACTTGAGCAACTGTGACTTGTGATCATTTACTTATGTCATGCTGCTCTTAAAAAAAATATACCAACCCCTTGTAGTACATCTAGTATAACTCTTAATGGGAGAGCGAACTAGAGAAATAGAGCAACTAAACAGTGATCAATAGCTAAATAGATCTGCGGATACAAGCTAAAGTGTGACGTTTCTAAAAATTTTGCAACGTCAGTCTGCATTGAAACGTTTTTAAGCTGCTTGCATTAAGGTGTCCTTCCAATGTTTTCTCATGAAGAGGAAAAGTATAATACAGTAGAGCCAAAATGATAGTAGTTGTGGCCTGTTGAGGGGAAAACGCAATAGAGCTCATACCATTGTAGTTTTATTATTATTGCAAGCTAAGCTATAACCATCGTTGGAAGAGAAAAATGCTATAACCCCAGGGGTTCCAACTGGGAAAAATAGCCCAGTGAGAAAGGAAAATTTAAGAGAAGTAATCAACTATCAAAATCAAATATTTAGGAACAGTAACATTAAATTAGATCTTTCATTTGTAAACTAAAAACTTGAAAAAACAAGAGGAAGAGATATAAGCTAAAACAGTATAGCTAACTAATCTCTTCTGATGGAAGAGAAAATTAAGGGCTATCTACTAAAACTTACCAACCAGTCTTTAAAGACTATTTAGTTAAAAAGAAAAAATTGGTTGACCATTCTCAAGCAGACTAACTCCATTGAAATTTATACCTTACAAACAATCACTTGTATAAGTTTATAGACATAAAGCCTTCAATAAAACTGAATGAGAGAAAAAGTTCAAAACTCAGGCTCCAAGGTACTAGGAAAGAAATGTCTTGAGGTGTTTCTTTACTCTGGTAAGGCAAGTGCTTTGCACAAGCATGCCTAAATTCTTGTTTTTCTATTGTCAGAGTAGAAAGCACAATTGTAATTGTGCCATTGCAAAATGGAGAAATATTACAAATCTAAAGTAAATTGTATTTCCCCCAAAATTGGTTGAATTCTGACTCCCAGAGCCAAGTTGTCCTAAAAAAAAAAAAAAACTCTGGAATCCTTTACAAACATACCCAAGCCAGGCTGGCTACTCGTGTGTTCTACTCCAACAGGTAGAGTAAGCTCGGTTGTGTGAGGGTAAGCATGAGCTATGGGGTCTTGAGCTGATAATGCTAGTTTATGGTGCTGCGCTAAAAACCCCAGGGTCAGTGAGCTTAGAGGAAGATCCTGGCTTCCACCCGGGTGTGCTTGTTGAGAGACAGCTTGTTAAGGAAAACAAATATTGCTTGATCGCTAGACCAAATTTGAAAACGATGAATCAACCATTCGCTAAGATGAGTGTTACTCGTATCCATCGGAGAATCTCTTAGGGTTGGTGAAGAAAGACTTCCTACGTAGAGGCGTCTGATCTAATCCTAAGACTTCAAGGAAGTCTTAACTCTATGGAGGCGAGGATGTACTTTCACCCTAGGCCAACTTAAGGAGTTAAATGGAAAAGAGACGAAGAGCAAAACTGAAATTTACCCTTGACTGCAGAAATCAAAGTGGAGTTGTAGTGAATGAGCGGGGAGGTGGGGTGCTTCTCCGCTAGCAACTGATAACAACCTATATGGTTGCTGACACCTTGTTAAAAGTTTTAACAGCAGTGTTCCAGCTTTGCCATAGTCGTACTCTTATGTAAAGAACAAGGGTTTTTATTTGTGTTAGAACAACTATCTTTTTGGAATTCTTTAATACCTCTAAATTATGGTTTATTTCAATTTCTATCAGTACTAAAAGAGAAAAAATAAATTTTAAAAATGATTTTTCCTAATTATATTAACCGAAGTCCTCACCTTATAGGAGAAGGATAACAGCAAAAGCTGGAATACAGAAGTTAAAACTTCTAACGAGGTGTAAACAACAGCCAGGTTATTACCCTGTCAGCAGTAGGGAGGCAGGAGGCAACAGCTCCCCCTGTAGCTCACTGCAACCTCACTTAAATTGCAGCCTGGCTTTACGCTAGGGGATGCTGAAGGCAGGAAAGTTGGAGTAAAGGGCTCGGGTTTGTATGGTTATCTTTTTATTATTATTATTACTTGCTAAGCTACAACCCTAGTTGGAAAAGCAGGATGCTATAAGCCCAGAGGCTTCAACAAGGAAAATAGCCTAGTGAGGAAGGAAAAAAGGAAATTAGAATATTTTAAGAAGAGTAACGGCATTAAAATAAATACAGTATCTCCTATATAAACTATAAAAACTTTAAGAAAACAAGAATAAGTTAACAAAACAAGAGGAAGAGAAATAAGAAGGATTAGTGTGCTGGAGTGTACCCTCAAGCAGAGAACTCTAACCCGCGATAGTGGAAGACCATGGTACAGAGGCTATGGCACTACCCAAGACTAGAGAACAATGGTTTGATTTTGGAGTGTCGTCCTTGAAGAGCTGCTTACCATAGAGTTTCTTCTACCCTTACCAAGAATGAAGTGGCCACTGAACAATTAGTGCAGTAACCCTGAGTGAAGAGGAATTGTTTGGTAAACTGTGTTGTCAGGTGTATGAGGACAGAGGAGAATATGTAAAGAATAGGCCAGACTATTCAGTGTGTGTGTGTGTGTGTGTGTGTGTGTAGGCAAAGGGAAAATGAACCGCAACCAGAGAGAAGGTTCCAATGTAGTACCATCTGGCCAGTCAAAAGACCCCAAAACTCTCAAGCAGTAGTATCTCAACAGGTGGGTGTTACCCTGGCCAACCTACTTTTTACTTTGTCATTTGTTCCAACACGAATACAAATCATCATCCTTTACATATAGGAGACTCGCTCTTAGGCAGGAGGAAGTCCCTGTTCCAACTGGCTGGAAAATTAACCTGTGAGCAAAACAGACTTGGCATTTGGAATCACTGCCTGAGCAACTAAGGGTAGAGTTGAGCTACGGCAGGAACACTGTTGCAACCCAAGCCTGGATTCGAGGACAAAGGCAAGGTCAATTAAAAAGTGGGTTTGCTTAGTCACAAAAATTCCCCCTCATAATGGAAAGTGGAGGAATAAAAAACTCAAAAGTGAAATGCACAGATGCCAAAATCAAATGAGCTTGCCTATCTTGAGATCAAGTCCAGCTAGCGAGGTTACCAAGGCTGTACCCCTAGAGAAGAAAAAGTTAAAAGGAAAAGTAGGCCAGTCACTCTCCCCTTTCATTCCAGACATACTGATAACCTTATCATTATTATTAATGCTAAGCTACAACCCTAGTTGGAAAACAGGATGTTATAAGCCCAAGGGCTCCAACAGGGAAAATAGCCCATTGAGGAAAGTTAATTATCTACAAGATAAGTTTAATAACAATAAAAACATTAATATAAATCTTTCAAATATAAAATTACTAGAAGAGAAATGGATAGAATAGTGTGCCTGAGTGTAACTCCAAGCAAGAGAACCCTACCCCATGACAGTGGAAGACCATGGTACAGAGGCTATGGCACTACCCAAGACCAGAAAACAAAGGTTTGATTTTGAAGTGTCTTCTTCACGTAGAAGAGTTGCTTCCAATGGTGAAAGTCTCTCTTCTACCCATACCAAAAACAACGTAGCCAATGAACAATTACATTACAGTAGTTAACCCCTTGAGCGAAGAGGAATTGTTTGGTAATCTTAACATCCTCGTGAACTTTATGGCAAGGCCAATATTACTTAAGGTCAAAGAAAGAACAAAAAGCAAGCAGAGAGCAACAAAAAAGAACCTAGAAGAGAGGGAAACATGAAGAGGAGTACAAAGCTAGAACATTCTAACTAAAACTCTGGCAACAATGAGAGGCTGCTGGCAACTCATGACACCTTCACATCAAGTGTATTAGCAAACTTAGGGTTTAAACACCTCATTAGGGAGCCTTCATGGAGGAATAGACAAAGTACAAAATAAGATTATCATAACAATGCTATTTTACTTTTTCTAAGAAAAGAATGGAAATTTAATAGCAAATCTTTGGAGGCTTATAACAAAAACATACTTATTCGGATGTCAGTAGATTTTTCTGTTATTTATTGTTCAATTTTAGAGAGAAAGATCTCATTGGTAAGAGGAATAAAAATCCCACAAGTCTGTGAGAGAGAATTTTGATTTCCCTTTTTTCTTTTTTTCACGATTAATTTGCGTCTAGACAAAGAAAATAAAGAAAAAAAACATTTAAAAAGAAAAAAAAAAGGAGAATCATAATTTTGTCACACAAAATTATTTGGTTTATAAAGAAGTTTTGATGGTATGATTTTCAATACAATTGGTGTCATTAGTGGAGAAAAATGTACCTAAATTTATTTTTAAAAATCCTGATTTTTGCTAATAAAATGACAAATTCGGAGATAATTTGTATTTTTCCTAACCATACAAACCTTAGCTATTTACATAGGGTATTACTTTCGGCGTAGCTGAAATTGACGAGCCATTAGAATTTTAACGAGGGTTAATTACCCCCGCGCTAGTTAGCAAGGGGGTAGGGGAGTGGTAGCTAGCTACCCCTCCCCCCCTCACACACCAGTGAACTGCTTCACTTCACTTAGAGGTAGGACTTTGCCTTGGGGGTCAGGGCTGGCGGGCAAATATGTGTAAATAGCTAAGGTTTGTATGGTTAGGAAAAATACAAATTATCTCCGAATTTGTCATTTGTTCCGTAACCGAAATACAAACCACGCTATTTACATAGGGTGACCTAACCCTTAGGTAGGGTGGAAAGTCCCAGCCTTATTGGCTTTGGCTTTGCCCGGGGACTCAGAATCCGAGTGAGTAGCACTCGAGAAACAGAGTCCCTGCACCTCGCAAGTTCCTTTGGAACGTGCGGCCTACATAAGCTTGTGTGTGGAGGAATGAAGTGTGACTCGTCCTAGGAAGTTGACCTGAAGTCCTTAGATGGAAATCTAGGCTAGGACGTTCCCAATACCACCTCGTCAGGGTAAGGGGGACGCGACAGTATTATCTTGATACTAGGAACACAAGGAAGCATGGTTTACCTGCAGAGGTTTGAGGTCAGCTATGCAGAGAACCCAGGATGCTGCTTTCCCCAAGAGAGGGGAGGATGAAGAAAGAAGTAAGGGCCAGACATACTCTTTCATTCATGCAGTCTAAAACCGGGTAACAATGCCCTCAACCTTCTGCTACCTGTCCATTAAGGAGCCTGAGGTTAGACCAGCTGTTGTGCAGCCACCACAGGGCCGATCGAGAATGTATCAAGGCTCCTGCGGGTCACGTCCTGCAGGTAGTGGGCTGTGAAGGTCGTTTGACGCTTCCAGACCCCAGCTTGTAGCACCTGCGTCACCGAGAAGTTTCTCTTAAAAGCCAGAGACGTTGCGATGCCTCTGACATCGTGTGCTCTGGGACGACGTGTCGGAGGAGGATTTGGATTCAAGGCGTGGTGGATGACCCTTCGAATCCAAGCAGAGATGGTATTCTTGGTGACCCTCCTCTTCGTCCTTCCCGTGCTCACAAACAGGGCTTGCACGCGGGGACGGACTGCAGCTGTTCTCTTCAGATAACGCCTCAGACTTCTTTACTGGACATAGTAGCAGATGGTCTGGGTCACTTGTTACAGAACGGAGACTCGAAACCCTGAAGGAGTCGAACCGTGGGTGCGGCACTCCAGGGTTCTGAGTCTTAGCTACAAACTCAGGGACGAACCTGAACGTTACCTCCCCCCGTCCCCTTGAATGGGCGACGTCGTATGAGAGACCATGAAGTTCGCTGACCCGCTTGGCAGATGCCAAAGCGAGCAGGAACACCGTCTTCCAAGTCAGGTGTTTATCAGAGGCCTGGCGTAATGGTTCGAACGGAGGTCTCTTAAGAGCCCTGAGGACTCGAACCACGTTCCATGGAGGAGGTCTCACTTCCGACTGAGGGCAGGTTAAGTTCGTAGCTTCGTATGAGTAAAGAAAGTTCCAGCGAGGAAGAAATGTCTATTCCTTTCAGCCTGAAGGCTAAGCTTAAGGCTGAGCGATAGCCTTTCACCGCCAAGACTGAAAGGCGCATTTCCTCCTGCAAATACACGAGAAACTCCGCTATTGCTGGAATAGTGGCATCGAGGGGAGAGATACCCCTCCCACGACACCAACCACAGAAGACTCTCCACTTCGCCTGGTAGACCCCTGCGGATGACTTTCGCAGGTGTCGAGACATCCTCTCCGCAACTTGTTGCGAAAAGCCTCTCTCAGTGAGGAGACGCTGGATAGTCTCCAGGCGTGAAGCCGAAGCGAAGCTACGGCCTTGTGGTAGATGTTGCAGTGTGGTTGCTTGAGTAGTTCGTGTCGTGAGGGAAGTTCTCTCGGGAGTTCCGTCAGGAGCTGCAGAAGGTCCGGGAACCACTCTGCGTGATGCCATAGCGGAGCTATTAAGGTCATTGACAGATTGACCGATAGTCTGGTCTTGTTGAGCACCCTTCTCATCAGACAGAACGGTGGGAAGGCGTAGACGTCGATGTTGTCCCACCGTTGTTGGAAGGCATCTTGCCAGAGTGCCTTGGGGTCCGGGACTGGGGAGCAGTACAGCGGCAGCTTGGAGTTCAAAGCTGTCGCGAACAGGTCCACTGTCGGGGAACCCCACAAAGTCAGGACTTTGCTGGCTACTTGAGGATCCAAAGACCACTCGGTACTCACTATCTGTGATGCTCTGCTCAGACTGTCGGCGAGCACATTCCTTTTGCCCGGAATGAAGCGAGCTGATAGTGGAATCGAGTGGACTTCGGTCCATCTCAGTATCTCTACTGCAAGATGGGATAGCTGTTGTGAAAAGGTACCTCCCTGCTTGTTGATACTGTAAGCCACTACTGTGGTGTTGTCGCTCATCACCACCACGGAGTGGCCCGCCAGGACCTGTTGGAACTGTTGAAGGGCCAGATACACGGCCTTCATTTCTAGCAGATTAATGTGAAGGTACTTTTCTGATTCTGACCATAGGCCTGAGGTCCTCTGGTTCAGAACGTGGGCCCCCACCCTTCTTTTGACGCGTCCGTGAACAGCATCAAATCCGGGGGGGGAGGACAAGAAGATCCACTCCCTTTCGAAGGTTTCCGTCGGTCAGCCACCACTGCAGATCCGTCCGTAACGCAGGTCCCATCGGGACCAGAGAGTCCGGGGAATCGTTGCCTTGATTCCACCGGGACTTGAGCCGCCATTGTAGGGATCTCATCCTGAGGCGGCCGTTCGGAACTAGACGGGCCAAGGAGGCTAAGTGACCTAGGAGACGTAACCAGATTGGGCTGGAAGCTCCTCTCGTCCGAGGAAAGGTCTTGCGACCCTCCTCAGCCTTGCTATCCTGTCGTCTGATAGAAAGGCTTTGTGGAGATTGGTGTCTAATATCATGCCTAGATATACCAGTCGTTGAGTTGGAAGCAGAGAAGACTTCTCGAGATTTACCATGATCCCTAGATCTTGGCAAAGTCCCAGAAGCTTGTCTCAGTGTCGAAGAAGGGTCGACTCCGAGTCTGCCAGGATCAGCCAGTCGTCCAGATAGCGAAGGAGACGGATGCCGATCCTGTGTGCCCACGAAGATATCAGGGTGAACACACTGGTGAATACCTGAGGTGCTGTGGAGAGACCGAAACACAGCACCTTGAACTGGTAGATCTTGTTGTCTAGGCTGAATCTCAAGTACTTCCTGGAAGACTGATGGACTGGGATCTGGAAGTACGCGTCCTTCAGATCCAGTGTGCACATGAAGTCTTGCGGTCTCACTGCAAGTCTGACCGTGTCTGCTGTCTCCATTCTGAACGAAGTTTGCTTGACAAACTTGTTCAGAGCTGAGAGGTCGATGACAGGTCTCCAGCCTCCAGATGCCTTCCTTACAAGAAAGAGTCGACTGATGAAGCCTGGGGAGCCGTCGACGACCTCCTGGAGAGCATCCTTCTTGAGCATGGTCTCGACTTCTGCCCGAAGGGCTAGCCCCTTTGCCAATCCCATGGCATAGGAGCTCAACGACACTGGATTCGCTGTCAGGGGAGGAAGAGATGTTATGAACGGGACACGATATCCTTGGCTGATCACAGAGATCGTCCAGGAATCGGCCCCGAGTTGCCGCCACCTGTCCGCGCAACTTTATAGGCATCTCCCCACTGGTGGACATGTAGGGAGATTGCCAATCCTAGGGTTTACGGCCTCGGCCGCTCCTCTAGGAATTTTACCTCCCCTGGAGGACTTTCCGCCTTTCTTGTCCTTGACAGGAAAGGGCTGCTGCTTAGACACCTTTGCCTTTGCTGCCGGAGCCTATTTCGATGTCCTTGACTGACGAGGCTGCTGATGTTGTTGTTGAGGAGCTGGAAGCTTGTAGGGCCGAGAAGTAAGGGCCCTTTGGAGGAGCGAATCCTGATTTGACTTCCTCCACCTCTCAGCTGTCCGTTCCACATCCTTGGGCTCAAACAAGCTCCCTCCAAGGATGGAGGAGTGTCTGAGCTTGCCGACATCCACGGCTGGGACTTTCGAGTGGAACCTCTCGGTCACGGCATCACGACGTTTAAGGATCGAGTTAGCCCACAAGTTCGAAACTTGGTGGGCTCTCGATGGTGCGCGTTCCCGAGAGGAGAAAAGTCTCCATGGCCTTCCTGGTGCTCTCCTTGGACAAGTCCTCGGATCGCAACAGGATGCCCAGAGACCCCAGCCAGATGTTCAGCCACAAAGTGGCCTGCATGGCACACTTTGCGACCTTCTCCTGGGTTAGGATCTCCGTAGCCGAGAATGTCACCTGCCGGGTGGAGAGTTTCTCGAGAGAAATTCCCCTAGCGAGCTCTTCCACAAAGTGGTGGAGGGGAAGAGCTAAACAAGACTCCCCCATGATCTCGAAGTACCTCCTCTGTTGTACACGAGGAGGTGGCAGGAGTTTGTTCCCGGCAGAGGAACGGCTGGAGGAGGAGAGTTCGGAGAGCTGGCCCTCAACCTTGTCTCTGGCACTCTTGACTCCCTGGGACCAGGGCAGAGCCGCGCTGGCCTTTGGGAGCTTCTGGGTACCATAGACTTGGTCCAGTACCGTATCCTTGCCTTCGCGGGGGGGGTCTCGGGGTCCTTGAATCCGTTGGGTTGCCTCATCAGACCCAGGACCTGCCAGAAGGCATGCTCCGACTTGTGCTGCTCTCCTCCTTGTGGACTGGCAGCAAGGTCTCCTGTCCCCAGTAGCTCTACTTGGGGAGATACGTGGACGTTCTCCTGGGGTCTAGTTAGCTCTGGTCGAATCCGTGAAGACGACATAGGGACAGTCTTCAAGTCCTTCGGCTCCCTCCGGGGAGGGATACAGGACTCAAGCAAAGAAGTCTGGGGGCTCCTCTCCACGCGAGACGGTTCTCTTCCTCGAGGTGGGGTTCCTCCCATTGGTGCCATGGGAGAATGCCTCACCTCGCTGGATTCTCCTGAGGACGGAAAGGCTTCTTCCACAGGGGAAGGAGAAAACGTCTGCATGGGGGAAGGGGCCTCCCTGACGGACTTCTTGGGAGCCAGCTTAACCCTAGGAGAAGTTACCACGAAGTCCACTCCTCTCCTTCTCTTCAGCGGGGACGAGGCTGCCGTTGGTTTCAGCCCCAGATCATCGAGGGCCGGCTTCATAGCCTGCACGACTGCTTTGATCAGGGACCCGAACCAAGGCTGACGGCTGACCAACGCAGTGTCAGCAACACCCGCTGGAGGGATTGATTGATTTAAAGTTTTCAGGCATCCTGACATCTAAGGTCATTGACGCCGGCCGCTGGAGGGAAGGGGATCGGCTGATCCTTAGGAGTGGATACCACGGGGCCTGCCTGAAAAGAAGAATGTTGTGTAGACCTCTCCGAAGATTCTTCCTGCTCATGGACGTGCGCAGCTCTGCGCTTACGGGGTGGAGATCGTGAGGACGAAGATCTGGAAGCACGTGTCCCCGGATACTCACAAGGTTGGGCGCGCTGCGAAACCCGGCGGGAATCGCTGGCGCTCGCGCGATGGTGGAATCGCTGGTTCGCGCGGGCGAACGTTGGCGCGCATGCGCGCAGAGATGAAGGCGCGTGGGCGCGGTGGCGAGTGGGTGCGCGGGTGAGTGGGTGCGCCGGTGAAGGTGCGCGCTGTTGTAAGGGCGAGCGCTGGCGATCGAGAGAACGATGGCACGTAGGTGATCAGTCGCGCGTTGGCGAGCGATGGCGCATAGCGCGAACAGGCGATCGACTACGCACAGGCGAGTCGGAGTACTGTGGCGATCCGGAGTGTGGGCGCGTTGGAGAACGCTTGCGCGCAGGCGAGGGATCGCGCGTAGGAGATTCGTTAGCGTAGTTGCGCATTCAGAAGGTACCAGCTGGGGGGGCAGGACCAGAGGGTGAGGTTGCGCGCAAAGGCGAACGCTCGTGGGCGGGCTCAGGAGACATCTCGTGGACGCGCGGGCGCGCAGGTGCTCGGGCTGTCTTAGAAGTGCGCGATGGCGCACAGGCGATGGTTGGCGCGTAGGCGAACGTCGGCGAGGCGAGGAACAATGTCCTTGCCTGCGCCCAGATCCGGAGATCGCGGGCGAACGTTGGCGCGCATGGCGTGCATCAGGAACGGGGCGCGCAGATGTGCGCTGACGAGCAGGTGATCGTGGGCGCTCAGGAGACCGATGGTGCGCATTGCAGGAACAGAAGTGCGCTGGCGAACTGGAGAACGCTGGCGCACAGGAGGCCTCTGCAGCACAGGAGAGCGCTGGCGTGCAGGTAAATGCTGGCGAGCAGGAGAGTGTTGGCGAGCAGAAGATCGTGGTCGGCGCGTAGAATCAGCAGAAGTCTGGTCAGCAGGAGAGCGCTTGCGCGCTAGTGCACGCAGGAGATCGTGCGCAGGTAGAACCTGGCACTTAAGGGACTCACCCACATTGTGGGAAGACCCTTATGCCCCAAAGGGACCGGTGCCCGTTGGAAAAACGGGGTGCGTAGGCGCCCACTGCGCATCAGCGTCCAGGAACGGTGATGGAAGACTGGAAGGTCTGGCAGGTGTCGGAGATCGCGGACGATCTGCGGAGAGGTCAAGCAATGCGGCTGCAACGGATGCTCTCGTCGAGGAGGATCCTCTGCGGGGGACGTCGAAGGCGAAGATCCGAAGAGGCGCCTCCTAACTCCCTTGTAAGGAGAAGGAAGGCCTCTGCGGCGAAGAGGAGGGCGAGCCTTATGGTGAAGACGACCTCGAGGCACAGCAACACCATCGTCTGTCCTCCGAAGAGGAGTCTCTGTCTGTGCACTCCCCCGAGGGGAAGAAACTACCCGCAGGAGAGACCGTTGGACTCAGCGCCTCCCTCGAAGGATGTTCGGAGGGAGGAACTGAGCCTTCAGCAACAACCGCAACCACAGCAGGGGTTTGACCAGACCCGTCGGAAGCCTCTGCCACAACAACGTCGACAATAGACAGAGGATCTACCTCTGCTATTACCGGCGACTGCTTGACAGCTGCACCCAACTGGATCAGGTCAAACAGGGCTTCCTTGGAGGGCGAGCCCTTAAGCCCCAAGGAAGCCCAAAGCTGGAAAAGATCATTGTTAGAGACATGGTCATGGTCATCAACAAAATCAACATCAATATCCTCCCCCGGAGGAGGAGGGGGAGCTGCCTCGCTATGGGAGGCAACGCCCTCTCCCGAACCCCGAGGTTGGGAAACAAAAGAATAGCCTACGCTACCACTCGATGGCCTCTCACGAGAAACCGATCTAGTGGGAGCTTCGGAGGAGGTTCGGGCAGCGGTGAAGAGTCCTTGGAACCTTCCTTCTTCAAGGCAGCCCTTGCAGGAGAAAGGTCACGCTTAAGACTTCTTCTTACGCCGCCGGGCAAACCTCTCCCACTGGGAGGTAGACCACTCCCTGCACTCACTACAGTTTTTATCCCTTTCACACCGTTGACCTCGACAATACGGACACAAGGTGTGAGGGTCCGTCTCGACCGCCGACATGAACGTTCCACAAGGGTGGTCGGGGAGTCCAGGGCACTTCCGCATGATAGGAAGAAAGGATGAGGCCAACTCCAAGCACACAAACTGGAAGAAAAAGCAAAAAATTAAGGCTGTCAATGCGAGGGCGTGAGGGTCAATGCGAGGGCGTAGCAGAGACGTCTGCTCATCGCCCGAGCCAAAAGTGAAGTGAAGCAGTTCACCGTGTGTGAGAGGGGGAGGGGTAGCTAGCTACCACCTCCCTACCCCCTTGCTAACTAGCGCGGGGGTAATTAACCCTCGTTAAAATTCTAATGGCTCGTCAATTTCAGCTACTCCGAAAGTAATACCTTATGTAAATAGCGTGGTTTGTATTTCGGATATGGAACAATTAAAAGTTTTTGATCAAATGGCTTGAAATTTTTGTAGAATGAAGGTATTATATATGTATAAAACATATATAGAAATATGACAAAGTCGGATATAATTTGTATATTTCCCTAACTAATACAAACCTGTAGCTATTTATATTGGATATTACTTCAGTGTAAGCTGGAAGGCAGCCATTAGATTTTAAGTGCGAGGTGGCAACCCTACCTAACCACTAATAGTGGGTAGGTAAGAGGTGGATGGGGTTACCCAGCCACCTACATATACTCATGGTTCAATGAACCACATCACTTTTTGCTTGCAGGCAGGACTTACTGGGGGACAGGTCATGGCAGGTCAATTTATATAAATACATTAGCTACAGGTTTGTATTAGTTAGGGAAAAATACAAATTATCTCTGAATTTGTCATTTGTTACTAACAAATCTTCTGCCATTTATATTGGATGACTCGCTCTTAGGAGGGTGTAAGTCCAACTACTGGCTTAGTCATTGACCCAGATTTCCTCAATGCAGTATTAGACAGTAATCATGGGAAACGTTGCACCTCGTATATCAATACAAGTGGGTATGATAGCGGCCTGAGCAACTAACATAGTTGTGAGAAATATCATAAGAACGTCTATGTAAGAAGATGCTACAAGGTTAAAATAGGAGCCATACACATAAAAAGACATTTCCCAAGGCCTACCTTGCAGGTGGCGTTGGGGACGTGTACGAGTATATGAGAAACACACTTAGTTACACAAGGGAAGTGTTTATTACCTGCAGAGGTTTAAGTCAGCTTTGCAAAGGGACCCATGGCGCTGTTCCTCAAAGGAGGGGAAGAGGATGAAAGTAAAAGAGCTAGGCATAATTCCATTCATCCCAGTCTTACCCTGGATAGCCAATGTCTTCAACCTTCTGCTACTCCAACAAGGAGTCCTAGGTATTATTAGACCACTTGTTGTGTCACCACCACAGGAGAGATAGAGAAAACGTATCGGGTCTTCTGTGGGTCACGTCTTGTAGGTACGGTGAGGTGAAGCTTAGTCGTGTATCCCACCCTACCAATGGCACGGTTTGTGTCACAAAGGAGCTGCTTGAAAACGTTATGGACAGATTCTGCTCTAAAACGTTCAGAGCTCTGGGTCATCTCTATGAGGAGGAGAGGGATTCTGTAACTGGTATAGGGCCTGCGTCCCCGTAACGGACAATATCCTTACAGCCTCCTCTGACCTTCCTAGGGTTAGCAAGGCGTACTGAACTCAAAGAGAGAACTCCTTACATTGTTTTCCTGAGGTATGGCCTCAATATAATCTCTGGCATGAAAAAGAAAAACAATGACGACCATCTGACCCCGTGTGCTATACCCTTGGGGCTAGGTAATCACCTTCCTCGAGGTAGTAATTACCTGTTACAGCGTTATTACAAAGCGGCAGGTTCCCAGTTGGAGGGCTTGAACCTGAGGTTCATGCTGCCTGGAATAAACAAGGATGTTACTGTACTTGGTTTCTCTCCGTGAGAGAGAGATATGTTGAGGGAGACCCATAGGGTACGTCTTTATTTTGGTCGAGTGTTATACCAGGAAAGACTTGTCTTAGGGATCATGAGTGTATAATTTACGCTTGTGAGCGCGTCGCTATCACTTGAACATTCTCAAGGGTTGTAGAGATCGACGTCACAATCATGGTCATGAGTCTCACTCGCACCCACTTGAACGTTCTCAATGGTTGTAGACTGGGGTCACAATCATGGTCATGAGTCTCGCTAGTGACCCTGTCACTCAAGCTCGTGAGCATGAGCGTCTCGCTCGTGACCGAGTGTGTTTAGCTCGTGATTGCGAGTGTCCTCAAGGGCTGAGGAAAGAATAGTGTCGTAATCGTGGTCACGAGCATATCACTAGCGATCGTGAGCTGAGCGTGAGCGCTAATGTGAGCTGTGACGAAGATCATCATGAGCTCGTAACCGTGAGTGTATAACTGACGATCTTGAGCGTGTGAGCAAAAGTGCGCAATGGTTGTGTAAAGAATCTCCCTTGAAAGGGGAATATCTTACACTGGAGGCAAACCTCCGAGCAGCAATCTGTTGCCCTTCGAGTTCTATCTCAAATGAAGGATAATATAAAGTGTTGCTAGAGAAAAAGCTAAGGCTTAATTCTGAGTTGTTCCCAAAAGGTCCTGCCAGAGTAATCCCTCGAAGGGGAAACCGAACAGGAATTCGTCTTCAAGAAGAAGAAAGTTGAGATCGCTATAACCAACGATCCCGTGATAGTAGCAATCTCTGTGGCAATCATTGATAGTCACAAAAGACGCCCTAATGAGTCTCTTAACATCTGATTGTCGCGAACGACATTCCAACCGACCAGGAAGACGAGGTGATGAGTCTCGCCCCTGTGATCATTGAACAGAATTAATTCATTTTAAACTCCTCATTGGATTGTTGCGAAATACATCTTGACCAATCAGGAAGACGGTGACGAGTCTCGGCCCTGCGGTCATAAAAAGAAGGAAAGTCCGTTGATCCGGCGAGTGTCGAGCACGCCGTGGGTTGACGATTGTCCTTGATCTCGCAATTCTCAACAGGTGGAACTGCATATGCGGGCTGAAACATTGCCTGTAGGGAGAGAAAAATTGCGGAATGTTGAGGGACGACGAGATCAGCAGAAGGTGAGAAGACTTGTCGTCAGCAGAAGACGAAGGAAGGGCCACTGACCTCACAACCCGATGTCGTCATGAAGCGCCGATTTAAAAAATAGAGAGAGAATTAAAAATTTCTCCCCTCAGAGGGGGAAGAAAAAAAAACCCTTCAAGGAATCGTCAGCGCTGAAGAATCCTTCCAATAACTCGCAAAACAAACATTGACATCCAAACCGCCACACTACTCTGGAATGGAGCGTCACGTAAAAACTCAAGTCATAACTGTAAAGAAATGAATGAGCGTAAAGCAAGTGGTAAATGGCTAAGCCTTGAAGGGAGAGAGAGGAGACGTCTGCTCTCTACCAGCCAAAAGTAAAAAGTGATATGGTTCATTGACCTGTGAATAGATATACTGTAGGTAGCTGGTTACCTGCCAACCACCTCTACCTACCCACTATTACTGGTTTTGTAAGATTGTCACCTCGCACTTAAAATCTAATGGCTGCCTTCCAGCTTTCGCCGAAGTAATATCGAATATAAATAGCGGAAGGTTTGTTAGTATGGGAACAATATGTATTTTGAATAATCAGAAAAATAAAATGCAAGACATAACGGATGGTCCCCTTAATCTGTAGTGTAGTGATATTACTCTACATATATTACAGTAATATACACTACAGTATCAGCATGTCTTATACTGTCCAGTATTACTAGATAGGAACAAGTGTTTTGTTATAAGTGTATGATTACTAGTGTAAAATAGTTTCGGTCAGGGCGACAACTATGCACTGTAGTGTTACGTACTGTACTGTAGCCTTACTGTGTACAGTATGTAGCGTACACGTGTACAAATATACTATACACTGTATATTTAATTACAAACTAATTATGCTGTGATAGAAACCAAATAAAAACGATAATAGGCAGTGCTTAGTGTGTTAATCATCCGCTCATAGGCAATGGGCAGTGTCTTATTAAGTTGGTTATCCCACCCTAGGGTATCAAGCACTTGTGATATCGCACCCGTCTCTGTTACCCAACACTCGCAAAGAATGGGGTCTGGCTGTACCACTCCCAAACCACCAACTACAGAAGTTGGCCCACATGGCCTGATAGATTGCTAATGAAGAATTTCAGAGGTATCCAGAAGTCTGAAGAACATTTCCGGCAAAAATCCTCTCTCAGAGAAGAGAAGCTGGATAAATAACCTCCACTCTTAAAGCCACAGTGAAGTTACTACGCTGTGAAAGATCGTGACAGGTCGCTGCTGAAGGTGTGGGAGTTCTCTCGGGATTTCTAAGAGTAGCTGCAGAAGATATGGGTATCACTTGCGTAGAGCCCACATTGGCACTATCAATGTCATAGAAGATTGGATGTATCTGACTCTGTTGATCACCCTTCTTAGAAGATGTAAATGTTAAGCCTACCCCAAGGATTTTGAAACGCATATTTGAATGCAGTTGTTGGGTCTGGCATTGGAGAGCTGTGGCATAAAGGTCGATAATCAGAGAACCCCCATTTATTATACTATCTGAGGACTGTAAAGACCATTCTCCACCAGGCACTTGAGTCACCTACTCAGTTGGTCCACAAAGTCATTCCTCTTTCCTGGTATGAATCAGGTGGAGACGGAGATTGCGTTGTCCTCTGCCCATTCCATGGTCTACCACTAGCTGACACAGATGCTGGGACTTTGACCCTCCCTTCTTGCCGATGAAAGACACCACGGTGGTGTTGTTGCTCATTAGTACCACCAACTGACTGCGTAGGAGAGGGCAAAACTGTTGAAGAGCCAATCAGGTTGCTTTCAACTCTAAAATGTTGATGTGATTTAGATGATCTAATGCTGACCAGCTCCCCAAAACCATATGCTGGTTCAGATGGGTGAATAACGCATCCAAGAAGAGTCTGAAGTCTGGTGGAGAACACGACAGAGGACAGCGATCCTTGAGGTTGGGGAGATCGGTTCACCAATGAGGATATTCCTTGAACTTGATCTCAAAGGAACCAGAAACTGCAGATTGCCTTGATGCTGGGACCACGATGACCTGAGGTCCCATTGCAATTTCATTCACATCCTTCTTCCAGGAACTAGTTGCTTTAAAGAAGAAAGATGGCCTAACAACCTTTGCCCCTGAAGAGCTGGGAGACAAGGGCTTCGTAGAAACAGAAGAGCCACCTAACGGAGCTGTGATATCTTGTCTTCTAATGGAAAATCCTTTCCCTGGATAGTGCTAATCCTCATGCCTAGGTAAACCAAGCTCTAGGTTGGGGAAAGAGCAAACTTCTCCCAATTATCTGGGGTGCTGTTGACAGGCCGAAACATGACTTTGAACTAGTAAGCCTTGCTATCCAATAATGCAAGAACATACTTTCTGGATGCTGGTGCTGGATGAACGGAAACCTGAAAATAAGCATTATTTAGGTCTAGTGTGAACGTAAGTCTCCGCTCTGACAGTTTGACTGACCGCAGCCGGTCTCCATCTTGAATGGAGTTTGCCTGATATAAAGGTTCAGGGATGAAGAGAGCAATGACAGTTCTCCAGATACCTTCTTTACAAGAGTCAACTGAAAAAGCTGGAAGACCTGTTCTCCACTTCTTTGTCCACCATTTCCTGAACCTCCTGCAAAAGGGCATGATGCCTCTGGGACCCCTGGCGATAGAAAGGATAGCTACATTATTGGTGGAAGAATAAGAGGAGGGGAAGGGCTTGTGAATGGGAGCAGGTACCTGGATTGGATGTCCCATGGAACCACCACCACCTCCAATTCCCCGGAAGGCATCCCATACTGGTGGTCAAGCGGGGGGAATGCCTGTCTTACCAGAGCCTTTTTCCTCTTCCCTTTCCCTGCCCTCTGGCATGACCTTGGCTTTGGCAGGATGGAATGAATTGGAGCTGAACTTTGCTACACTGGTCTCCTTGATTGAGGAGCTCGACTTGAAGACGTATAATGAGATGACACCGAGGGCTGTGGCTGCTTAAAGGATACTGCTCTCTGCATAACAGTCTTGCGTCTCATTCCTCCACTTGTTGGTGACCACAGTGATGGCTTCCAAGGGGAACGGTGAAGGTTGGTCCAATGGGGAGTTTCTTAGGACCACATGCTCTCGTTTGCTGATTCTGTTGTACAGCCTAGATGTAATGGCCTTATGACACTTGAGAAGCCAGTTAACGCACTGGGAGGTGACCAGAAACATCAGGTACTCAACTGCTTTGGTCCCTGTAAGAACAGTGTCCTGAGTGCCTTTTTTTTTCTCAGGTCAAAAAGGTCTATCATATTCACCAGATTTCACTGTTTCAGACTAGTATCTAATCCAAGAGGCTGTTTACACGCCATTTATTGTGAAGGCCTCCATATTTGTCGCCTCTGCCAGGGGGAAAAAAAAAAACAGACGGGGATTTTGGATTACCTGTACGACAAACAACCAGGGGTTAACTTGGCCATAGAGGGATCTAACAGAAGGCAATGAATTAACCCCATTGACTGAAGTACTTCCTTTGCTTCGGTAGCTGAATGGGGACCACACGTGAAGACTTACTAGATCGGAGTTTTTCACCCCCATGCAACTTGCTCTTCTGACTGCACGACATCCTTGGCCATCAATGTCCATGGAAGCAGTAACTTGGCTATAATCTGTAGAGGCATGGGCATCAGCTGCAGAGGGTAAGCCTGATGAAGAGGACCCCCTAATACATCCACTTGAAGGCAATGTTTCTCTTTCAGGAACCATTGAAGTTTATCCTGATAGCAAGCCTCCATTACCCAGGGAAGACTTTAGTAAATGAAGGGCGTCAGCTCTCTGAAAGGAAGGAACAACAGATAAATCTCCCAGGAGTAGTAGTTGCGGTTGTTTTACTAGGGGAAACAGCAGGGTCTCCCTGGTGCTTAGCATGACCAAGTGATGAAGGACCATCACTCTTTCCCGAATGCCCTGCGAAGAAAGCCGCTAAGGAATAGTCTGAGGGGAGAGTCCCAGGAGAAGAAGTAGCTGGCCCGGATTTCTTAAACCTTGAGGAAGACCCTGAAGGTGAAGAATCCCTTTTGGCCTCCTCCTTTCTCCTGCTGAACAACACCCACAGGGTGGATGGCCACTCACTACATGTTAAAAACTCTGTAGTGAGAAGTTTCGCCGATGACACAAGAATAAGTAGAGAAATTACTTGTGATGAAGATAGGAACTCACTACAAAGAGATTTAAACAAAATATATGAATGGGCGGAGATAAATAGGATGGTATTTAACTACGATAAATTTGAATCAATAAATTATGGAAACAGAGAAGGAATGGTATATGCATACAAGGGACCTAATAATGAGACAATCACAAACAGGGAATCAATTAAAGACCTTGGTGTAATGTTAAATAGGAATATGTTATGCAACGACCAAATAGCAACACTGTTGGCTAGATGTAAAGCAAAAATGGGAATGTTATTCAGACACTTTAAAACATGAAAAGCTGAACACATGATTATGCTTTACAAAACTTATGTACGTAGTACACTCGAGTACTGCAATGTGATATGGTACCCACACTACCAAAACGATATTGCACAAATAGAGTGTACAAAGGTCCTATACTGCTAGAATAGAAGTTAAGGACCTTGACTACTGGGAAAAACTGCAATTTTTAAAACTATACAGTCTAGAAAGGAGAAGAGAACGCTACATGATAATACAAGCATGGAAGCAAATAGAAGGAATTACTGAAAACATCATGGAGCTAAACATATCAGAAAGAGCAAGCCGAGGTAGATTAATAGTGCCAAAAAATATACCAGGAAACCTAAGGAAGGCGCACAGGACATTAATCCACTACGCACCAGCATCGATAATGCAGCGACTATTTAATGCACTGCCAGCTCATCTAACAATCATATCAGGAGAGAGCGTAGATGTGTTTAAGAATAAGCTCGATAAATACCTAAGATGCATCCCAGACCATCCAAGACTGGAAGATGCAAATTACACCGGAAGATGCATTAGCAACTCTCTGGTGGATATACGAGGTGCCTCACACTGAGGGACCTGGGGGAACCCAAACAAAATAAGGCAATGCCTGGCATAACTTGAGAGGATCAACCTCAACACTGCTCATAAATGTGCCGCAAGTCTTAGGCAGCACACTTGTACAAGTCTGCAAGATAATAAGCACACAAGAAGCTGGAAAGATGAAGAAAAAGTTAATTTTAAAGTTAAAGAAAGAAAAAGCAGAAACTGCCGAAAAATATTCCAGCCATAGAGGAACCAGTTCACTCTGACGGCTGGAATCCAAGTGATGTATCAGTGAGCTACAGTGGGGTTGTTGCCTCCCTGCTATCAGTGAGCTACAGTGGGGTTGTTGCCTCCCTGCTATCAGTGAGCTACAGTGGGGTTGTTGCCTCCCTGCTGCCATCAGGGTAATTATCTGTCGGTAGTTAACACCTCATTAAAAGTTTTAACTGCATATTCACATTCCAGCCTTAGATATTATCAATCTCCCAAGAGTAAAGGACAATTGTTTGTATTTGCAGTGGAATAATTGGTACAGTACAGTAATTGATGAAGACTAAATTTCTACTTCAATTAATTTTTATTCAAGAAGTATGTTATTTTTATTAATAAAATAAATTTTTGAATATACTTACCCGATAATCATGTAGCTGTCAACTCCGTTGCCCGACAGAATTCTATGGAGGGATACGCCAGCTATCACAATACTAGAAGGGGGTGTACTTACCAGCGCCACCTGTGGCCAGGTACTCAATCATTTGTTGTTGACACCTCCTCAATTATTCCTCGGTCCACTGGTTCTCTCTGGGGAGGAAAGGGAGGGTCGATTAAATCATGATTATCGGGTAAGTATATTCAAAAATTTATTTTATTAATAAAAATAACATTTTTCAATATTAAACTTACCCGATAATCATGTAGCTGATTCACACCCAGGGAGGTGGGTGAAAACCAGTGTACATGATTAAAGGATAGCTAAGTATCCCAAAATTTCATATAACAGTTATCTCAAATAACAATGAAATAATAAGTACCTGGTAAGGAAGTCGAATAGAACCGTTACTCTGCCTTTTATTTAAAGTTCGTCTTCCTTACTGAGCGCAGCGTTCCTCTTGGAGGCTGAATCAACCCAAAGGTGCCAAAGTACAAGGGGTTGCAACCCTACTAAAGGACCTCTACCAAACCTTTAACCCAGGCGCTTCTCAAGAATGAATAGACCACCCGCCAAATCCAAGGATGCGGAAGGCTTCTTAGCCTACCGTAACAACCATAAAAACAACAATAAAAGTATTCAAGAGAAAGGTTAAAAAGGTTATGGGATTATGGGAATGTAGTGGCTGAGCCCTCACCTACTACTGCACTCGCTGCTACGAATGGTCCCAGGGTGTAGCAGTTCTCGTAAAGAGACTGGACATCTTTCAGATAAAATGATGCAAACACTGACTTGCTCCTCCAATAGGTTGCATCCATAATGCTCTGCAGAGAACGGTTTTTATTAAAGGCCAACGAAGTAGCTACAGCTCTTACTTCGTGGGTCCTTACCTTCAGCAATGCAAGGTCTTCCTCCTTTAAGTGAGAATGTGCTTCTCTGATCAGAAGCCTTATATAGTACGAAAGCCCATTCTTGGACATGGGTCTCGAGGGTTTCTTGATGGCACACCATAAGGCTTCTGACTGTCCTCGAATAGGTTTAGACCTCTTCAGATAATATTTGAGAGCTCTGACAGGGCAAAGAACTCTCTCTAGTTCGTTACCTACCATGTTGGAGAGGCTAGGTATTTCGAACGATCTAGGCCAAGGACGTGAAGGAAGCTCGTTCTTTGCTAGGAATCCAAGCTGAAAAGAACATGTAGCTGATTCGGTTGTGAAACCAATGTTCTTGCTGAAGGCATGAACCTCACTGACTCTCTTAGCTGTTGCAAGGCAAACGAGAAAAGCAGTCTTGAGGGTAAGATCCTTGAAGGAAGCTGACTGGAGAGGTTCGAACCTAGATGTCATAAGGAACCTTAAGACTACGTCCAGATTCCAGCCTGGAGTGGAAAGACGACGTTCTTTAGACGTCTCAAAAGACTTGAGAATGTCTTGAAGGTCCTTGTTGGAAGACAGGTCCAAACCCCTGTGGCGGAGGACTGAGGCCAACATGCTCCTATACCCTTTAATCGTAGATGTTGAAAGGGATCTCTCATTCCTAAGATGAAGAAGGAAGTCAGCTATTTGGATCACAGAGGTATTGGTAGAGGATATTGAATTGGCTCTACACCAGCTTCGGAAGACCTCCCACTTAGACTGGTAGACTCTACGAGTGGAAATTCTTCTAGCTCTGGCAATCGCACTGGCTGCCTCCTTCGAAAAGCCTCTAGCTCTAGCGAATCTTTCGACAGTCTGAAGGCAGTCAGTCGAAGAGCGTGGAGGTTTGGGTGCAACCTGTCTACGTGTGGTTGACGTAGAAGGTCCACTCTTAGAGGTAGAGTCCTGGGGAAGTCGACTAGCCATTGACGTACCTCTGTGTACCATTCTCTTGCAGGCCAAAGGGGAGCAACCAGCGTCAGCCGTGTCCCTTCGTGCGAGACGAATTTCTGCAGAACTTTGTTTATAATCTTGAACGGAGGGAATGCGTACAGGTCGAGATGGGACCAGTTCAGAAGAAAAGCATCTACATGAACCGCTGCAGGGTCTGGAACAGGGGAACAATAAAGCGGAAGTCTCTTGGTGATGGAGGTGGCAAACAGGTCTATGGTAGGTTGACCCCACAACGTCCAAAGTCTGTTGCACACACTCTTGTGGAGGGTCCATTCCGTGGGAATGACCTGATTCCTTCTGCTGAGGCGATCCGCTGAAACATTCATATCGCCCTGGATGAACCTCGTGACCAGTGTGAGGTTTAGACCTCTTGACCAAATGAGGAGGTCCCTTGCGATCTCGTAAAGGCTCCTCGAATGGGTCCCTCCTTGCTTGGAGATGTAAGCCAAGGCTGTGGTGTTGTCTGAATTCACCTCCACCACTTTGCCTAGCAGGAGGGACTTGAAGTTCAACAGGGCAAGATGGACTGCTAACAGTTCCTTGCAGTTGATGTGGAGTAATCCTTGTTCCTTGTTCCATACTCCTGAGCATTCCCGTCCGTCCAAGGTCGCACCCCAGCCCGAGTCCGATGCATCCGAGAAGAGATGAAGATGGGGGGTCTGGATGGCCAATGATAGACCCTCCTTGAGAAGAAGATTGTGCTTCCACCACCGGAGAGTGGTCTTCATCTCTTGGTTGATAGGGATAGAGACTGCTTCTAGAGTCGAGCCCTTGTCCCAATGAGCTGCAAGATGGAATTGAAGAGGGCGGAGGTGGAGTCTCCCTAGCTCGACAAACAGGGCCAGAGATGAGAGGGTCCCTGTGAGACTCATCCACTGTCTCACTGAGCAATTGCTCCTCTTCAGCATGCTCATGATGCACTGTAGGGCTTGGTTTATCCTGGGGGCCGATGGAAAAGCCCGAAAATCCCGACTCTGAATCTCCATTCCCAGGTACACAATGGATTGGGAGGGAATGAGTTGAGATTTCTCTATATTGACTAATAGACCTAGGTCTCTGATTAGATCTAAAGTCCAAGAGAGGTTCTCCAGACGACGACGACTCGTGGAGGCTCTCAACAGCCAGTCGTCTAGGTAGAGGGAGGCTCTGATGTTCGATAAGTGCAGGAATTTCGCTACATTCCTCATCAGATGAGTAAAGACCATAGGAGCTGTGCTTAGGCCAAAACACAGGGCTTGGAACTGATAGACAACCTTTCCGAAAACGAATCTCAGGAAAGGTTGGGAGTCTGGATGAATGGGAACGTGAAAGTATGCATCTTTCAAGTCCAACGAGACCATCCAGTCCTCCTGTCTGACCGCTGCTAAGACCGACTTGGTCGTCTCCATTGTGAACGTCTGCTTGGTGACATACTCGTTGAGAGAGCTGACGTCCAGCACCGGTCTCCAACCTCCTGTCTTTTTGGCCACAAGAAAGAGACGGTTGTAGAAGCCCGGGGATTGATGGTCCCGGACTATAACCACTGCCTTCTTCTGCACAAGTAGCGACACCTCCTGTTGCAATGCTAGCCTCTTGTCCTCTTCTTTGTAGTTGGGAGAGAGGTTGATGGGCGATGTGGTCAGAGGCAGTTTGAGGCAGAATGGAATCCTGTAACCGTACCTCAGCCAACTGACAGACTGTGCGTCTGCACCTCTCTTCTCCCAGGCTTGCCAGAAGATCTTGAGCCTGGCTCCTACTGTTGTCTGGAGAATCTGAGAGTCAGTGCTTTCCCTTAGATGTCCTGGGTCCTTTCTTAGACTTGCCCCTGTGAGAGTCTGGACGGGAGCTTCCTCGGCTGGGGGCTCTACCACGAAAGGGCGGTATGAACCTAGTGGCCGGGGTATCAGCCACTGGAGAGCGATAAGTCTTGGGGACAGAGGTGGTAACCTTAGACTTACGAGCCGATGAAGCTACAAGATCGTGCGTGTCCTTCTGTATCAGGGCAGCCGACAAGTCCTTAACTAGCTCCTCGGGAAAGAGGAACTTTGAGAGTGGAGCAAAAAGGAGCTGTGACCGCTGGCACGGTGTAATGCTGGCTGAGAGGAAGGTACACAGTTGTTCCCTTTTCTTCAACACCCCTGATACAAATAACGACGCTAGCTCACCCGATCCATCCCTGATAGCCTTATCCATGCAGGACATAATTAACATGGCAGAGTCTTTGTCCGCAGGAGATGTTTTCTTGCTGAGGGCTCCCAGGCACCAGTCGAGAAAGTTGAACATTTCGAAAGCTCTGAACAACCCTTTCAGAAGATGATCCAGGTCTGAGAAGGTCCAACAAACCTTCGAGCGTCTCATCGCAGTCCTCCTAGGCGAGTCCACCAGACTTGAGAAATCAGCCTGGGCAGAGGCAGGAACTCCCAAGCCTGGTGCTTCCCCTGTGGCATACCAAACGCAACCTTTCGATGCGAGCTTCGTTGGAGGGAACATGAAGGAAGTCTTGCCCAGGTGTTGTTTAGACTGAAGCCACTCCCCTAAGGTCCTTAAGGCCCTCTTGGAGGATCTAGCTAGGACAAGCTTAGTATAGCTACACTTAGCTTGTTGCACGCCTAGCGAAAACTCAGATGGAGGAGAGCGGGGAACAGCAGAGACGAAGTGGTCAGGGTAAAGCTCCCTGAGTAGAGCCAAGACCTTTCTAAAATCAACAGACAATGGAGAAAGCTTAGACTCCTCCACGTCTGATGAGGGATCAAGATGTGCCTCCTCATCATCCGACACTTCATCAGCAGAAGGTAGCGAAGCAAAAGGACCAGAATGCTGAACCGCAGAGTCAGAACGGGTAGGAACAACAACAGAGGTTTCCTCAACTTGAGGGAAAACCTGAGGTACAGACTGCATAGGCTGAACAACAGTCGGAGCAGAAGGCAGGTGCAAGGGTGAAGGAGGTTGACTCCTAGCAAGAGTTGCACCCAAGGATTGCACCAGCTGAGCGGAGGACGGAGGCGGAGTAGTCCGTTCCTGTTCCTGAGAGATGAGTGGAGCATGAGAAGGTTGAGGCTGCGCAGAACAAGGTAAAGTTCTAGCAAGCTGAGGCTCCTGAGGCGCAAGTGCATGGTGTAGATGAGCTTGCCTAGATGAGGGTTGAACTCGGTGCAGCGCTGGTTGAGCAGACAGACTCACGGAGGGGAGAGGTTGTTGAACCCCAACCGAGAGTTGCACCACTGGTGGAGCAGCAAGGGGAGGAGGAGGAAGAGTGTAACTCTCCTGATCCCAAAGCAAGGGTTGCCTTAAAGAAGGCTGAGGCTGAACAACACTGTGAACAGCAAACTCCGAAAGTGGTTCAACATCGTACGCCTGGCAGATGGTGCTGCGACCAGGCGGAGCAGGTGCAGGCTGGGCGAGCACAGGCGGAGCAGGTGCAGGCTGGGCGAGCACAGGTGCAGCGAGAACAGGTGGAGGGAGTGCAGGAGGTGCAACACTCAGCCCGACACTCACGCATCAAGTCCGAAAGCTGAACTTGCATGGACTGAAGCAGGGTCCACTTGGGGTCGGCAGAAACGATAACAGACTGAGGTAAAGTCACAGTCGGGGTCTGTATAGGCAGAACCTTACTCCTCTTGGGCGGAGTACAGTCGACCGATGACAGAGGCGAGTCGGAGCTGAGCCAATGACTGCAACCTGGCTGAGCACTCGCTGACTGAACTCTACGTTTGAGCGGTCTCGAGACCTGAGACCAACGTTTCTTCCCTGCATGAAGATCAGCGGACGAGAAGACGGGCTCAATCGTCTGCAGGTGGGAGTGACGGTCTAAGGAAGACACGCCCGCAACCACCGAGGATAATTCTGTGCGCCTAACAAGGCCTGTCGAACCCTTAAGCCCTTCGACATTGCTTCTCCCCTGGGCATGGGAGCTTGCAAGAGGTCCCGGACTGGGAGGACGACTGGCTCGCACAGAAAAATCCTCACGCACCACACTGGCACCACTAGCACTTGGCACTGCACAGACACTAGCACTCGTCACAGCACTGGCACTATTTCCACCCACTGCACTCTTGACCTTCAGTTCTTTAACCTCGGCCATCAGAGACTTATGGTCACTTACCACTGATTCTACTTTATCTCCTAAAGCCTGAATAGCACGCAAAACAGTTGACATATCAGGCGGAGGGCACACAGTAGGTTCGGGGGTAGCCACTACAGGGGTAGGAAAAGGTAGGGGATCATGAGGTGAGGAAAACATAGAAGAGTGAGAAGAACTTCTCCTAGCTCTAGTTCTCTCTAACTTGGATGAATATTTTAAAAGACGTACAAAATCCAATTCCGAAAGTCCGGCGCACTCCTCACACCGATTTTCTAATAGACAGGGCCTGTCCCTACAGTCAGAACAAGCGGTGTGAGGATCTACCGAGACCTTCGGAATACGCCTATTGCAAGACCTACATCGTCTATGGGAGGGAGCTTGCGAAACGTCAGACATCTTGTTTCAAAGAGTAAGTCAAAGGGTGATCCAAAAACAAGCAAAAATTCATTAACCGTTAATCAGAGTTTATATAAAAGCTAACTAGCTAATATAAAAAGGATTCCAGTATGCGACAGCCGTTAATCTAAGAGAATACTTCACCAAATATCCATGAATAAACTCGAAGACCATGAGCGTATCCCAGAACGTCTAGCCGGAAGCACGACAGAGGAATAATTGAGGAGGTGTCAACAACAAATGATTGAGTACCTGGCCACAGGTGGCGCTGGTAAGTACACCCCCTTCTAGTATTGTGATAGCTGGCGTATCCCTCCATAGAATTCTGTCGGGCAACGGAGTTGACAGCTACATGATTATCGGGTAAGTTTAATATTGAAAATTTACATGTACGTAAACCATTGACTATAAATTTTAAGCACTGTACACTAACTTTAACAAATATTCAGTGAAAGTACTATATGAAGCAAACAATTCACTACTGACTTGTAGCAGACAGGAAATCCAAGCTTTAATATTTTATAGACTTTATATGGGAAGTGTTTATTCAAAACTTATCCTCCACTATTCCAAGTGAATATCAAATGATTTGGCTCCTGAAAAATCCAGTCTAGTAGCAATTTTACCAAAACATTTTTTCTTATTATCCATGGGATACTTCCTACAACTTTAATATCATACTTTAATACTGTACCTTCAGAAACTTGCATGTTTCTAACTGAAGACTACGGAGGAATCAGCAATATTTCGGGTTTAATTCTTCAATATCTCAAGTTGAGGAACAGCATTACACTACTGTATTAAATTTCTTGCCTTCTTGTATCTTGTAGTGATGAAAAATTAACTATCTCACTGGTTAGCTGGTACCTTGTACAGTATACACTTCAAGCCCTTTAATGTGAACAAGTCTTGGCAGAGGGAATAATCTGAAATAAATAATTACCACATAAGAATTAGGTATACAGTAAATGATAGTGGAATATTTTATTATGTAGACTTTCAAGTTTCATTACCTTCAGTATATTGGAATACCCCCTAAGATAGGCTACATACAGAAGCATGAAATTACTAACTAGGAAAAATAGAGCATTTTGGAAAGGAAACCAAATTTCCCTATTGAATGTACAGTAATTGTAAAAAGTAGAAAAATTATATTTTAATTATAAAATAAATTTTTGAATATACTTACCCGGTGAATATATAATAGCTGCTGCTCCAGCGGCTCGACAGAAAAACACACAAAAACTCGCGAGCGATCGCTATGAAGGTTGCAGGTGTGCCCACCAGCGCCAACTATCGGCCAGATACCGCATATGCATGTAAACAAGCCTCAATTCTTCTCGTCCCGCTGCGTCTCTATTGGGGAGGAAGGGAGGACCTTTAATTTATATATTCACCGGGTAAGTATATTCAAAAATTTATTTTATAATTAAAATATCATTTTTAAATATTTAACTTAGCCGGTGAATATATAATAGCTGATTCACACCCATGGTGGTGGGTAGAGACCAGAGTTAATAAAGTTTACAGCGTATATGCTTAGAGTTTTTGACAGTTATAACATAACAAAACCCAAATATATAGGTACCTGGTAAGGAAGTTGACTTAGACGATTACTCTGCCTTGTTAGTCTGTCTTCCTCACGAAGCCCAGCGATCCTCTTAGGATGCTGAAAGACTCCCAGGAGCTGAAGTATCAAGGGGTGCAACCCATACAACAGGACCTCATCAAACCCCTAATCTGGGCGCTCTCAAGAAATGACTTTGACCACCCGCCAAATCAACCAGGATGCGAAAGGCTTCTTAGCCTTCCGTACAACCCAAAAAACAAGATTAAAAACATTTCAAGAGACAGATTAAAAGGATATTGGAATTAGGGAAATGTAGTGGTAGAACCCTCACCCACTACTGCACTCGCTGCAACGAATGGACCCAGTGTGTAGCAGTCCTCGTAAAGAGTCTGGACATCTTTTAAGTAAAATGACGCGAATACCGACTTGCTTCTCCAAAAGGTCGCGTCCATAATACTTTGCAGAGATCTATTTTGCTTGAAGGCCACGGAGGTTGCTATAGCTCTTACTTCATGCGTCTTAACCTTAAGCAAACATCGGTCTTTCTCATTAAAGTGAGAATGAGCTTCTTGTATTAAAAATCTGATAAAATATGACAAAGCATTCTTTGACATAGGCAATGATGGTTTCTTAACTGAGCACCATAATGCCTCAGATCTACCTCGTAAGGACTTAGTACGGGCTAAGTAGAAATTAAGAGCTCTAACCGGACATAACACTCTTTCCAGTTCGTTGCCTACGATCTCTGATAAGCAAGGAATATCAAAAGATTTAGGCCAAGGACGAGAAGGCAGTTCATTTTTGGCCAGGAAACCAAGTTGAAGTGAACAAATGGCTTTTTCTGTAGAAAAGCCGATGTTCTTACTGAAGGCATGAAGTTCACTGACCCTTTTAGCCGAAGCCAAGCACACTAGGAAAAGTGTCTTGAGGGTGAGATCCTTCAGGGAAGCTGAATGTAATGGCTCAAACCTGTCTGACATGAGGAACCTTAGGACCACGTCTAAGTTCCATCCAGGAGTTGCCAAACGACGTTCCTTAGAGGTCTCGAAAGACTTAAGGAGATCTTGGAGATCTTTATTGTTGGAAAGATCTAAGCCTCTATGACGAAAGACCGAAGCCAACATGCTCCTGTAGCCCTTAATCGTGGGAGCTGAGAGGGAGCGAACATTTCTCAGATGTAAAAGAAAATCTGCGATTTGGGCTACAGAGGTACTGGACGAGGACACAGATGCTGACTTGCACCAGTCTCGAAAGACTTCCCACTTCGACTGGTATACTCTAATGGTAGAAGCTCTCCTCGCTCTTGCAATCGCACTGGCTGCCTCCTTCGAAAATCCTCGAGCTCTTGAGAGTCTCTCGATAGTCTGAAGGCAGTCAGACGAAGAGCGGGGAGGCTTTGATGGACATTCTTTACGTGGGGCTGACGTAATAGATCTACCCTTAGAGGAAGACTTCTTGGAAAGTCTACCAGCCATTGAAGTACCTCGGTGAACCACTCTCTCGCGGGCCAGAGGGGAGCAACCAACGTCAACCTTGTCCCTTCGTGAGAGGCGAACTTCTGCAGTACCTTGTTGACAATCTTGAATGGTGGGAATGCATATAAGTCCAGATGAGACCAATCTAGGAGAAATGCGTCTATGTGTATTGCTTCTGGGTCTGGGACTGGAGAGCAATAGATTGGAAGCCTCTTGGTCATCGAGGTGGCAAAGAGGTCTATGGTGGGTTGACCCCAAGTAGCCCAAAGACTCTTGCACACGTCCTTGTGGAGGGTCCATTCCGTGGGAATTACCTGACCCCTCCGACTGAGACAGTCTGCCAAGACGTTCAAGTCGCCCTGGATAAATCTCGTTAACAGGGAGATGCCTCGATTTCTTGACCAAATGAGCAGGTCCCTTGCGATCTCGTACAGCGTGAGGGAGTGTGTGCCTCCTTGCTTGGAGATGTACGCCAAAGCTGTGGTATTGTCGGAGTTGACCTCTACCACTTTGTTTCGAAGGAGACTTTCGAATTTCATCAAGGCCAAGTGGACTGCCAAAAGCTCCTTGCCGTTGATGTGCATGCTCCTCTAACTTGAGGTCCACAGACCTGAGCATTTGTCAGACAGATGCTTATTTTTGAGTAAGTTTCATATGCAGAAGGTTTGTGTATGTTATTGATGTCTTTATTTGTGGGTTTTGTTAATTAATAAGAAATGGGGAGACAAATGCAGTTAGTAGTAATTGTAAAGATATAGAAAGAGTTGTGGAGAGACAGGAGAGTGAACGGGAGTTAGGTAGGATGTTTTCAACTAATTTCGCTGACTCCAGGGTTCTTTCCCGTAAACAACCCCCCCAAACGACAGGATCCGTTCTTGAATGTCGAACGGAACATAGACGAATGAGACGTGGAAGCCGGGAAAAAGTCACGTGATTAAGGATAGCTTGACACGCCCAGGACGACCATATATAAGCAACGAGAAGACGGCATCTCGCTCTCTTCCTAGTAGTCACTCTGTATAATAGGTCTAACGACCTACTTAACCTGCCGGGTCTCCTTGACGACAACACATGGCGGCTGCCTATACCAAATTGAGGGACGGCGATTACGTAGAATACTAAAGCAGCCGCGAAATTACAGGGGAACAATTACCCCTGAGAACGAAGGACGACGAACAAAGTTACTACGCCCGCACCTGAGTGTCTGTGAGTGCGTTTGGCGAGACGTCCCAGAGCGACCGAGAGGCGTGACGTCCCCGAGTGACCAAGGCGTGTCTAGAACTTCGCGCCAGCCTTCCCAACACCTGACGAAGGCTTATACTTCAGCGACGACAGTAGGCCTATAGATGACGTTTAGGCCTAACTAAACCAGGATTCACCAAATTCTCCAGCCAGTGTCAAGACGTCTGAGTTCATCACTAAGTGTTAATGTAGAAACCACGCTTTTGTTTTTGACTGCTTGTAAGTGCCTGTTCAAACCCCTTTTTATGTCTAGTAAAGAAAGAAACCAGCATTCGTATCCCTCACCCACGAAACTTTGCTTATGTAAACTCCTGAGAGAAATCCAATTAATATAAAACTAAAGGAAGAGGTAAGATACTAGACTAATTAAGAAGTTATTGCTAACTAAATCAAAGACATCTTCACAAATGGTGGCATCGTTAAGGGATACTGTGCCGTGTTGTATTAAGTTTGAACTAACACTGGCTTTATTTCAGGAAAGTGCTGAAACCCCCTTTTATGTGTCGAAGAAATACAAAACAATTTCAAGAAAAACAGAGGGAAACCAAAGGAGTCGTGAACCAATGGATATGTGAGTAGTTTGCATGTTTTCGTTCACTCTCTTGTTTTGTATAAGTACTGTCTCTCTATAGAATAGGAAGTTAGGGCATTTGTCTCTCGTAAGAAAATTTTGGTGTTTTAATTTTTCCTTTTTTTTGTGATATGAGTCTGGACAATATTTTCCAAAGACTTACACAATATCAATACGACTTGAGATTAACTGCAGACAGACGGTCGCGAAGTGCTAGTGTAGGAAGACGTCAAAATCTGACTAGAAACCGAAGTTCGAGTCCGGTAAGAGCAAATATTGCCGATATGAATTCCGCTGGGCTGATCACACAAACCACACGGTTTTGTGGAAATGTAAGTAGGGATAATCCCGACAAACAAAGGTTAGAGAAATACAGTGTAGATAAGTGGTTAGCGGACACAGAGAATAGGATCGCTAGTTTTAAAATAACTGACGATGTTGCAAAAATTAAACAGGCAATGATGTTAGTCAACGTAGACGTAGGGGATGCTCACCCTACATTAAACGGTAAGGCCTTTGAAAAAATTACCACTTTCAACGAGTTCAAGGAGGAATGCAGACTATTGTGGCGATCGGCCAAGGAGACCGATCGGTTGTTGAACTTGTATAGGTTTAACTCGGCTAAATTTGAAGGTGATTCCATGCCTAGTCTGTATACCCAGGTTCTGAATCATTTAAGAGCAGTTAGGGAAGACTTTTTGTCATTGCCCACAATCACGGTAGGAGACGGAACCAAGTTTAGTAAGGATAATAAGAACCTGGTAGATATAGATGAAGTTCTAAATCTTGTGGCCTACAGTAAGATGTATGCGGCCTTGTTGGAAGACCTAAAGTTAGATCCTGCCCAGAAAACCACAAAAACACCGAACGAATGTCAAGAAATTATACAGAAAAACGAGACCGGTAGGAATAAACATTACCCTAAAGATTATCAAAATAACCAGCCCCCTGGCAAGTCAAATGAAGAAAGAAGAGGAAATTATAATGAAACATATAAATCTAGAGGGAATTATCATCATAAGGGAGCTAGACCAAAGAATAGGTATTGCCAGTATTGTCAAAGAGGAGGTCACACAGACCAAGAATGTTGGTACCAAGGTAAGAAACATAATAAACCCTCCGAAAATACTCCTCAGGTACAGGCAAGGGATAACTCAAACCCTACTAATTACTCCGAAGAAAAACAAGGTAACAGAAAGTGACTAGAAGAGCAGGATAGGAGTCCAGGAAATAGGGAAACCAAAGAATGGAAGGATGTTGCAGGTAGCGGAGGTACATCCACGTTGCCAGCAACATATTTATCCTTCCGACAGCAATCATTACCCAAGACAAATATCAAGATAGAAGGTAAAGAATGTCTTAGTTTGTTAGATTCAGGAAGTACTGTAAATCTCATAGGGCTCCATACCTTAACTGATTATTTGAATATACCTATTTCTGCAATTAGGAGTGAGGATACATTAATTCAGGGGATAACTGGCAATCAGCTTAACAATGTAGGAGCCATAGATTTAAACATTGAATTGCTAGAGAAGAAGTGTCAAGTGCCATTTTTGGTTTTGCAAGAAGTAGCATTTCCCGCTCGAGCTTTGATTTCTTTTGCAACAATGCAAGATTTTGGCATAGTTTTTGATTGTCAAGACAGAAGATTAGTTCTAAAGGGAAATAATCAGGAAGTCTGTTTCCAACTTGTTGATGACAAGTCCACTACAAATTTGGCCAATTTGCAGGGGACCGCTTCGATAGTTGAAACACACTCCGGTTCAGAAAGAGAAAGGGAAATCAAAGTAAAATCAGAAGAAAGGGAGAAAGAAGAGAATTTAGCAATTGCACCCAGAAAGGGGGAAATTACTTCTTGTAAAGGCAGCACACATACTAAGGAGAAAAATGTCGACAGAGAATCTGAGAGAATAGATAAAAGGGAATTCCAAGAAGTTTTGCTGCTAGGCACATTGAATTCACAAGAATTAAGACACTTAAGAGAAACAGAATCTCAAAAAGGAGGAGATGAAGATTCATGTTTTTGTACTCAAGTACAAACTGGGGAGATAAGTCTGATCAGCACAGCAGATGCAAACAAAATAAGATTTAGGCTAGCTAGAGATGTAGTACTACTGCCCAATACTCTTACTAGAGTATATTTGATAACCCGCCTACACACTAATAATGATGTAATCTTGACCCCAGAAGGATTACCAGAATATGTCAGAATGGATAACTCATTAGTTCAGATGGAGGGATTAGCCTGTACTACTTATGTCATGAATTATTCTGATAAAAGACTCCATTTGTTAGCGGGTACAGAATTTTGTACAGGAATAGAAGTTACACACAAAATGATTCCGTTAGAGGAGGAAACATTGATGCAGGAATAGATAGGGAGATAGATAACACCGATTTTCCTGAGTACCGTAAAAGGTTAATAGAAACCTTAAATAAATATAGGCCGGGCATAGCAATTACAGGTGATAGGTTAGGTAGGACTGAGGTGTTAAGACATAAGATAATCCTAGATGATGGAGCTAAACCCTTTTTCATACCTAATTATAAATTACCTATCAGCCAACGTCCAATAGTAGATAAAATGATAGAAGAAATGAAAGAAGAAGGAGTGGTCATACCCTCTAAATCACCTTATAATTCTCCCATGTTGTTGATTCCAAAGAAAGATGGAAGTTACAGATTAGTGATTGATTATCGCAAGTTGAATGCGAACACAGTTCCTGATAGGATGCCCATGCCTGTAATAAATGATGTTTTGGCTCAGTTAGGAGGAGCAAAGATCTTCTCGTCCTTAGATCTACTAAGTGGATATTGGCAAGTACCTTTAGACGAAGAATCAAAGCCATTAACTGCCTTCAGCACACATAAAGAACACTTAGAATTTCAGGTAATGCCATTTGGGTTAACATCAGCTCCATTGACTTTTGTAAGGTTAATGTTACAGATCTTAGGAGACATAGAGAATGTGTCAGTCTATTTAGATGATGTCATTATATTTAGCAAAGATATAGAGAGCCATTTCGGAACCATAGAAATCGTTTTAGAACGACTAAGACTGGCAGGATTAAAGATAAAGGTTAAGAAATGTCAATTCTTGAGGAAATCATTAGAATATTTAGGACATGTGATCAGTGCTGATGGATTGCGCATGCAGGAAGGAAAAATAAAGGCGATTGTGGAATATCCTGCTCCACAAAATTTGAAAGGTGTAAGAAGATTTTTAGGGATGATAGGATACTATAGACCATTTGTCAAAAATTTTGCTACTATAGCTAAACCATTGACAGAATTAACTAAGAAGGATGTAGAGTTTGAATGGAAAGCAGAGCAAGAGGAGGCTTTTCAAAAGTTGAAGGAGAAATTAATCCAAGATCCTATCTTAGTGTATCCAGACTTTAGCAAGCAATTTTACTTAGCATGTGATGCTTCAAATACAGGAATTGGAGCAGTTTTGTTACAGAAGGCAAAAACCCGAATGAGGGTAGTATATTATGCAAGTAGAGTCCTGAATGCGGCCGAACGAAATTACAATACCACAGAAAAGGAATGTTTAGCCATTCATTGGGCACTGAGAAAGTTTCGGCACATTTTGTTAGGACACAAAGTAAATGTACTTACTGACCATAAACCCATCTGTGACCTATTTAAGAAAAGAGCTTTCACTAATAACTTAAAGTTTAATCGATGGTTTATTAGTGTGCTAGAGTTTGCTCCAGAATTTAGATACATTCCAGGTAAGTTTAATACTTTAGCAGATGGATTATCTAGAGCACAAGAGGATACTGAAAGAATTATCACAACTAACACTTTTTGTTTCAGCTGTCAGGTCGTAGACTTAGATTTGGAGAGAGTTAAAATCGAACAAGAGAAACAAGAAGGTATCAGGAAAATAATAGGAGATTTGCTACAAGATGAAACCTCTAGGTCAGATTTTGAATTAATAAATGGGATATTATATAAGAAGGCTAAGGATAGGAGTGCTTGCTCTAGACTATATGTGCCTGACACCCTGACTAAAGAAGTATTAACTCTAACACATACCCACAAGTTGGCAGGACATCCAGGAATCAAAAAGACTCTGAGAACAATAAATAGAAATTATTTTTGGCCTAAGTGCAGCGAAGAAGCAAAGCAATTTGTAAATGAATGTCAAACTTGTAATAGGCATAAAGGTCATGTAAATGTCAGAGCTCCTTTAGAAAAATATCCTAGTAATTTAAACCCTTTTGAGGTAGTTCAGATGGATCATATAGGACCCTTTCCAAAAACTTTGAGAGGAAATAAATATATACTGGTATTCATTGATTATTTGACTCGGTATTTAGAAATTGTCCCAGTCAGAGATAGAACTGCAGTTTCTGTTGCAGAAGCTTTAAAGACCAGAATACTCACAAGACATTCGTGTCCGGAGGTACTTTTGTCGGACAATGCACCCGAATTCACCAGTGAGGTAATGAAAAAGCTTTGTGAATTTTTTTGAGATAAAGAAATGCGAGATAACCCCTTATAAGCCGAGTTCAAATGGGACAGTGGAAAGGGCCAATAAGAAGATACTGGATGTACTGCGAACTATCATTAGTCCAACTACAGAAGATTGGGACCTAGCGCTAGAGGACGTTCAGTTTACTTTGAATAACACAGTAAATGAGACAGTAGGAGAAACCCCACACTTTTTGCTTTATGGTTATCAGAAAAGACTGCCAAACTCATTGTTAGATGACGCAAAACCTCCTAGGCACACATATGATTACCAGGACTATATAGCTTGGAAACTGCAAAGAACCTTTCAAATAATAAGACAAACCAGACAATCTTTAGAAAAGGGCCAACAGGTAAATAAGAAATACTATGACACAACTAGTTCCATGACTGACCTGAAGATAGGCTCACAAGTATATATAAAGGTACATGTAAAGGAAGGACCAAATGAAAAGGTATCTCCCAAATTTGAAGGTCCTTATAGAGTGTTAGAAAGGGAAAGGAATAATAAATTTAAGCTGATACATGAACAGAATTTAGATGTAAGGTATGCCCATTGGAATCATATGAAGGTTGTAAAAACTAATCCATGGTCCTCTCAACTTCTACAGGAAGTGGTGGAAAAACTTCCTTCTGATCCTACCCCTGGTGGTCGGTATCACTTGCGAAATAGACATTAAAAGTGGGGCCTTGATACAAAATCATGGAAAAGGTGAACTGTTAACAGATTTTGCTGTAGTAAAAATTAATGTCAATTCAATATTAGAAAGGGAAGAACATTTGAACCAGTTAGATAAAGAACTACGGAAGTGCATACTAACCCATAGTGATTCTGCCTTTGTAGAAGTATTAAGAAATTTACAGGGTAAAATTGAAGACATTGTCAGGCCTCAAAGAAACAAGAGATCTTTGTTACCTTTTGTAGGAAGTGCCTTTAGTGCTTTGTTTGGAGTGGCTACAGAAAACGATGTAAGAGGTTTGACTGATCGTGTAGAACTAATCGAGAAATGGGCTAATCAGAAGGGTAATCTTATAAGTACTCTAATAGAAAATAATAATAAGAATGTAGAGAACATAAAAAAGATGGTGGAATTTATTAATCAAGTTAACGTGAATGTTTCTGATAAAATAGGTGACCTAGAACAAGTGTTTAAGTTGATTCATGAAGTAGAAATCGAGATTGGTGATCACAAGGAATCTGTGAACGGACTAATAAATGCACAAAAGGGAATACTCAGCCCTGCTATCATTTCTCCAAAAACTTTGAAAGAAATTATCGATTGGTGTATGGTAAATAGCCATTCCAAGCCTTTGCTAGAAGATATATTTTGGTATTACACAATGTCAACTGTGAAAGTAACAAAAGGGTATTTGTTGGTATTGATCCCCTTCAAGGGTATGAATTTGTTTGACCTATATACAATACATCCTTTCCCAGTTAAGATAGGAAATGCAACAATAATTTGGAACCATCCGAAGGTTCGTCTAGCATTGGATAAGAACAAGTTGTTGATGATTATTTTAGAAGAAGGTGATTTAGAACAGTGTGTGTTGATAAGTGAAAGTCAATCCATGTGCAATTTTGTGCAAATTAAACAACCTATGAGCAATTTTCCGTGTATCCAAGGTATTTTCTTTGAGAATTATGAGTTGATGAGAGAGTGTAAATTTGAAACTTTTGCTTTGCCATACAGGGCATTACGTTTAGGTAATGAGATTTTTGTTTATGTACAAAATACTAAAAATGCAGAAGTTACTTGTGATGGGAAGACTCAAACATTTCAGTTAGGAAACTTGAAGTCATTTGCAGATTCTTGCTCAGTAGTGATAAATGATTATCTCTATTATGTACCAAGTGTGTTTTTGCATTATGAGTTAAATCAATCTTCCATTGCAAAGAGTTACGAGAACAAGATTAATCATTTTCAGCTAGACAAATTAACAGTGGTAGAAAATGTGGCAATGCCACTTGATAATGATTATGTTCTGTTTTACAAGAAAGATGTTGCACCATTTCTGACTATGTGTAATGTGTTTTTGATTGTACTTGTTACTGTGGTAACGTATAATGTGGTGAAGTATTTGGTTTTCAGAAAATTGGAAAGGATTAATGAGTTGCTACTAGTTATTACTGGGAAACCTAAAGAATAGGTTTGTTGTTTTGTTGTATGTGAGGATTCTATAAGAATCCTAGTAGCTGGCCGAGTGGTGTCAGACAGATGCTTATTTTTGAGTAAGTTTCATATGCAGAAGGTTTGTGTATGTTATTGATGTCTTTATTTGTGGGTTTTGTTAATTAATAAGAAATGGGGAGACAAATGCAGTTAGTAGTAATTGTAAAGATATAGAAAGAGTTGTGGAGAGACAGGAGAGTGAACGGGAGTTAGGTAGGATGTTTTCAACTAATTTCGCTGACTCCAGGGTTCTTTCCCGTAAACAACCCCCCCAAACGACAGGATCCGTTCTTGAATGTCGAACGGAACATAGACGAATGAGACGTGGAAGCCGGGAAAAAGTCACGTGATTAAGGATAGCTTGACACGCCCAGGACGACCATATATAAGCAACGAGAAGACGGCATCTCGCTCTCTTCCTAGTAGTCACTCTGTATAATAGGTCTAACGACCTACTTAACCTGCCGGGTCTCCTTGACGACAACACATGGCGGCTGCCTATACCAAATTGAGGGACGGCGATTACGTAGAATACTAAAGCAGCCGCGAAATTACAGGGGAACAATTACCCCTGAGAACGAAGGACGACGAACAAAGTTACTACGCCCGCACCTGAGTGTCTGTGAGTGCGTTTGGCGAGACGTCCCAGAGCGACCGAGAGGCGTGACGTCCCCGAGTGACCAAGGCGTGTCTAGAACTTCGCGCCAGCCTTCCCAACACCTGACGAAGGCTTATACTTCAGCGACGACAGTAGGCCTATAGATGACGTTTAGGCCTAACTAAACCAGGATTCACCAAATTCTCCAGCCAGTGTCAAGACGTCTGAGTTCATCACTAAGTGTTAATGTAGAAACCACGCTTTTGTTTTTGACTGCTTGTAAGTGCCTGTTCAAACCCCTTTTTATGTCTAGTAAAGAAAGAAACCAGCATTCGTATCCCTCACCCACGAAACTTTGCTTATGTAAACTCCTGAGAGAAATCCAATTAATATAAAACTAAAGGAAGAGGTAAGATACTAGACTAATTAAGAAGTTATTGCTAACTAAATCAAAGACATCTTCACACATTCCCGACCGTCCAGGGTCGCACCCCAACCCAAATCCGACGCGTCTGAGAACAACACGTGGTTTGGGTTCTGAACTGCTAGGGATAGTCCCTCTCTCAGACTGATATTGTTGTTCCACCATTTCAGGCATGCCTTTACTGGTTCGGAGACCGGGATTGATACCGTCTCTAACGTCTTGTCCTTGTTCCAGTGAAAAGCTAGATGGAACTGGAGAGGCCGAAGGTGTAGTCTTCCTAGCGAGACAAACTGCTCCAGGGATGATAGAGTCCCTACGAGACTCATCCAATTCCTGACTGAACACCGTTCTCTCTTCAGCATTAGTTGGACTTTGAGCAGGGCTTGTTCTATTCGGGTGGCAGACGGAAAAGCCCGAAAAACTGGACTGCGAATCTCCATCCCTAAATATAGAATAGTTTGGGATGGAATCAGCTGGGACTTTTCTAGGTTGACCAAAAGTCCCAATTCCTTGGTCAGATCCAACGTCCAATGAAGATCCTGCAGACAGCGATGACTGGACGAAGCCCTGAGAAGCCAGTCGTCCAAGTACAGGGAGGCTCGGATTCCCGATAAATGGAGGAATTTTGCCACATTCCTCATGAGCCTCGTAAACACGAGAGGAGCAGGACTGAGGCCAAAGCACAGGGCCCGAAACTGGTATACCACATTCCTGAAAACAAACCTCAGAAACGGTTGGGAATCTGGGTGTATAGGAATGTGGAAGTACGCATCTCGTAGGTCAAGAGAGACCATCCAGTCTCCCTTTCTGACCGCTGCCAAGACTGACTTCGTGGTCTCCATAGTGAACTTTGTTTTCGTAACAAAAACGTTGAGCGCACTGACGTCTAGCACAGGTCTCCAACCTCCTGTCTTCTTTGGGACTAGGAAGAGACGGTTGTAAAACCCCGGTGATTGAAGGTCCGAGACTTTCACCACCGCTCCCTTCTCTAGCAACAGAGACACTTCTTGGTTTAGGGCTTGTCTCTTTGACTCCTCTCGGTACCTGGGAGAGAGGTCTATGGGAGTTGTCACTAGAGGAGGTTTGCGTACAAACGGAATTTTGTACCCCTCTCTGAGCAACCGAACAGACTCTTGGTCTGCGCCCCTCTTCTCCCAGGCCTGCCAGAAGCTCTTCAATCTGGCTCCTACCGCTGTCTGAGGCTGTGGGCAGTCAGACTCTGCCACGTGAGGACTTGGCTCCTCTCTTCTTACCTGTCTTTCCCTCGGCACGAGCACTTCCCCTGCTGGGAGCTCTGCCACGAAAGGGCGGGATAAATCTGGATGCCGGAGTCTCGATCCTGGGTCTTACAGCAAAGGATGTAGAAGGAGTCCCTTTGCGAGCAGAGGACGCCATCAAGTCATGGGTGTCCTTCTGCACAAGCGAAGAAGCTATGTCCTTAACCAGTTGTTGCGAAAACAAGGACGCTGATAAGGGAGCAAAGAGCAGTTCTGATCTCTGACAGGGAGTAACTCCTGCCGAAAGAAAAGAGCAAAGGGAATCTCGCTTCTTTAAGACTCCCGACGTAAAAGTGGAGCCGAGCTCATTGGAACCATCGCGGATGGCTTTATCCATACATGACATGATAAGTAAGGAAACATCTCTGTCAGCAGACGAGATTTTCCTACTTAAAGCTCCTAATGACCAGTCAAGGAAGTTGAATACTTCAAAGGCCCTGTATACGCTTTTCAGCAGATGGTCAAGGTCCGAGGAGGACCAACTAATCTTCGAGCGTCTCATGGCTAGGCGGCGGGGAGAGTCTACGAGGCTTGAGAAGTCACCCTGGGCAGAGGCAGGGACTCCCAAGCCGAGAACTTCTCCCGTGGCATACCAGAGGCTCGATCTAGACGAGAGCTTTGAAGGAGGGAAGGCAAAGGCCGTCTTCCCCAAACTCCTCCTGGTATCCAACCAGTCGCCTAAAAGTCGTAAAGCCCTCTTGGAAGAGCGAGAAAGCACTAGCTTAGTAAAGGCTGGCATGTTAGCAGGTAAGCCTAGAGCAAACTCAGACGGTGGCGAACGAGGAGCAACGGTAACAAAGTGATCGGGAAAAAGCTCCTTGAAAATTAACATGACTTTCTTAAAGTCCATTGAAGGAGGAACCGTTCTAGGTTCGTCTACATCCGAAGGATGATCATCATGATGAGGATCAGCAATGTCCTCATCTGAAGGATCTTCGTCCGACAACTGCTGAGTAACAAGCAAAGGGGTTGGCAATGCTTGACACGCAGAGTCCACACGCACTGGTGCATCAGTAGCAGTCCAGGATGCTACGTCATGTAACTGCTTAACAGCCTGACTGTCAACAACAACAGGAGCGGGAGGACGCTCGACGTCAACTCGAGACTGCTTTGACTGCCTAGACTGAGCAGTCAAAACAACTCTTGACTGTGGGGTTTGACGCTCAGCGTCAAAACAAGTCAACTCCGCTGGTTGGCGAACGTCCTGAACGTCAACAAGAGCATTAGGAAGCGGCTGAACGTCCATATGCGGCTGAAAGTCAACACGGGACTGAAGGCCAGGATCTCGATTAGCTAAGCGGCGAGGATCATCGTGAACCTTTTCAGCAGAATAGTCTTCCATAAGGGAGGCGAGCTTGATCTGCATGTCTTGCAGTACAACCCATTTAGGATCAACGGGAATGGGTGCGGTAAAAGACGAGGGTAACGTCTGAGACTGCACAACCTTGCCTACACCAAGACTCTCGGAGCCTGTGTAACGTTTCTGCTTAGGCGGCGAGCAGTCTTCCGATGACTGCAAAGGGTCAGAGCTGTCCCAATGGCTACAACCAGGACGCTGGACCTGTCCTGAAGGGACCGACTTTCGCTTCAAGGGCCTTGAAACCTTGCTCCACGGTTTCTTATGCGAAAAGCCTTCGGATGACGAGGAGAAAATGGTCTCTCTCGTCTTATGGTAGGGGCGGTCTTGATGAGACACGCCTGTTACCATAGAGGGAACGTCTGTTCGCTGATCAAGGCCTCTTGAACCCATAAGTCGTACGACATTACTTCTCCCCTGGGCTTGGGAGCTTGCAAGAGGTCTCGGACTAGGCGAACGACAGGCACGAACAGACGAACCCTCTACGAGGCTTGAGAAGTCACCCTGGGCAGAGGCAGGGACTCCCAAGCCGAGAACTTCTCCCGTGGCATACCAGAGGCTCGATCTAGACGAGAGCTTTGAAGGAGGGAAGGCAAAGGCCGTCTTCCCCAAACTCCTCCTGGTATCCAACCAGTCGCCTAAAAGTCGTAAAGCCCTCTTGGAAGAGCGAGAAAGCACTAGCTTAGTAAAGGCTGGCATGTTAGCAGGTAAGCCTAGAGCAAACTCAGACGGTGGCGAACGAGGAGCAACGGTAACAAAGTGATCGGGAAAAAGCTCCTTGAAAATTAACATGACTTTCTTAAAGTCCATTGAAGGAGGAACCGTTCTAGGTTCGTCTACATCCGAAGGATGATCATCATGATGAGGATCAGCAATGTCCTCATCTGAAGGATCTTCGTCCGACAACTGCTGAGTAACAAGCAAAGGGGTTGGCAATGCTTGACACGCAGAGTCCACACGCACTGGTGCATCAGTAGCAGTCCAGGATGCTACGTCATGTAACTGCTTAACAGCCTGACTGTCAACAACAACAGGAGCGGGAGGACGCTCGACGTCAACTCGAGACTGCTTTGACTGCCTAGACTGAGCAGTCAAAACAACTCTTGACTGTGGGGTTTGACGCTCAGCGTCAAAACAAGTCAACTCCGCTGGTTGGCGAACGTCCTGAACGTCAACAAGAGCATTAGGAAGCGGCTGAACGTCCATATGCGGCTGAAAGTCAACACGGGACTGAAGGCCAGGATCTCGATTAGCTAAGCGGCGAGGATCATCGTGAACCTTTTCAGCAGAATAGTCTTCCATAAGGGAGGCGAGCTTGATCTGCATGTCTTGCAGTACAACCCATTTAGGATCAACGGGAATGGGTGCGGTAAAAGACGAGGGTAACGTCTGAGACTGCACAACCTTGCCTACACCAAGACTCTCGGAGCCTGTGTAACGTTTCTGCTTAGGCGGCGAGCAGTCTTCCGATGACTGCAAAGGGTCAGAGCTGTCCCAATGGCTACAACCAGGACGCTGGACCTGTCCTGAAGGGACCGACTTTCGCTTCAAGGGCCTTGAAACCTTGCTCCACGGTTTCTTATGCGAAAAGCCTTCGGATGACGAGGAGAAAATGGTCTCTCTCGTCTTATGGTAGGGGCGGTCTTGATGAGACACGCCTGTTACCATAGAGGGAACGTCTGTTCGCTGATCAAGGCCTCTTGAACCCATAAGTCGTACGACATTACTTCTCCCCTGGGCTTGGGAGCTTGCAAGAGGTCTCGGACTAGGCGAACGACAGGCACGAACAGACGAACCCTCTACGAGGCTTGAGAAGTCACCCTGGGCAGAGGCAGGGACTCCCAAGCCGAGAACTTCTCCCGTGGCATACCAGAGGCTCGATCTAGACGAGAGCTTTGAAGGAGGGAAGGCAAAGGCCGTCTTCCCCAAACTCCTCCTGGTATCCAACCAGTCGCCTAAAAGTCGTAAAGCCCTCTTGGAAGAGCGAGAAAGCACTAGCTTAGTAAAGGCTGGCATGTTAGCAGGTAAGCCTAGAGCAAACTCAGACGGTGGCGAACGAGGAGCAACGGTAACAAAGTGATCGGGAAAAAGCTCCTTGAAAATTAACATGACTTTCTTAAAGTCCATTGAAGGAGGAACCGTTCTAGGTTCGTCTACATCCGAAGGATGATCATCATGATGAGGATCAGCAATGTCCTCATCTGAAGGATCTTCGTCCGACAACTGCTGAGTAACAAGCAAAGGGGTTGGCAATGCTTGACACGCAGAGTCCACACGCACTGGTGCATCAGTAGCAGTCCAGGATGCTACGTCATGTAACTGCTTAACAGCCTGACTGTCAACAACAACAGGAGCGGGAGGACGCTCGACGTCAACTCGAGACTGCTTTGACTGCCTAGACTGAGCAGTCAAAACAACTCTTGACTGTGGGGTTTGACGCTCAGCGTCAAAACAAGTCAACTCCGCTGGTTGGCGAACGTCCTGAACGTCAACAAGAGCATTAGGAAGCGGCTGAACGTCCATATGCGGCTGAAAGTCAACACGGGACTGAAGGCCAGGATCTCGATTAGCTAAGCGGCGAGGATCATCGTGAACCTTTTCAGCAGAATAGTCTTCCATAAGGGAGGCGAGCTTGATCTGCATGTCTTGCAGTACAACCCATTTAGGATCAACGGGAATGGGTGCGGTAAAAGACGAGGGTAACGTCTGAGACTGCACAACCTTGCCTACACCAAGACTCTCGGAGCCTGTGTAACGTTTCTGCTTAGGCGGCGAGCAGTCTTCCGATGACTGCAAAGGGTCAGAGCTGTCCCAATGGCTACAACCAGGACGCTGGACCTGTCCTGAAGGGACCGACTTTCGCTTCAAGGGCCTTGAAACCTTGCTCCACGGTTTCTTATGCGAAAAGCCTTCGGATGACGAGGAGAAAATGGTCTCTCTCGTCTTATGGTAGGGGCGGTCTTGATGAGACACGCCTGTTACCATAGAGGGAACGTCTGTTCGCTAATCAAGGCCTCTTGAACCCATAAGTCGTACGACATTACTTCTCCCCTGGGCTTGGGAGCTTGCAAGAGGTCTCGGACTAGGCGAACGACAGGCACGAACAGACGAACCCTCGGTCGCAACACTGAAAACACTTTGCGCACTAATCACTTTCCCACGATTTTCCGCTGTGGCACTCTGACACTTTAGCTCTTTAACGTCAGCCATGAGTTGATTACGATCTGTAGCTAACGACTCAACTCTTTCGCCCAAAGCATGAATGGCACGTAACATATCCCGCATTGATGGTTCCTGAGTGCTAGTAGAGGGTTCAGGCACAACTACTACAGGGGAAGGATTAGGTTCAGGGGCATGGGGAGAGGAAAAATCTACTGATCTAGAGGAACTTCTCCTCACCCTATCTCTCTCTAGCTTACGAGAATACTTGTCATATTCGAGCCAATCGAATTCCGAAAGGCCCACGCACTCCTCACACCGATCTCCTAATTGACAGGTTTTACCCCGACAATTAGAACACACAGTATGTGGCTCGAGAGAGGCCTTTGGAAGACGCCTATTGCAATCCCTAGCATTACACTTACGAAATCTAGGAATTTGAGAAGGGTCAGCCATTTTGAAAAAGTCAAAGAAAGTCCAAAAAACAATCCAAAGTAATCAACAATTAAATCTGTCCAAAAAAGAGTTCAAGAGTTTAAGTTGAGGATAAAACACCTGCACTGCGAAAGCTCAAACCAAAATGAAGTACTTCACCAAGTCTGTTGAAAAACTCCAGGTTATACAGCGAGTAATGGTACGTCTTGTCATTAAGACCGACAGAGAAGAATTGAGGCTTGTTTACATGCATATGCTGTATCTGGCCGATAGTTGGCGCTGGTGGGCACACCCGCAACCTTCATAGCGATCGCTCGCGAGTTTTTGTGTGTTTTTCTGTCGAGCCGCTGGAGCAGCAGCTATTATATATTCACCGGCTAAGTTAAATATTTAAAAATTTACTCGACTGGTTGTACAGTATTTGTGAAGGATAACTCTGTAATAACTTTGGCTAAGAACTTTCCTTCATTACAACTAATAGTATGATTTGGGTGGGGCCTAAAATAATCTAGTACTGTACTTTAAAGTATATTGTATAGCAGAACTCTGGTATTAAACACCTTCAGTCTCTTTAAATCTGTTACCTTAACCCCAATAAAGAAAAAAAAATAGCACTATCAGCAAAATAATTTTCTGAGTTGAACACTAATAAACCTTTTAGAACTTGTGCAACTAAACATTTTATGCTGGCTTTCTATCACTATGAATGCAGTTGGGACCACATGGCCCAGCAGCTTACTTCTGCCATTCAATATTGGGGAGAAAATCTTGCAGTTTCCAGGAATTAAAAGCTAAATAGAGGTTGGTGAACAAGATTGACGAAAGGAATGAAGGTAAAGTACAGGGCTAACAAGTGGATGTACGTGGGTGGGGGCAAAGAGATGCCCTTAAGTTATCTCTAGTGTACTGCGCATGGCCCACAGAAGGAACTACCTCCCAAAGGAGGATAACACATGACGGGGACTAAGGAGGTTGTTGACAGTGATGAAGCTTTAAGTTACGGTAGCAGAAGCCAATTGTATTGGAAAGAAAAAGATGACCACAGTAAAGACCTTATGTAATCTAGCCAGGAAGTATGGCATGGCAAAATCAATAATTTGTACTATACCAGTAAAAAATTTAGACCATCAAATAAGCTAATGTACCCAATGGTGAGACATCATTAACAAACCAACTGATAACTTAGTATTTATGGGGGAAAAAATCTAGGAGTGCTGATAGCAAGATTTTTACAGCCAGTTGAGGATGGTTTAACCAATTTTACATTAGTGGTATACAAACTGTTATAAGGCATGTGCAGGCTGTCGAAAGTATGTCAAAAGGAATCTAAAGTGTTTAGACTAAAAAGTTTGGTTTATTCCAAGCTAATGAATTGCCCCGTTAAATGCTTACGGAGGAAAATTACAGAAAAGGATCTATTCAAGATGATAAAGGATACAGTATAAGGAAGCCCTTAGTAGTGTACCATTAAGGCAACCAGAGTTTGATAAAAGTAATGTAATTAAAGAACAAATTAAATTTAATGGAGGGGCAACAATTAAGCAGGGGCAACCCGTTTGTGCATCTGCACATTGTCCTGACTTGGAGGACAAGTTGCTGGGAAGGTAGGTAGAAAATTTCTTCTTTAGGCATGTCAATGGACATTGATGAGTGATTATTATAATCATACAAAGTTGTTAGTGATGGATTACAACACACATCACAGAGGGACTAAGACTTACACAAGAAAAATCAACAGAATGCAGGGAAGTAAATGTCCTCAGGAGGAGGAGAAGAGAAGGAAGTTTGTAATTATTATTATTATTATTAATTGCTAAGCTACAACCCTACTTGGAAAAGCAAAATGCTATAAGCCCAGGGGCTCCAACAGGGAAAATAGCCCAGTGAGGAAAGGAAACAAGGAAAAATAAAATATATAAAGAACAGTAACATCCAAATAATTATCTTCTATGTAAACTACAAAAACTCTAACAAAACAAGAGGAAGAGAAAACAGAATAGTGTGCCCGTGTACCCTCAAGCAAGAGAACTCTCACCCAAGAGAGTGAAAGACCATAGTACAGAGGCTAAGGCACTACCCAAGAATAGAGAACTATGGTTTGATTTTGGAGTGTCCTTCTCCTAGAAGAGCGGCTTATCATAGCTAAAGAGTCCTTTCTACCCTTACCAAGAGGAAAGTGGCCACTGAACAATTACAGTGTAGTAACCCCTTGGGAGAAGAGGAATTGTATGGTAATCTCAGTGTAGTCAGGTGTATGAGGAGAGAGGAGAATATGTAAAGAATAGGCCAGACTATTCGGTGTGTGTGTGTAGGCAAAGGGAAAATGAACCCTAACCAGAGAGAAGGATCATTGTAGTACTGTCTGGCCAGTCAAAGTACCCCATAACTCTCAAGCGGTAGTATCTCAACGGGTGGCTGGTGCCATGGCCAACCTACTACCTACAATTATTATGAAAGGATGTTGATGGAAAAGTTCTAACTGTATTGATGCAAATCTGAAAAATTGTCTTGATTAGCTTAATGTCTACAGCTAGGGTTCCACTGTACTGTATAATATCCTCTCCCGTTACGATTTAAGTACAGTAGGTTAAACAGACCAGGACATAATTTCTACTTCATGTGTTCAACCTTAGCTTTATCTTCTTGAATGGAAGATATAGAAATCTAGGTAATTTAAATCTGCCTTACGTTCAAAACATACCACAGAAAGAATAAAAACACAAATGGGGGATTACTCTAAATAATGTCCATATTTATACATAGTTAGAATTAAATATATGCATAAATATAGGCATAGTTATGTTCATATATTTTTATTTGGACTTTCAAGAATAACTAATGAATATTACCAACGCAAATTCAAAGTGTCATTAAAGTAAGTACAGTTTACTTTGTATTCATGTTAAATCCTTTCCTTTACAGCAAAACAAGAGATTGGCCACCCGTGGTCTGAGTGAGCTCTGTCTGTACCGGAGCTCCGGTAACAATCCCCGGTACAAAGGTCCGTCATAGTGACAACGTGAACACCAGAGGAAAACTAATATTAACCTCAATGCTGATCGCCTGTACGATATCCGGTTAAGCCGGAGATTCGATGAAAAGGATCGTAATAACGATATTGTGATTATTTATGAAAAAGGGGTTCATACCCTGATTCTGATCGTCTGATTGATCTCTGTTTGTAACGGAGAACTAGTGACAAAGGTCCGTCATCGTGAAAACGTGATCCTCAGCGGTACGATAACATTCTCTAATACTGAATGTTTGTGTTATCTCCAGTGAAGCCGGAGATTCGATGAAAAAGGGACCGTAATAATGAAACTGTGAAGTCTTCATCGGTATCACATTGTTAACTCCGGTTCTGGCCGTCTGCTTGATCTCTGTTTGTACCGGAGATCCGGTAGCAAAGGCCCGTCACCGTGATATCGTGACCGTTCCCGGTACGATAACATTAACCTCAATGAATGATTGTGTTATCTCCCGTGAAGCCGGCCGTAACGGTGTAATTATGATCAAACATGACAAAGGTTCGTGTGTAAAAGGCTTCAGCCGGAGTCCGAGTGCCGGATTTCACCGTTGCACTCCAAAAATCTGCTCCTGAACGTTAACTAGTTCTCACCCAATGAGTATCCATATAGCGGAGCATAACTCAAGGCGGAGCTAAGCATAACTCCGGAGCTAAGGGTGTCGGTATAAAACGACCCCAATTAATGACTCATACACTAACGTACCTATTAATAGTGTTAGCTATATTAACAGTAACCACATCAATAAAAACGTTTATAATATTAAACGTACTATCATCAACTCTGATACTAAGAGGAGGCTTGAATAACTCGTGATCGTATAAAAACGGAGAACGGGAAATTCACCTCTCTTACTCGAGCTAACAAAGAAAACGAGAGAAGGGATAACTCATATCTGTAGAACTGGGAACGAGCAGTCTCTGTTTTCGCTCTCAAGGTTACATAATAAAAAACTAACATCACACAATAAAACAAGAACATTAATAAAATTGATTGCTTTTCTTAGTAATAACCAAGAACGAAGAATAACGTAACAAAAAAACAAGGATATAGTCTAAATCGAAGCCTCTGAGGCGAGAACAAACTAACAGACTAAATCGCTAAACTTAATTCGCTCTTCTTTAAATCGCTCTTCTTCGTAGGTCCAAATTGGACTTGCAAGCAAATAAATACCATAGTAAAAATTAATGATAACACTAAAAGGCCATAAAACGTAAGTGATATAACCAAGATGACAGAGTACCAGATGGGCAAAATTAACTAGAATATTTACCGAAGCAAACATAACCCAAAATGGCTGCCGATACCTCGGCAAGACAATCGCTCCCAAAACTAAAAACCACCATATTGGAAACAGAACAAATGCCCGGTACTGTCAAAAGCTGCCAAAACAAACTATGGTACTTAACATTGGTAAGGGTGAAGTATCAACGTCAGTCATGTTGAATTAACGACAATCACTTCGAAAAACACTGGGCAAAACACTTATCAACTTTGCTGGCAAGTCCAAAACAGAAGGATAACCTAGTGAGCGCGAGTGGTGGGTGTCGGTAGGGTAACCCAACTGTATTCTCTAGGGCCTGTCACGGCCCTCCCCCTTTGATGAAGGGATTATCTAAATGGAAGACAGCCTGTGAATAGTGTTTTACAAACGCCCTTGTTAGATATACGACACCAACAAGGTGCTCGCGCGAGGGTTGTAACCTCTGCATTCCATGCTTTTAATTTTCTCTGGTATATTTGGAAGATTTATATCAGAAAAAGTACAAAGAAGGACTTTTTCGCCGGCTGTCACAGGTCGACCCAGAAATAATGTTATATTTGGAATAATTAGCATTTTTCCTAACTATACAAACCTGGAGCTCTTTATGTAGGAGTATTATTTTGGCCATAGCTGAAACTACCCGTTAAAAGCTTTTGCGAGGTGTGACTCCCTTCTGCTAGTTAGGAGAGGGGGTTAATGGGGGTAGAGCAACCACCCTTCTCACACTAGCAGTAGTAAACTTCCAGGAGAAGGTGATGGTGGGACCAGTATACTGTATGTGTAAAGAGCTCCGGGTTTGTATAGTTAGGAAAAAATAAAATTATTCCTAATTTGTCATTTGTTCCAGCTCTTTACGTAGGAGATTCACTATGGTAGGTGGAAGTCTGGTGACTGTCCCAGGGTGACACTGTGCTTTGCATGAGCTGTTTAGAGGGCACCCTGACACCTCATGATCCTTATAGGATGATGGGCAATCGGTGCTAGCAATGGGACTTGACCAAGTAAGCAACACTTTTGAGCTAAGCTCCTCCCTTAACCTAGACACTGCCCAACTTCATCTCGCTTAGAGAACGGGGACATAAATATATAAACATATAGCAGGTTACAAAAAGGGTATGGTACCAACCTAGTCAAAGGAGGTCAGCTTGCAGAGTTCCTTGGATGCTGAAGTGCAAGAGAGGGGAGGGTGAAGTGACCAATCACTTAACAGATTCATCCTAGATGTACTCTCGAGTAACATCTGCCCTCAACTGACTGCTACGTACTTATCCTACAAGGGAGCCGAGATATTCTTGACCATGTTTTGTGGAGCTATCACAGACCTAAGGTAAATTAATCTAGGTTCCTGTGAGTTATGTTTTGCAGGTAGTGGGCAGTGAACATTGTTTGCCGTTTCTACAGCTGCTTGTAATACCTGCATCGCAGAAAAATGACAAATTCGTAGATAATTTGTATTTTTCCCAACTATACAAACCTTATCTATTTAATAGGGGTATTACTTTCGGCGTAGCTGAAATGACGAGCCATTAGAATTTTAACGAGGGTTTACTACCCCACCGCTAGTTAGCGGGAGGTAGGGGAGGGTAGCTTGCTAACAACCCCCCCCCCCCTCACACACACCTGTGCTTGAGCTCACTTTGCTTGGAGGTAGGACTTCAAGGGGGATAGGGCTGGCGGGCAAGTTTGATTAAATAGCTAAGGTTTGTATAGTTAGGAAAAATACAAATTATCTACGAATTTGTCATTTGTTCCGTAACTGACATACAAACCACGCTATTTAATAGGGGTGACTCACCCATTAGGAAGGGTGGACGTCCCAGCCAGTACTGGCTTTTGGCTTTGCCCGGGGGCTCATTATTTGAGTGTGTCAGTGACTCAACAATAAGGAGTCCCTGCACCTCGATAGAACCTTGCTACGCAAGGACTGCGGCCTACGCAAGCTGTGTGTGAAGGTATAATAAAGTGTTACTCGTCCTAGGAAGTTGACCTGTAGTCCTTTAGATGGAAACTTTAGGCTAGGACTCTCCCAATAATGAATGAATGATTTAAAGTTTTCAGGCATCCTGACATCTAAGGTCATTGACGCCGGTAACATTTAATTTATGTATACAAAAGTAAAAAATGAAATAAAATAAAAAATTAAAGAGTATTCAATTAAAATCATAAAAATTGAATGTCATAAAAGTTAAATATTTTTCAGAAGACCTGCTTCTGAAAGAAATCTAAAAATGCCACTTGCATGGTAGGACACATCATTTCCAAGAATCTTGGCAAGGATGAACCTGCCACCCTCACCTCGAGCCTCAAACAAATATCTATTCCGCAAGATGTTATAATTGGGGCATTCGGTCAACAAATGCCTTACTGTTAGAGGTACTAAACAGTTGTCACAATACGGTTGGTGTTGGCCCTTCAGCAGAAACTCATGTGTCAACCGAGTGTGACCAATATGGAGACGACAAAGAGACGTCTCCCATTTTCGGGGCATCATATTATACCTCCAAGGAGATATGTCATTTGTTACTTCCCTCATTTTATTGCCATCTTGACTATCCCATTGCTGTTGCCATTTATTGCAAACCAATTTCTTGATGTCAGGTAAGAAATCATTACAGGGAATGGGATACCTTCTTGGCAGCAACTCGGATGCAGCCTCCTTAGCCAGTGAATCTGCCTTCTCATTCCCGGACACACCTACATGTGCTGGAACCCAACAAAATTGAACTGTTATACCTCTCCGTCCAATAAGGAAAAGCCATTCTAAAATCTTTAAAACTAGAGGGTTATTAGAATTAAAAACTTCCATAGCTTGAAGGACACTCCTTGCATCACTAAAAATTGTAAAATTACCCTCCTTCTCCAACGCTATTTTCTCAATAGCAGTTAATATGCCATACAGTTCGGCAGTAAATATGGAAGCGGTCAGAGGAAGTGCACCTCTACAATTAAAACCATTACTATGTACTCCAAATCCAACGCCAGCATCAGATTTGGAGCCATCAGTATAGATAAAAGTTGATCCTCTATGTTCTTTAACATGTTCATTAAAAAGAGACCTGGCTTCTATGTCTGACATATTCTTCTTATCTCCAATAAAATATTTACAAAAAGATATCTCTGGTAACTTCCATGGAGGCGTTGATGATACCTTGAATGGAAGTACCTTATTTCTAATTATATCCAGACTATTTAATAATCGTTTCACCCGAAAGCCATAAGGTTGAGGAGATTTTGGGTGCAACTGAGTATGATGCTTGTCTTACAAGGCTTGCAGTCTGAAAGGCTAGAGAGTTAGGGAGTCTTTGCAATCTAAACCAATACCGAAGAATGGAAGACATTCGGTAAAGGTCTAGAGGTAACTCTCCAGCATCAACAAGGAGACTTGGGATAGGCGAGGTTTTAAAAGCTCCAGTAGACAATCTAATACCTGCATGATGTATCGAATCTAATATTTTTAACCGGCTTGGGGTGGCTGAAGAATATACCTCACAACCATAACTAATTTTGGAAAAAATCAAGACCTTGTATAATTTTAAAATAGTATTGCGGTCTGCCCCCCATGATGTATGGGACAATACTTTTAAGATATTCAGAGCTTCAACACATTTAGCTTTTAGCACTTTTAGGTGAGAAACCCATGTAAGTCTACAGTCAAATATCAAACCTAAAAATTTGGTTTCCGATACACATGGTATCCGTTGACCTTTAATGTATATATCCGGGTCTGGATGTACTCCCCGGATACGACAAAAATGGACAATGGTAGTTTTACTTGTCGAGAACTTAAATCCATTCATGTCAGCCCACTGGATAATTTTATCAATAGAGAGTTGGATTTTTCTCTCAACCATTGCCATTCTAGTGCCAGCAAATGATATTGAGAGATCATCCACAAATAATGTTGAGAGAACATCCTGGGGAATGGCTGAGGATATCCCATTAATTGCTAGTGCAAAAAGGGTTACACTCAGCACACTACCCTGAGGAACTCCTTCCTGGCACTTACTCTCTGATAGAGTTTCCCCCACTCTCACTTGAAAAACTCTACGTGAAAGAAATGCCTGAATAAATAGTGGCAGCTCTCCTCTCAATCCCAATTCATGAATGGTTTTAAGAATACCATATCTCCATGTGGTATCATATGCCTTTTCAAGGTCAAAAAATACTGTAACATGGTGCTGTTTGGAAGCAAAGGCTTCACAAATAGAAGACTCAAGTCGTATCAACACATCAGTCGATGAGTGCATTTTTCGGAATCCACATTGAATCGGTGATAAAATACCTTTCTTTTCAAGGTACCATATCAGTCTTGCATTGACCATCTTCTCCATGATTTTACATAAACAAGATGTCAATGCAATAGGACGATAGTTTGCTGCTAAAAACTTGTCTTTACCGGGTTTTAAAAAGGCTAAAATAATGGCTAGTTCCTAAACACTTGGGTAACTATGATCATGCCGTATTCTATTAATAATGCTTAAAATAAATAGCTTTGTATTAAAATGGACATGTTTAATCATTGCATATGGAATTCCATCGGGTCCAGGGGCTGTATCGTTGCAATGAGCAAGTGCGGAATCAAATTCTCTTTCAGTGAAAGGAGAATTATACGACTCTTCCCTTCTTGTTGCAAAATTTAAAATTTTCATTTCTTCAGTGCTCCTATACTGGTGACCAGGGGCTCCTTCACACTTGCTGGATACATTTGAAAAATGATTAACCAGGGCATTGCTAACTTCATTTGCTTCAGTTACATACTGGCCATTCACCTTCAACACTGGTGGTGGGTTGGGGGTGAATTTGCCAGCTATCTTTTTTACTTTCCTCCACACAGAAGATGGTGGTGTTCTACTGTTAATGGAGGAAACAAAAGACATCCATGACTGGCGCCTTGCTTCTTTCATGGCACGACGGAACTGTGCTCTACATTTCTTGTACATAGTTAAATTCTCATCAGTTCTGCGTCTACGCAATTGTGTTAGAGATCTTCTTGTGGCTCTGTGGAGTGCAGTTAGTTCTGAAGACCACCACGGGACTGGTCGTCGTTTGAATAACCCTGTTGTTTTGGGAATTGAATTGACTCCTGCTGTATGAAGAGTTCCATTCAGTAGGTCTATGGCATCATCAACACTTTCAAACTGTTCTGCTCTCCCTTCGATTTCGCTTAGCTCGGAAAATTTAACCCAGTCTGCCTTGTCTAGATTCCAACGTGGCGATCTTTGCAAAGGCGGACCCTTGTTGGTGTTTATAATGATTGGTGCATGATCACTAGTATGCCAATCATCTAATGTCTTCCAATCAAAATCAAGAAGGCAGTTAGAGCTTGCAATTGAAAGGTCAATGCATGACAAAGTACCTGTCTGAACATAGAAGTGTGTGGGCTCTCCTGTATTAAGGAGTCCCACATCCTCATTCTCCACAATTGATGAGATAATATTGCCCCTTGTGTTGGCCAAAACATCACCCCATAAAGGATGTCTACCATTCATATCTCCCAGTAAGAGAAAAGGTTGAGGGAGTTGTTGAATGACCTCTGCTAAATCATCATATAAAATATTATCATTTGGAGGTAAGTACAGAGAGCATATAGTATATTTTCTCCCTATATCAATTTGTACAACAACTGCCTGCAGGGTTGTACGTATAGACATGGGTATTTGGGGAACATCTCGACGAATGTACATGAGACTTCCGCCATGGCTCCCTGCTTGTTGATTATATGGTGTTCTATAGCTAACATACTCTCGAGGACTAGGAGTGTTAGAATCAAGCATACTTTCCTGTAGACATACAATTATGGGGGATTGCTCGTGAATTAGGAGCTTAAGTTCTTCATATTTCGCCCTCAAACCCTGACAGTTCCATTGCAAAATGGAGGAAAAAACTATGGTTTATTTTTTGGAAGAGCTTTTAGATGAAGTCTTCCCATTAGCAATTTTTGATCTAATGCTATTTCCCGGTGGTTTTATTAGAGAGGGTCTTGATAAATATGGTTTTTTGTTTGTGCTTTTCTTGTTGTCCTTCTGATCCAATTGTTGAGGGGGATGGTGGACCTCAACTTGAATATCTGATTTATTTAAATTGTCTTCTGGGTGATCAGAAACATCAACAGACAAAACATCATATTTATTTGATGTCATAACTCTAATATTTCTTATGGAAGGGGGTGAGAGAGATGGAGGTCTCTCTCTTTTCCTATTTGTAGGTGGTGAGGATCTACCAGGTTTTTGCACCTTCCCTACCACAGGTGCACCTGGTAACTTTGTTTCGGGTGGAACCTCCATCAAATCAGGCAAGGACATGGCCTGAGAGAGGTTAGTACTATTGCTGGTAATGGGGGATGAAGTTTGTATAGAAGTGGGCAGTGTCGCAGTTTTAATACACAGTGGCAAAGCCTTGGAAGGCAATATGCTTACCTTGTCACGTAAAACTTTACTATCATTAGATGATGTATTTCTTTTCTTGGAATTACTGGCAGCACTATGTAGGTTCGATGACTCCTGTGGTATATTTTCTCTTGATTTCAGTGCCTTTGCATAGCTGTTTGGTTTTTTCAGTAGTCTTTTGGCATGTCCTACACTTATGTGTTCTACACTGGATTTGTTGAGGGCTGCTTCTTCAAACTTATAAATCTCACAGCTCCTGTCAGTTGACTTATGGTTTGAATTGCAATTCAAACAGCTGGGCTCAAGTGTACACTCTCATGATAAGGACTGGCACAGATGCTACACATTTTTTCATTTTTACAAACTTTAGAAGGATGTCCAAATTTGAAACATTTGAAGCATTGTAAGGACTTTTGTTTAAAAGGTCGAACTTTTATTCTTTCATTTTCAATATCGATGTGGAAAGGCACATCAGCATCCTGGAAAGTAAGGATAATCATTGACGTCCCAGGAATCTTATGCACTTTCCACACTGTTAATGGGCACATGGCTAGTATTTCCTCTTCTGTAAATTCATACAGATCTTTATTGAAGACTACTCCCCTTCCGTAACTAAAGTTTAGGTGGGGTTTGACATCTAACATATCCTCATCACTGCTTGTCATAAGGTTAGACAGTATTACTGATTGCGTGTATGATTTTGCATGGATTAGGAAGCTATTTTTCCCAAAGCGAGATATATCACCTGGTGCAATGGTTCCTACCTTTTTCTGAATTAGTTTGCTAATTTTAAAATAATTCCCATTACTCTCTTTAGGCTCAGCAACAAGCCACATTGGTGGTTTTGGCTTTCTTTGGGGGAGCATAGTTAAATCGATATCTTTCTCAAACCAGTCAGCAGGTCTATATACATCCAAACTGTTTGGTATCTTATCACATAGGGCACCCATGACATTTAAGTTATTAATTTTGATATCATTGATGTTACATATTGCGTTGAATGCTTCTTCATGATTGTTATAAGTTATCCATGAATGCCATTTTTCATTTTCAAGTTTCATTCTAATTTCTTTTATCACTCCATAGCATCTAAATGCTTTATATATCATATCATAATCAGTATTTATTGGAATTTGGGTAACATGAAGGATTCGGAGTTTCCGTTTGTTACCCGACTTAATTGGGTTTAAAACACGAGTAGAGGGGTCCTTTTTTGTTCCTAGGTCGTCAACAGAATTTTCCTTAATTGAATTAGCAGAGGTCGTCAACAGTGCCGGGGGAGAGTCAGCGTATCCAGGGGATGGGGGTTCGTTACTTAAAGAATCCATTAGACGAGAGAGAGAGAAAAGGGTTAGTTTGATGTACCTGCTCGAGAATGTTAGGCCATCACACATCAGAAAGGAAATTTGCACTCTCCACTATCGGCACAATGAGAGTATACTTCCCAGATGGTCCACTCCATACCCTACCCGAAGGATAGCATCAAAACAGATATAGAGGCACAGGTGTAAGCTGAACCCGCCTGTTAGGACTGAGACCAAGAAATTATGGAATCATCTTCCCCATATCTGTAATGACCGGCTTCCGGCCAAAAGCCAAGAGTCCTACCCCAAGCATCGGATCCCCCTGGATTCCGAAGACCCAACACTTGAGAATAGTTCCGCCAAAAAGGTCCAAACCATCTTCGGGATGGCTGAAATCATCCAATACTCTCACGTATAGCTTTGAGTGCAAACACCTCCCAACCGTGACACCTCCTCCCACTCATCAAAGCAGGCAGCAATAAAGGATGTATGAACATCCCCGCCGGGGCTACAATAGATGTAGAAACATCCAAGCCATAGGGAAAAAAAGAAAAAAAAAAATATATATGTACATAATATATACACATATAATGAGGGAAATTTTTCTCATAGAGTTTGGAAAGCAAGACGAAAGAAAGTTCATGAAATTAGGATAAGGTCGAAGTAATATTGAGAAAAAGAAAAAGGTGAAAGAGAGAAATTTAGATTCGAACTGGGGGAGCAATTTCCCCAAGTTCGAGAGCCCTCTTGCCCGTCACCAAGTTTCAGCACAGGAATGAAATGCCGTGCTGAAGCTCAATGACTTCATCAAGGCATTCTCTCATTAAGAGGGACTCTCCCAATACCACCTCGTCAGGGTATGGGGACGTGACAGTATTAGCTTAATACTAAGATCACAAGGAAACATGGTTTACCTGCAGTGGTTTGAGGTCAGCTGTGCAGAGAACCCAGAATGCTGCTTTCCCCAAGAGAGGGGAAGATGAAGAAAAGAATATGGGCCAGACAAACCTTTTCATTCATGCAGACTAAGACCGGGTAACAATGCCCTCAACCTACAGCTACTTGTCCAATAAGGATCCTAAGGTTTTAAACCAGCTGTTGTGCAGCCACCACAGGGCCGATAGAGAACGTATCGAGCCTCCTGCGGGTCACGTCTTGCAGGTAGTGGGCTGTGAAGGTCGTCTGATGCTTCCACACCCCAGCCTGAAGAACCTGCGTCACTGAGAAATTCTTTTTGAAGGCCAAGGACATAGCTACCCCCGACATCATGTGCTCTAGGGCGACGTGACGGAGGAGGGTCTGGATTCAGGGACAGATGAATTACCCTACGAATCCATGCCGAGATGGTGTTCTTGGTGACCCTCCTCTTAGTCCTCCCAGAGCTAACAAACAACACTTGCACTTGAGGACGGACTGCAGCCGTTCTTTTGAGATATAGCCTCAAACTCCTTACTGGGCACAGTAGGAGATGGTCTGGGTCATCTGTTACAGAACAGAGACTCGAAATCTGGAAGGAGTCGAACCGAGGGTTCGCCACCCCCGGATTCTGAGTCTTAGCAATAAACTCAGGGACGAATTTGAACGTTACCTCTCCCCATCCCCTTGAATGGGCGATGTCATACGAGAGACCATGAAGTTCTCCGACTCGCTTGGCCGAAGCCAAAGCTAGTAGGAACACCGTCTTCCAAGTTAGGTGGCGATCTGAAGCCTGGCATAATGGTTCATAGGGAGGTCCCTTAAGAGACCTGAGAACTCGAACCACGTTCCATGGAATAGGTTTCACTCCCGACTGGGGGCAGGTAAGTTCATAACTTCGTACGAGTAGGGAAAGTTCCAGCGAGGAAGAAATGTCCATTCCTTTCAGCCTGAAGGCTAGACTTAAGGCTGAGCGATAGCCTTTCACCGCCGAGACTGAAAGACACATTTCTTCCCGCAAATACACGAGGAACTCCGCTATTGTTGGAATAGTGGCATCGAGTGGAGAGATACCCCTTCCACGACACCAACCACAGAAGACGTTCTACTTTGCTTGGTAGACAGATGCGGATGATTTTCGCAGATGTCCAGACATCCTGATCGCAACTTGTTGCGAAAATCCTCTCTCAGCGAGGAGATGCTGGATAGTCTCCAGGCGTGAAGTCGTAGCGAAGCTACGGCTTTGTGGAAGATGTTGGCATGTGGTTGTCTGAGTAGATCGTGTCGCGGAGGGAGTTCTCTCGGAAGTTCCATTAGGAGTTGCAGAAGGTCCGGAAACCAATCCGCGTGATGCCATAGCGGTGCTATGAGGGTCATAGAGAGATTGACCAATATTCTGGCCTTGTTAAGCACCCTCCTCATCAGACAGAACGGGGGAAAGGCGTACACGTCAATGTTGTCCCACCGTTGTTGGAAGGCATCTTGCCAGAGCGCCTTGGGATCCGGGACTGGGGAGCAGTATAGCGGAAGCTTGAAATTCAAAGCTGTTGCGAACAGATCCACAGTCGGGGAACCCCACAAAGTCAGGACTTTGTTGGCTACTAAATGATCCAAAGACCACTCAGTACTCACTATCTGAGACGCTCTGCTCAGATTGTCGGCGAGCACATTCCTCTTGCCTGGAATGAAACGTACCGATAGTGGAATCGAGTGGACTTCGGTCCATCTCAGTATCTCTACTGCAAGATGGGATAGCTGCTTCGAAAAGGTACCTCCTTGCTTGTTGATGTAAGCCAATACTGTGGTGTTGTCGCTCATCACCACCACAGAGTGACCCGCCAGGTATTGTTGGAACTGTTGAAGGGCCAAGAAAACAGCCTTCATCTCTAGAAGATTTATATGGAGGCACTTTTCTGATTCTGACCACAGGCCTGAGGTCCTGTGGTGCAGAACATGGGCCCCCCACCCTTTCTTTGAGGCGTCCGAAAACAGCATCAAATACGGGGGGAGGACGAGAAGATCCATTCCTCTTCGTAGGTTCTCGTCTGTCACCCACCACTGGAGGTCCGTCCGTTCCGCAGGTCCCATAGGGATCATGACGTCCGGGGAATCGTGACTGATTCCACCGGGACTTGAGTCGCCACTGGAGGGATCTCATCCTGAGGCGACCGTTGGGAACTAAACGAGCCAAAGATGAGAGGTGACCGAGGAGACGTAACCACGATTGGGCTGGAAGCTCTTCTCGTTTGAGAAAAGGGCTTGCGACCTTCCTCAGCCTTGCTATCCTGTCGTCTGATGGGAAGGCTTTGTGGAGATTGGTGTCTATAGTCATGCCTAGGTATACAAGTCTTTGAGTGGGAAGCAGAGAGGACTTCTCGAGATTTATCATGATCCCCAGATCCTGACAAAGTCCCAGAAGTTTGTCTCGGTGTTGAAGAAGGGATGACTACGAGTCTGCTAGGATCAGCCAGTCGTCCAGATAACGGAGGAGACGGATGCCGATCCTGTGTGCCCACGACGATATTAGGGTGAACACTCTGGTGAAAACCTGTGGCGAGACCGAAACACAGCACCTTGAACTGGTACTCTTTGTTGTCTAAGCTGAATCTTAAGTACTTCCTTGAAGACGGATGGACTGGGATCTGGAAGTAAGCGTCCTTCAGATCCAGTGTACACATGAAGTCTTGTAGTCTCACTGCAAGTCTGACCGTGTCTGCGGTCTCCATGCTGAACGGAGTTTGCTTGACAAACTTGTTCAGAGCCGAGAGGTTGATGACTGGTCTCCAGCCTCCAGACGCCTTCTTTACAAGAAAGAGTCGACTGAAGAAGCCTGAGGACCCGTCGAGGAGCTCTTGGAGAGAGCCCTTCTTCAACATGGTCTGGACTTCTGCCCGAAGGACCTGCCCCCTTGCTGATCCCATGGCAAGGGAGCTCAATGACACTGGATTCGTCGTCAGGGGAGGTAGAGATGTTGTGAATGGGACGCGATATCCCTGACTGATCACGGAAATCGTCCAGGAATCGGCCCCGAGTTGCTGCCACCTGTCTGGGCAACTTTGTAGGCATCCCCCCACTGGTGGACATGCAGGGGGACTGCCAATCCTAGCGTTTGCGGCCTCGGCTGCTCCCTCTAGGATTTTTCCCTCCCCTGGAGGACTTTTTGTCTTTCCTGTCCTTGACAGGAAAGGGCTTAGACACCACTGTCTTCGCTTCCGTTGTCGGTTTCGTGGTCTTGGTAGGACAGGGCTGCTGGGGCGCTGGAGGCTTATAGGGCTTGGATGTCAAAGTCTTATGTAGGAGGGAGTCTTGATGAGACTTCCTCCACCTCTGAACAGCATGCTCCACGTCTTTAGGCTCAAACAGATTCGCTCCCTCCACGGAAGAATGTCTGAGCCTGCTTATCTCGGTGCTAGGGACCTTTTGATGGAACCTCTCAGCCACCGCATCCCGACGTTTCAGGATGGTGTTCACCCACAAGTTCGAGACTTGGTGGGCCAGAAACTCGATCGTGCGAGTGCCTGTGAGTAGGAAGGTCTCCATAGCTTTCCTGGTATGTTCTTTGGAGAAATCGTCCGAACGTATCAGGATACCTAAGGTCCCTAACCAGATATCCAGCTACATAGTGGCCTGCATGGCACACTTCCCAACCTTCTCCTGATTAAGGATCTCAGTCGCCGAGAATGAGACCTGCCGGTTGGAGAGTCTCTCAAGAGGGACTCCTCTGGTAAGCTCTTCCAAAGAATGGTGAAGGGGAAGAGCTAAACAAGGCTCCTCTAAGTTCTCGAAGTACCTCCTCTGCTGTACACGAGGAGGTGGGAGAAGCTTGTTGCCGGCACTGGATCGGCTGGAGGAGGCTAACTCAGAGAGCTGGACCGCGATCTTGTCCTTGGTACTCTTAACCCCCTGAGACCAGGGCAGAGCTGCACTGGCCTTAGAGGGTTTTTGAGTCCCAAATACTGGGTCCAAGACCGTGTCTTTGCCCTCTCGAGGGGGAATCTCTGGGTCAGCAAACCCACTGCGAGTCCTCATAAGGGTCAGAACCTGCCAAAATGCATGTTCTGACTCCTGTAGCTCTCCTCCGGATGTTGGACTCGCAGCGAAGTCTCCTGTCCCCAAAGGCTCTTCTTGGGGAGAATCGCGGACGTTCTCCGAGTGACTGGCTGGCTCTGTCCTAAGTCTTATCGAGGAATTCGGTACTGTTTTAGAGTCCTTCGACTCCCTCCTGGGAGGGATGCAGGACTCCAACAACGACAGAGGTAGGCTCTTCTCCGCCCCTACCCGAGAAGACTTTTCAGCGCGAGGTGGGGTTTCCCTCACTGGTGCGATGGGGGAAAGTCTCGCCTCACGTGACTCCCCTGAGGACGGGAAATCCTCGTCTGATAGGGAGGGAGAAAAAGTCGAGGGGGGGAGGAGCCTGCCTCGAAGGCTTACGAGGAGACAGCTTAGTCCTCGGAGAAGTCACCGCGACCGAAACTCCTCTTTTTCTCTTCAGGGGGGTAGATGCAGCCAAGGATTTGTGACCCAATTCAGAGAGTACAGGCTTGAAAGCCTGTGTAATCGGTCTGACTAGTGCCCCAAACCAAGGCTGCTGTCAGACACTCCCTCTGGAGGGACAGGGATCGACCGATCCCTGGGAGGAGTTTCCATAGGGGGGTTTGCCTGAAAAGAAAAGATGAAGAAATGTCCCTGGACCTTTCTGGAACCTTCCCCTCCACCGGCGAGCGCGCTGTTCTGTGCTTGTGGGGGGGGGGGGGGAGGCGAGTGTGTGGCTATAGCGACCTTGCCGTGCGTTGTCCTGCAGCCTCGCGCGCGGAAGGGTATTGGCGATCGCGCGGAGGAGCGCGCTGGCAATCGTGCGGAGGAGCACGCTGGCGCTCGCGCGATGGGGAATACCCAGGGTCGCGCGTGGGAGACTGCTGGCAATTGCGAGGGCGCAGTAGGCTGATTGTACGAGCGCGCGTGGGGGTGAATGTTCGCGTGCGCGCAGGATCAGGATGATGGGCCCGTGGGTGTGCGGGCAAGAGATCGCGCGCCCCAGAAGATGTCGTAAGGCGCGCGTGCGCAGAAGAAATATCCCTTGCGCGCGGGCGCGCAGTCGGAACCTGTGTTCGTTGGCACACGTCAGGCTGGCGGTGTGTAGCTGCTGTAGGGGATGGGCGTGGGCGCGCATCCTCGTGGGCGCGTGCAGGTGAACGCACGCGATTGCACGCTGGCGAGGGATGGCGCGCAGGAGATGGCAGGCGGTGCGTTGGTGAACGCTGGCGAGTAGGTGAAGTCTTGGACTTCCCTACCGCACCCAGATCCGAAGATCGTGGGCGCACAAGAGATCGTTGGCGCGTTAGAGAGCGCTGGTGCGCAGGAGAGCACTGGCGCGTTGGCGAGCGCTGACGCGTAGGAGAGCGCTGGCGCTTGGTGTTGCCACGCAGTGGCGCGCTGGCGAGCAGGTGAGCGCTGGCGTGCAGGTGAGCGCTGGCACGCTATCTTAGGAACAGCAGCAGGTGAGCGCTGGCGCCCTATCTCAGGAACCTCAATGAGGTCAGGAGATCGTTGGCGCGCATGCTTAGCATGGCGTGTAAGGGACGTGTGCTCATGATGGCGCGTACGCCCTTGTTGCCCTGAAGGGACCGGTGCCTGACTATGAAAGACAGGTTTTGTTGGCGCATAAAACGCATCAGCTGCCAGGAACGGCGACGGCAGGTCAGCAGGTCTGTCGGGTGGAAGGTCGACGTGTCCTTTGAAAGGACGACCTTCCACCGAAGGGGATCGCGAACGATCCGCAGAGAGGTCCAGGGTCGTAGCAGGAACAGTCGGTGATCAATGACGAGGCTCCTCTGCGGCGGACTGCAACGACGATGATGAACTGAAGAGGCGCCTCCTCATCGTCTTATAAGGTGAAGGAAGGCCTCTCCGGCGAAGAGGAAGGCGACCCTTGCGACGTATACGCCCTCTGGGGGCCGTTGGATCAGAAAGCTGACCTTCAGCAGTCCTCCGAAGAGGAGTCTCTGTGAGTGAACTCCCCCGAGGGGGAGAATCACCGGCAGGAGAGACTGTTGGACTTAGTTTCTCCCTCGTAGGTTGAGCAGGAACGGGAGAAACTAAGCCTTCAGCTACTGCGGGATGAGAAGAGGCAGAGGTATTAGGAGATACCGCATTGGATACCTCTGACACCACAACGTCGACAATAGACAGAGGATCAACCTCTGCCAAAGTCGGCGATTGTTTGACAGCGGCACCCAATCGGATGATGTTAATAAGTGCTTCCTTGGAGGGCGAACCCTCGAGCCCCAAGGAAGACCAAAGCTGAAATAAATTGGTTATATTTAAATTTAAATTTAAATCCTCCCCCGGGGGAAGAGGTGGAGCTGCCTCGCTAGGGGAGGCAGCGCCATCTCTCGAAACCCGAGATCGGGAGACAGAACCACTGTCTATGCTACCACTCGACGGTCTCTCGAAAGAGACCGATCGAGTGGGAGCTTCGGAGGAGGTTTGGGCAACGAAAGAAGAGTCCTTGGGATTTTCTCCTTTCAAAGAAAACTTCGAAGGAGAAATATCCCGCCTGGACTTCTTCTTACGTCGCCGAGAAAACCTCTCCCACTGGGAGGTAAACCACTCCCTACACTCACCACACTTATTACCACTATCACACCGTTGGCCTCTACAGTAAGGGCAAAGGGTGTGAGGGTCCGTCTCGACCGCCGACATGAATGTTCCACAAAGGCGGTCGAGTAATCCAGGACAGGTGCGCATATTTGCGGGGACCAACTTCACAATCAAACCTGTAGAAGAAAAAGCAAAAAGACATTAATGGATGTCAGAGAGGCGAGGGTGAGAGCGGACACGTCCGACTACCACCCGAGCCGAGAGCAAAGTGAGCTCAAGCACAGGTGTGTGTGAGGGGGGGGGGGGGTGTTAGCAAGCTACCCTCCCCTACCCCCGCTAACTAGCGGTGGGGTAGTAAACCCTCGTTAAAATTCTAATGGCTCGTCATTTCAGCTACGCCTTAAGTAATACCCCTATTAAATAGCGTGGTTTGTATGTCAGGTACAAATTCTTTTTGAATGCCAGGGATGTGCTGATACCCCTGATGTCATGAGCACAGGGATGACGACTGGAAGGCAAGGAGCCTTGTTGTACGGCTCTCTCGATTACCTGTCTGATCCAGGATGATATAAAGTTCTTTGTAATCTTCCTCTTGGTTCTCCCTGTGCTCACAAAGAGCCTGCCGATTTGAACGGTGGACTCGGAAGGTTCTTTTAAAGTGTTTCCTCAGTGCCCTCTCAGGGCAGAGTAACAGTTGGTCTGGGTCATCTGTTACAGAACAAAACTCTCTCAATCTGGAAGGGCTGAATCTAGGATCCACTACAGTTGGATTTTGAGTCTTAGCTACAAACTCGGGGACAAATCTCAAGAAAAATCTGTGTGACTTGCTTCATCCCCTCGAATGGGCAATGTCATAAAATTGACCGTGTAGCTGACTGACTCTCTTGGCAGAGGCCAGGGCTAGAAGAAAAACCATCTTCAGGGTCAAGTACAATAAGCATAGTACTTTCACTACATTCCAAGGATGTAGTCTGGCTTCCGACTGAGGGCAGGTGTGCTCGAAATTTCGTCCAAGAGGAAATGTTAACTCTGTTCAGTTAAAAAAAAATAAAAAAGAGGCTTAAAGCCGACACTGAACAAAGTTTTCCTCCCTGAGGTACAAGAGCTCCGCTATTATTGGTATAGTGGCACTGAGAGGAGGGATACCCAATCCACAACACCAACCACAAAAAAATGGACCACTTTTCCTGAAACTGAGGAAGATGAATCCCAGAGGTATCCTGCCACTCTCTTTGCAACCGATCCCAAAAAGTTTCTTTGCAAGGAGTTGCTGGATAACCTCCACCCATGAAGATGAAGCGGTGGAATCACTTGATAGAAAATCTCCACGTGTGGTTGTCTGAGTACATCGGAATCAGGAAGTGGAGGGAGCTCTCTTAGTGCATCTGTGAGCAGATGCAGACGGTCCGTAAACCACTCACCATGTTGCCACAATGGAGCTAGTAGGGTCCTCAAGAGATCTTCAATGCCCTGACTTTGTTTCGAAGCCTCCTTACTAAGCAGAGGGGGGGGGGGAACACGTAGACATTTATTCTGTCCCACAGATGTTGGAAGGCGTTTTGCCAGACTGGCTGGGGATCCGGTAGTGTAAAGCAGTATACTGGAAGTTTTCGGCTTAGGGACATCGCAAACAGGTCGATTGTCGGCGAACCCCACAAAGTAAAGACTTTATTAGCTGTTTATTTCAAAGACCACTCAGAACCTACTATCTACATACAGTACTCCTGCTCAGATTGTCCGTAAGTACATTCTTTTTCCCCGGGATGAAACGAGCTGAAAGGGATACCGAGGAGATCGAGAAGATGACTAACAGAGATCGGCGAGTCATTGGTGAACGGCGAACGAAGGGCGACTGGTGAGCAATCGAAGGCTAATGGGCTGGCGAGCAGCGGGCTGTCGGCGAGCAGCGGGCTGTCGGCAAGCGGCGAGCTGTCAGCGATGAGAAAGTTGGGGATTGGTAACCCGGAGTTGAACGGCAAACCCTAGGTAAACAGGGAACCGTTGGAGAAGTTCGTGAACAGCAAACGGCTGCATGCTGACGAGTCAGTAAGGGACGAGTGACTGGGTAGCTGGAACCAGCTGGAGAACTGTAAACCAGAGTTCGTTGATGAGCAGATGAAGAGGAGAGATGGTCTGATGAATGCCGCGAGGCTGGCAAACGACGAGACTGAGGAGAGTCTGTTGACACAGGCGAAGGTTGGGAACCAGGTGGAGTGTAGCGGGACTGACTAGCTCTAGGCAAGAGAGGATCCTCGGAAGGGGATCGTCCTGCAGCAGAAGACGGCCAGCCAAATAGACACCTCTTTGCTAAAGGCGAAGGAGCAAGTCCGAGGCAAAGAAGGGCATGAACTCAGTGAGGACGACGCCCACAAGGGCGAGAGTCCACAGGGGACAGCAGACTACTAGGCTGGTCACCAGCAGGCCTCCAAAGAGGAGTCTCCATGGGTGGAAGGCAACGCGTGGAAGCCTGCGCATAGAAGAAGAGTCCTTGACCCCGACCTGAACCGAAGTTCTAGATCGCGAGGGCGAACGTGGGCGCACAGGGCGCGTAACAGGAACCAACAGGAACAGCAGGGATGATCATCATGAGAGCGCTGACGAACAGGAGGGCGCTGATGAGCAGGAGAGCACCTGTGCGCTAACACTGAGCAGGAGCAGGAGAGAACACAGCAGAAGGGCGCGCAGGGGAACCCTGACACGCAAGGGAAGAACCCCCGTGGGAGGCAACCCTCTGCCCCGAAGGGATCGTTGTCCGTCGGGAGACTGATGACCGTCGGAAGACCGTTGTCTGTCCGCCGGGAGACTGATGTCCGTCGGAAGACCGTTGTCCGTCGGGAAGACCGTTGTCCGTCAGGAAGACCGTTGCCCGTCGGAAGACGAGATCAGACTGCTGTCCATCTGCACCAAGGCGGAAGATCAAGAAAAAGGAGTTGTAGGCTGCAAAAGGAGATTCAAAAAGGCGCCTCTTAGCACCCTTATAGGGAGATGAGAGGCCCTTACGACGAGGCGGACGGTGGGCCTTACGGCGAGGGAGGCCAACAGCAACAGAAGAATCCTCCGAAGAGGAATCTCTATGAGTGTACTCTCTCGCGAACGAAAGAGAAACACTTCGTAGAAGAGACTGGTCAGCCAGTGACCTAAAAGGAGCAATCCTCCGAAGAGGAGCTCCTGCAGTTGCCCAGCCCCTTGAGCGAAACTGCAGGTGTGATCGCTCAGCACCAAGAGCATAGTCGCACTATAAAAAAGGCAAGAGAAGAACCCCCCAAAAGGGGAAAAACTCAAGCCTGGACAGGAAAAATTTCCCTTGGAAGGAAAGTTACCCGCCCAAGGAGGCAAGCCTCCTGAGAGTTCTAAAATGAACTGGAGAGCTGTCCGTCGTCACGGGAGTACTTCCAGTAGAAGGAGACACGCCCCTGACGAAAATACAAGGGGGGAGGCAGCAACAGCCGAATCCCCAGGACTCAACAAGACAGCTCACACCGTTGCCATATTACAGAAACGAACTAGATCGGTAACTGTAAAAAAAAAAAAAAAAAAAAACATTAGTACACATTCATTCCCCCGGGAAGGCTCCGAAGAGGAATCCTGAGGGAAAGGAAACAAGAATTACACAACAGGCACGTGCTCTCACAACCACTTACACTCACGGAAGGAGAGCTGTAACCAAAACAGAATTATAACAATTATAATTATGTAATTATGTAATTTAAAAATGAATGAACACTAAAGAAAGAACGAAAACCCCGAAAGGAATCGTTCTACAAGCTGAGAAAAAAAAAAAAACTACAATTAGATTCATAAACTAATTGAGACAAACGTACGGCGTAGCAACCCCCCCACACGGAAAGGAAGCTACAAGGGCGTAGTAACACGTAGTAAAAGGGTGAACGACCTCAAGAGAGAGAGAGAGAGAGAGAGAAAGACATAAGTCAAACTCGATCGCCACCCATACAATTACGCCGTGGTGGCCTAACTGCCGAGGACTCCACGTAGATATCGTACACTACACACACAACTCTGAAAAGTAAACTTACTGATTTCTATACTCAAATATATATACAAACATGAAAACATGTTTACATATATATTGAGTAAATGAAAAGTAAGCGATTAAGTAAAGACAAAACAAACAATGGCTGCCAAGAGAGGACCAAGACAGAGACGTCTGTCACAGTCCGAGCCAAAAGTGAAAGTGAGCATTCATCTGTGTGTGAGGGGGGGGGAGGGGTAGCTAGCTACCACTCCCCTACCCCCCCCCCCCCCCCCCCGCTAACTAGCGCTGGGGTAATACACCCTCGTTAAATTCTAATGGCTCGCCATTTCAGCTGCGCTAAAAGGTAAACCCTGGTTTGTATTTCGGTTACGGAACAAAAATGGGGTTAGAATGTGCAGCTCAGCATGTACCCCTAGCTAAGAAGGAGCTTGATATTTTTCTTTTTCAACAAGCGAAGCAAGCGTAAGGTGAAGCAAGAATCATTGGATTTCTAAAAAAATATTTCCCCGTTCTTAAATGGTCTAACGGGTTCTCGATTTATTAGCTGTTGAAATGAAGCACAAATTTAGTGCAAGCAAATTATTTACTACAATTAAACAATTCCTCTGTTCAAAATATTGTTCCGTCCATAATCATAATTTTACTGAGCTATTTAATTATGCTAGTTTCAATGTCTTCATTAATATTGCACCATTCTATCATTGAACCATCCTTCTTACACGACATACATGTGATGTTATAGCCCACCTCCCTTGGTGTTCATCAGCACAAGTGAGCTGGAACTTCTGGAGGATGGTAAAACGCGGTTCAGGAATGACAGCTAGATTGATGCCTCCGAGGTCTGGTTGATGTGATGGATTGAATATGCTTCGCTAATAGAACAGAGAAAAAAATCATAAAATGTTCCAATGATGGCATTTCTAGCCCTAAGCGACAATAACAATTACACGGAGTACGAAGCGTACCTGGGAGTAATGCTCCTGAATAGTCCTTTCATTATACGTCATCAAACTTCCGGTCCGCCATCTTGGAGGACATACAAAGATGCGTTCAGTGAATAGCTCTGATTGAACTCTTGAATAGTTAGCCATCTCATCACATTCACACAATGCCCAGTTTTTGCGCTATTGTTGGTTGTGGGAATCGAGGACAGAGAGATGACAAGAGTTTCTACCGCATACCGGCAGTTATTCAGAATCAGGACAAAGATACAGAAGAATTATCCAAGCGCAGAGGTGACTTGTGGTTGACCAGAATATGACGGGCTGATCTACGTGAATCCTCACTACCCTGGGCACGTATCTGTTCTGATCATTTCATATCAGGTCAGTCTCGGCTAGGCCCTAAAAGTATTATTATTCCTGTGTAAACATGCTATATCCGATCGCATGGGTGACTTCACAAGTATCGTCAGTTCAGTGTGTAGTGTGTGTGGGGGAGGGGGCATCTCAATTTTTAAACATCAAAAGGGGCATCTCAGATTTTCAAAACAAAAATTAAAAGCGCCCATATTGGCTATATTAACAAAGGCTACTTACCTAGGTCTCTATTTCGTCAAGGTGCTCATGCCTATATATAAAATTAAGTGTATATTTATATTTATTTTAATTTCTGTATTAGATTGTGCAGACATACAGGCCTATGTGATGAATAAACATTGATTATAAATAATAATAATGATATCTGAAAGCTGGTTTAACCCGAAGGGGTCTTCAGCTTATATATGAAACATCGAAAAAATAATTAAACTAGCGCATTTAATTGCAAGGAGGCAAAACGATCATCCAAGAGCATTACAATAGAGTTTGTCCATCATATGTTTATATGTATATAAGAAATTATAGCATTTGTAACCAAACACAAACACAATGGTTAGGCATGAACTGATAAAGATTTGACATAATGCAAAACTTTTACATACATTTTGACAATCAAAAATTATAATACACAAGGTTAGGCTAAATGATCAATATTAGCTTTATAATTATAAACACTCTTCATTGGCCCAGTGTTTATCTAATTTTGGACTTAAAAGCATTAAAAGGAAAAACAACAAATTCTGGAAGCAGATTATTCAATGGAAATGTATGCCCACTCATGTTCTGCCTTTGTAAGTTTAAAAAGCATCTGAATTGCATGTGCCATAAGTTGAATGAATTCTGCATCTGGTATGGATCTAGGCCATCAATTAGATCCAGTTTCTGCTTGTAAAAACACTTATCATCACCCGACAATTGTTTGACAAAGTTGCTCTCATTGTCCATATTCGCTGTAACAGCCGCTATGTTTTCGCTTTGTATGTCCTCCTGCATGGCCGCCGGCGATTCCCAGTGACGTCATTGAAAGGACTCTATATGTGTATTTGGAGCGTTTGTATATCAGCGGACAGTTCCTCAAGCATTACAAATGGACATCACCTAACTTATACTTTCCTCCCTAACCTAACCTAGAAGGCGTTTCCTTACCTACTTACCTATGGGGGGGGGGGGAGGTAACGGCTCCCTGCGACCCCGCCTTACACTGTCGTATTCTAAGTTAGCCATAAGAAGACATACAGGTGGCCGCTATCATACATACACCCCGTGTATTTTCACTGTTTGCTACGTACTACAGAACACATTCATACTCCACATGACTAAATGATATAGGTACTAGGTTACTGTAAGTCAATCACCTTTCTCGAGCATCCAGACTTCTTTATGGTCACATTTAACGGCGACGTTTCTCAGTTTACAGTTTACACATATTACACTGTGTTACTATTGTTTTGACTTTTTGTTTGCCAAGACTCAGCGGTGCCACCTCAAAATTTCCTAAAACGCTAACTGAGCGTAAAAACCTAAATGTTATTGAAGTAGCAAAGGGTGTAACTTTACTGTCCTTGTTGAAATAACAAACAAAATAAATCGGTACATGCTTTAGAAATAGCAAGGACTGTAACTTTATTGTCCTTGTTGAAAAAGCACCCAAAATAAATCGCTAAAATAAATCTGGCTATAAATGCTTAGCGATGTTCCAATAAATAAATTACTCATCTAAAGTAATCGTAGAAAATGTGAAAATAATACATAATTATTAAAGATATGCTTAGGCACAATCTTGGCAGTATTTCCAGTGTTTGCCGTCCATTGGCTGGCAATGTGGGCTACGCCCCGCCCCCAACCCACAAGTCTCGGTATATTTGAATGATTTGGAGAATATAAGTTGTTTTCCACTCAATTTATTCACCACAAAGTAACTGCAAAATTAGTAAAAAATATTGATTATCTATAGATCTTTTCATTCAGTAATTTTCTCATTATATGCAACTTGTAGGCTACATTGTTTTTAACTATCAAATTTACTCCAAATTGAATGATATGAATGTTACTGTAATTCTATATAGATCTGGCACGAGACTTTGGATCAACAAAAAATTCCAATACCTCCATTATAGTTTAATGGTTTTGCTAAACGGGGAAACACTAACAATAATGGCAAGACTGCGCAGGCTTCCCTGGGACTAAGGTAACACCCGGTATTTTTCAATCCTGCGAAAATTAAGAAAATTACTATTTTGTCCTGTAGTTGCTACAAATTTTAAGAAAAAATGCAAAGAATACGCAGCGCATTGCTTACATATGGACACGTGCCAGATAACTGCTTATGACACAATTGAGGAAGTTAGGAATTCTTTACAATACGTGAGGTGATTGTAAAACACTCACACGCACACAACAAATAAGTATACACACACACACACACACACACACACACACACATATATATATATATATATATATATATATATATATATATATATATGTATGTATATATATATATATATAACAACAGCAAATGCAGTTGTTGTTTGTCCACTGCAGGACAAAGGCCTCAGACACGGAAATTCATCTCTCTCTCTCTCTCTCTCTCTCTCTCTCTCTCTCTCTCTCTCTCTCTCTCTCTCTCTATATATATATATATATATATATATATATATATAATCAATCTCTCTCTCTCTCTCTCTCTCTCTCTCTCTCTCTCTCTCTCTCTCTCTCTCTATATATATATATATATATATATATATATATATATATATACATATATATATATTATTACTAGCCAAGCTACAACCCTAGTAGGAAAAGCAAGATGCTATAAGCCAAAGGGCTCCAACAGGGAAAAATAGCCCAGTGAGAAAAGGAAATAAGGAAATAAATAAATGATGAGAATAAATTAACATAATATCATTCTAAAAACAGTAACAGCGTCAAAACAGATATGTCCTATATAAACTATTAACTACGTCAAAAACAGATATGTCATATAATAACTATAAAAAGACTCATGTCAACCTGGTCAACATAAAAACATTTGCTCCAACTTTGAACTTTTGAAGTTCACTGATTCAACTACCCGATTGGTAACAGCTGTAATAAAACTTCTAGAATACTGTGTAGTATTGAGCCTCATGATGGAGAAGGCCTGGCTATTAGAATCAACTGCCTGCCTAGTATTACGAACAGGATAGAATTGTTCAGGGAGATCTGAATGTAAAGGATGGTCAGAGTTATGAAAAATCTTATGCAACAGGCATAATGAACTAATTGAACGACGGTGCCAAAGATTAATATCCAGATCAGGAATAAGAAATTTAATAGACCGTAAGTTTCTGTCCAACATATTAAGATGAGAATCAGTATCTGAACACCAGACAGGAGAACAATATTCAAAACAAGGTAGAATGAAAGAATTAAAACACTTCTTCAGAATAGATTGATCACCGAAAATCTTGTAAGACTTTCTCAATAAACTAATTTTCTATGCAATTGAAGTAGACACAGACCTAATGTGTTTCTCAAAAGTAAATTTGCTGTCGAGAATCACACCTAAAATTTTAAAAGAGTCATACAAATTTAAAGAAACATTATCAATACTGAGATCCGGATGTTGAGGAGCCACTGTCCTTGACCTACTTACAATCATACTTTGAGTTTTGTTAGGATTCAACTTCATACCCCATAATTTGCACCATGCACTAATTTTAGCTAAATCTCTATTAAGGGATTCACTGATCCCAGATCTACATTCAGGGGATGGAATTGATGTAAAGAGAGTAGCATCATCTGCATATGCAACAAGCTTGTTTTCTAGGCCAAACCACATGTCATGTGTATATAGTATGAAAAGTAATGGGCCAAGAACACTACCCTGTGGAACACCGGATATCACATTCCCATACTCACTATGGTGCCCATCAACAACTCTTTGAGATCTATTACTTAAAAAATCAATAATAATGCTAAGAAACGACCCACCCACTCCCAACTGTTTCAGTTTGAAAACAAGGGCCTCATGATTAACACGGTCAAAGGCAGCACTAAAATCAAGGCCAATCATACGAACTTCCTGACCACAATCAAGGGATTTCTGTACTGCATTGGAGATTATAAGGGCATCACATGCTCCAAGGCCTTTACGAAAACCAAATTGCAAACTAGGGAGTAGATGATTACCTTCAGCAAACCTATTAAGACGTTTTGCCAGAAGACATTCAAAAACTTTAGATAATATGGGAGTTATGGAAATTGGGCGGTAATCAGTGGGACTTGAGCTACCACAAACACATTTACATAGAGGAGTAACATTACCAATTTTCCAACAAGTGCTAAAAGCTCCTCTTCTTGCTAACTTGCGCAAAATAACAGATAACTTTGGAGCTAAGAAATCTGCTGTCTTTATAAAAAACAAAGGAAAAATACCATTTGGGTCTTCACCTCCATAAGCATCAAGGTCCATCAACAGAGCTTTAATCTCACGAGATCGAAAAGCTAAACTAATTAATCTAGCCTCAGGAAAACAGGAATGAGGAAGTTCAAGTTTTTCATTACTCTGTTTACTGTCAAAAACATCAGCCAAAAGGTTTGCCTTTTCCTTTGGACAGTGAGTGACTGAGCCATCTGGTTTAAGTAAAGGAGGAACTATTGCATCTACACCAAATAGTGCAGATTTAAGGGTAGACCGCCATTTATGTTCCTGAGTTGTACCAGAAAGGGTTTCTTTTATGGTTAAATTGTACTCCTTTCCAGTTGAGGCATAAACTCTCTAAGCAAAAGCTCGAAGCTGAGTATAGTTGTTCCAGGTCAAATCTGATCTGTTACCCTTCCAAAGATGATAGGCCTCCTGCTTCTCCAAATAAGCACGTTTACAATCATCATTGAACCACGGTTTGTCCTTCACTCGGTACCTTAGCACACAAGGAGGGATATGCCTATCAATTATGTTGACTAGATTCTCATTCAAAGGGACAACAGGATCTACACTACTATATAATTGTGACCAATTCAAGCACAAAAGATCATGCAAAATCCCATTCCAGTCTGCTTGAGATTTCATATAAATTCTACAAGAGTATGATATATCAGGGACAGGCTGCTCAGTCTTCACTACTAATGAAATCAAGGCATGATCTGATGTCCCGACTGGAGAACCAACCTTACTAGTTATAACACCAGGGGAGTCAGTGTATACGAGGTCCAAGCAATTATCATACCTGTGAGTAGCTTCATTTATGATTTGCTCACAGCCTGATTCGGAGGCAAAGTCTAAAGCTCTTAAGCCATGGCGATCGGTAGGAGAGAGAGAACTTAACCACTCCCTATGGTGAGCATTAAATTCACCAACAAAGACAAAAGAAGCCTTTCTATCATCTTCTTGTATCTTAGCCATAATGGTAAGAAGACAATCGAAGATAGAATCATCCATGTCTGGATTCTGGTAGATCGAACACAAATACAAGTTGTTATGCCTGCCACAAACTTTTATTACCTGAATCTCATGACATCCACATTGATAGCAGGAATTATGAGAAGCAGAGTACTCGGTCCTAATATACACCGCCATTCCCCTGACCCTAGGGATGGCATCACGTTTCAACATTATTGGCTTCTTAAAACCACTTATAAGGAGCTCAGATGAATGCTTCATATTAGAAACCAAAGTTCCTGAGCACAAAAGAATATCATACTGTCTGGACGCAACTGTAAGGTCTTGGATATTTGCATGAAGACCACGAATATTGCAATACAGAAGACGACATTGACGAAATCTAGGACGTACTGGTCCCGGATTTCGCCCAATGTCTCCTGACAGCATAAGAATTAATAGAAATAAAAAAGAGACGTCATACTTAAAAACTATATTAACAAGAATTATAACAAAAACAATATGTACAGAATTATAAATAAAGTAATTGATGATACCCATAGACTATAGTAAAAAGTCGGAAAAACTGGTCAACATGGAGGAGCCGATACATCATGCAAGGCTAAATACCCTCCAGGATAGCCACTTCAACTGAAGGGAGGACAGTAAGGATGGTTTTGAGAAGAAAAAGAATCAAAAAAAGGAAAAGACAACCTCTTGATAAACCACCAGGCATCCATGGCCCTTCTATTAAGCCTGCCCAACACACCATTTAAAAAAAAAAAAAACAAGAGGAAGAAAACAAAAATAATATGATAGAGTAGTGTTCCCGAGTGTACCCTCAAGCAAGAGAACTCTAACCCAAGACAGCGGAAGACCATGGTACAGAGGCTATGGCACTACCCAAGACTAGAGAACAATGGTTTAATTTTTGAGTGTCCTTTTCCTAGAAGAGCTGCTTACCATAGCTAAAGACTCTCTTCTACCCTTACCAAGAGGAAAGTACACTGAACAAATTGCAGTACAGTAAATAACCCCTTGGGTGACGAAGTGTTTAGTATCTCATTGTTGTCAGGTGTATGAGGAAAGACGAGAATATGTAAAGAATAGGCCAGACTATTCTGTGTAAGTGTAGGCAAAGAAAAAATAAGCTGTAACCAGAGAGAGGGATCCAATGCCTTACTGTCTGGCTAGTCAAAGGATCCAATACCTCTCTAGTGGTAGTATCTCAACGGGCGGCTGGTGCCCTGGCCAACCTCCTACCTACTATATATATATATATATATATATATATATATATATATAACATATATATATATATATATATATATATATATATATATATATATATATATATATATATATATATATATAGCCTATATATAAAGTCTTTTGAGATGTGAAAAAAGGTTCAAGGAAAATTATTTAACGTGGTGAAAGAGCTTGTGCATCGTCATAATCAGCAAAGTTGTAATAAGCAGGGTCACCCATAGTAGGTTGGCTTGCTATTGGCGATTAGACAAAAATCTTCCACCATCACCAACCCACACTGGACAGCGTTGTGATGAGAATTGGCGTGTCTGAGGCCTTTGCTCTGAGAGAGAGAGAGAGAGAGAGAGAGAGAGAGAGAGAGAGAGAGAGAGAGAGAGAGAGAGAGAGAGAGAGAGAGAGAGAGAGAGGTGGGGGGGATTCAAATCCTACCTTTAATCAGCACAAGTCTCATGCGATGATATTCAGGATGAAATGACAAAGAACAACGTGAAAGGCTTCATCTATTCACCATTCTTTAGCAAAGATCACCCAAGAAACGACATCACCTCGTGGACTTCACTCAGAAAGTTAAGAGATGTAATTTCAAGGCGCTGCTGCGATGACCTTCTTGCATAATGTGCACAGATGTCCCACCCATCAGTCGATCTTCAGTAACTCAGAACTGTAGAAAGAAAATCCAAAAAGTTAAAGAAGACTATACTGTGATATTCCAACAACGATGACATTTTGGGGTGGACGAATCATGAAGATGAAATTTAATAAATATTTTTGTATTGGAAGCGCGTTATATCTGTTATTTTTTATATTGCTATCAATAACATTATTGTCATTATTATTCAATATTAAAAATAATAATACAATAATCATCTGCACATACAGGCTTGCTGCAAATATTATTCTTTTATTTGACGTTGCAAATCCTCGGTACTTAAGAAAATAGTTTTTTTTTTTTTAAGTTAAACTTTAATATTTGATTATGGAACGAAATAAAAAACTATATAAACTCACTGGACAACACCCCAACTTGGCAAAAAAAACTAGAATGAATTTAATTCAATGTAATTATTATGTTTTAATTAAGTCTACTTTGATTATGGTATTTCAATCTGACAGATGGCTTAAATTTCATCGTAAGCTTACCCTTACAAACAAATAACAGAGAGGAACAATTATGCAAAAATTGTGTTTTTATTTACAGTAAATATGCAAAAAAATTATTACAGTGGTGTTAACATCAATTTTAACAAAGGTTCCCCTATTACTATCATCTGAAATTATTGGTATCATTAACACGTTTTTTTCTTTAATTTATCTTTTTTTTCACATAACATCTAATTATATACCAATTTCTTCCCTTCAATAGGGGCACCACAAGAACGTTCATTTTCCAAACATTGGATTTATATTGAACAAAGAATAAAGAAGTTGCCCAGCAAGATTAGTCAACCTCTTTTGCTAGTTCCAGGCAACTGACTGCTACGTTTCATATCCTGCGGTAAAACTGGGGAAAGAAAGAGAAAGAAATGGAAATACCGGGCTCGTGAAAGTATCCCCTTGATCACGGAAAATTTAATGTTAATATAATTAATATGGCACAGAAAGCCTCATTAATGTTAATATCAATAATAATAATAATAATAATAATAATAATAATAATAATAATAATAATTTCACATACTACTATTACTATCAATACTATTATGAAACTAGCAGGGGTATTTAACAAAACAGAGACACATGATCAAAGAAAACGAAAAATATATAAAATTGAATTTAGAGTACTATGAAGATTCAGTTCCAAAACTTGATGTATAATCAAATACATCAGTTGAGTAAAGAAAAACGACTCTTGCCTCCATAACCCCATATGGCCACAGTTCTGTAAATCAAATAAAATCATAAAAACCCTCAATTCCGACGTAATAACAATGCAAGACGAGAAAACCAAGTAATTGAAGTACTTGTCCTAATCCACCTAACAAAAATATAAGCAATATCGTTAATTTCTCAGATTCTGTCTTAGAGAATCTGTCATGAACTTTGAACATAACTTTGGAGAAAAAACTTGGTACTTTCGACTTAGTATCAAGGGGGAAGCGCTAATCTTCTCTTAATTAAGAGCGAAGAGTTGTGACGCATTGCATATGTAACTTGTTTCCAAGTTGACAGAGGAGCAGATGGCACGAGCAAAAGTTTCCTCGTCAACGCGTCGGACAAATTTGGAGCTTCGAGGTTAATCAATTAAAACGTTTTTACGGTTGCATGAACTCGGCGTGTGTGGTAATATAGCTTGAAAGTCAAAAGGAATAGTTTTCGTTTTTACATGTTTGCATCCTTCATTTTTCCACCTACAAATGATTTTTGATAACCAATAGAACTAAAGTAATAGTTTTTCATGCTAGATTTCAAAACCAATCTCTTTACGTGTATTTATCAAAAACTTAAAAAAAAAACTCTACTGTTAAATATTACCTTCCATAAACTAGAGCTGGTTCGACAATCACTCCATGTAATTCATGTAAATTATCTAAATATTCGTTCGTTGTATCAAAGCGCTAGAATTAGAATTTTCCATTTAATATCGTATTCGTCCTGTTTTCATGTATAAATCAGCATTATTCAGAATAATATTACAATTGCTCAGTGTTCATTGCTATAAGCAAAAGGAGCGAAGTCTGGAAGTTTAACATTATGTAACTCTATTTATCAATGGAGATTCTTTCTACTTCGAGACTCGTTGATTATCATAGGGTTTTGCATTGTATCTTCCAACAATGTTCAAAATGGTATTATGAAGCTAGCAAATACAAGGACCTTGATTTGACTACGGAAATAGGTAAAATCTAAAGTAATATTTCACCGTGTCGAAGCTAGCGTTTACATAAGACTCATCTACTGTATATATAGCCCGATAGCTTGTCCCATCACCTATCCCTGAAAATTAGTCCTTTAAGCCAGGGGACTGATATATAAAGCATTTCCAAATGGCATTAACATAAGATGAGCCTTAAAAATAAAGGTGAACTAAGTCCTGAAACTGATAATCATATTTGCCCATAACAGCTCCCTTACGTCTCGACCATCAGGATCCTAAATTTCAAACTGTCCTTGAGTCATGAATTTCGTATGAAGTGGCTATTCCCAATTTTGATGACTTTCATATGAAGGTAAAGTCAAACAAACCAAGTTTCATCGTGTGAAATAATAGTCTGATTGTCTTAAATTATTCTGTACAATCTACAGTATGTTTCTCATTGACAGCCTTTTCTCCCAAGATGTTACAGCAAATTTATATTCAGAGAATTCATCTGCTGACTTCTTTCTCTCTTAATTATTCTTTATCTTTACTGTTTTCTTCTTGTGTAACTATAAGGCATTCTAATACTCTTATATGTGACTATTCAAGCAAGCCATTTCCTCCCATTCAAAATACTCCTTTGAATACAAGTTTTCTTTCTATCTCTCTCAATATAAATATATATATATATATATATATATATATATATATATACATATATATATATATATATACATATATATATATATATATATATATATATATATATATATATATATATATATATATATATATATTATTCTTACTTGCTAAGCTGCAACCCTAGTTGGAAAAGCAGGAAGCTATAAGCCTAAAGACTCCAACAGGGAAAATAGCCAGCCCAGTGAAGAAAGGGAAAGGGAAATTAAAATATTTTAGGAAGAATAACGACATTAAAATAAATATCTATATAAACTATAAAAACTTTAACAAAACCAGAGGTAGAGAAATATTATAATATAGTGTGCTCGAGTGTACCCTCAAGCAAGAGAACTCTAACCCAAGACAGTGGAAGACCATGGTACAGAGGCTATAGCACTACCCAAGACTAGAGAACAATGGTTTGATTTTGGAGTGTCCTTCTCCTAGAAGAGGTGCTTACCATAGCAAAAGAGTCTCTTCCACCCTTACCAAGAGTAAAATAGCTACTGAACAATTACAATTACAGTGCAGCGAAGAAGAATTGTTTAGTAATCTCAAGTGTTGTCAGGCGTATGAGGACAGAGAAGAATGTGGAAAGAATAGGCCAGACTATTCGTTGTATGTGTAGGCAAAGATAAAATGAGCCGTAACAAGAGAGATGAATCAACTGTAGTACTTTCTAGCGGTAGTATCTCATTGGGTGGCTGGTGCCCTAGCCAACCTAATCCTGTCCTGCCATTTCACTCTCAATATTCTTCTGAGGGCTTTGTTCTCAAATCTACAAAATCTGTGTAATAATGTTTTATTATCATACCACGACTCATATCCATACAGTAATACCGATCTCACTAAGCTGATATATAGCTTGATTGTCATATGTACGAGTAATTTCAGGTGATTTGATTTTTTATTTCCATATATATATATATATATATATATATATATATATATATATATATATATATATATATATATATATATATATATATAATTGGAAAGAGCTTCACGGGCCCATACCCTTCTCATGGAGGAATAATAACCAGATACCAAATTCATTGTATATGACATGTCAGGGCATATCAAAATCTAATGTTTTTCGTGTGCGCTTGATAAAGAAAACGGGACTGGCGAGGCAAGCGTCGTAACTTTATATCAACTATATGATTAAACAACTTGTGTAATCACTACACCTACGCCCAAAGAGCAGCAGTATCATAAAGGGCAAATCTTTGCAATAACAGAAATATGCTTCTAATATATTTAATGCCAATAGCTTCACTGGAAATTCCAATTCCATATATATCTCAATAACATAAGGCTTAGCTGCAAGAAAAATTGATGTTGAAATTCAATGCAGTAATAAATGATGAACATTGTTGTCGATTATTGATAAACTATTAATTTTACTCCAAAAATAACATTAATTGAAGAACAGAAGGTTAATAAAAAAGCGTCATTACAGTTTATAAAATTTCCTTTGCATTGAAAATTCAACGTAGAAAATTTGATTGACTTCCATGTGGTGAATTAAATCTTTCTGCTGACACATTTGAAATATGAATGAAATACATGGGTACGTTATTCCGTCTCTAATTATTATCTACACTGCTATTTTAGCTGGTTTTCTTTCTTTTATTAATTGACTTCACGGAAATCTAAATGTTTGCAGAAACGAGTATGGAGAACCAATATTGTATTTTATTCTGATACAATGATTCAGAACAATATTGACATTCATTATATTTTCTAAAATTCATCTGGAAACCATTGGAAAAAAATTGTGAGAGCAAAGTAGGGGATCACTTAAAGTGACATGTTTTTCACCTTTTTCTTTACAAGTACATTACTTTCGTTTATTTAGAACTATGCCTCTATAGTTTCTCTAGGACCCATTTGTCTTATTTCTTATGGGAATTTTTCATCTTGGGGTTCGAATACCTTTGATGCTATTCAATTTGCGAAAGCATCGTATTAGTGTTGTCTTTGAGTTTTGTCAAACTTAACAGTCCCTTCAACACTGCCAGTCTTGCTTTTAATCCATAAATATATCAGCTATTTGTTCCGCAAAAAGACCCCCAAGACCGTAGAGCTTCGAGTCGAATTCACATAAATAATTGAATCTATAAATATAAACACAGATATAACATTTTCTAAAGTTATTAACTTATACTTTAAAAGGTTATAAAAAAATTCTTTACCTTTTACGCAATTTCGTATATTACTTTTAATGGATCCTCATTTCTTCTACGTCTTTCCCATGGATTACTTTAACTCTCAAATCAATGTTAAGCCATTGGCAAAATTGGATGATTTAGAGTAATATTTATACCTTAGGTTCAAGTCGTCCTTATAATTCTTACAAGTCCCTTCTTGCCTCCATGAATATTGACATATTTTATGTTACGTTTCCCGGAAATCCCATTTCATACGAACGTTTATCTCATTTAGCTATCTATCCAAGCTCATATTTCGCCTGTAGACTCCATGTTTGTTTGGTATTATAGGTAATAATCTGAATCTTCGAGAAGATAATTGTAAATATTACTATTCCATCGGCAAGAAATTCTTATCAAGTGAAATGCTATAGAGATCAACCATGTAAAAGAGCATTTTATATACGTGACTTTCTAACTAAATACGACAGGTTCTGTCATTATTTACTCTTGTGTACCATAATCGTAATCTAGCACGCTCGACAAATTATGGTGTTTACTGAAGGTGCTGAAGCAGTCTCTCTCTCTCTCTCTCTCTCTCTCTCTCTCTCTCTCTCTCTCTCTCTCTCTCTCTCTCTCTCTCTCTCTCTCTCTCTCTCTTGAAATATTTAAAATCTTTAGAACGCATACACGTTCTAAAGCACAATTACCATTGAGTTCTAATGCAACACAATAATATCATCTTGGTATATTCCTATTCAGTGCATTGTATAATAATTATGTTACTGAAACATATGCTTCAGCCCTCACAATTCAAAGGTAGTTTTTATGAGGGAATGTTACTTAACACGCCCGACATAATTACATAATCATAACAGTAATATAATTTATCATAGTTATATAAAGGAATACGTATATCGCAAGCACGAGATGAAGCCTTCAAACTCATAACTTGCGAAAGTGAAAAGCTTAAGACAGATCTATCGCAATTTGAATCTCTCACTCTCCGGAATAGCAGCAATTTGATGCAAACAATTCATTTATTTTATGTTTGAAATATTACAAATATGTTTTTCATAAACATAATTCATTTTACAATTATCAGGCCTTCTCCATCATGAGGCTCAGTACTACAAAGTATTCTAGTTTTATTCCAGCTATGTCTAAGTTGTGGAATGATCTTCCTAATCGGGTAGTTGAATCAGTAAAACTTCGAAAGATCAAACTTGCAGCAAATGTTTTTATGTTAACCAGGCTGATATAAGTCTTTTTATAGTCTATATATGAATAACTGTTTTATGTTGTAAATGTTTTTTAAGATATATTTTTTTTAATTTCTCATTACTTCTTGTATCGTTTATTTATTTCCTTGTTTCCTTTCCTCACTGGGCTATTTTTCCCTGTTGGAGCCCATGGGCTTATAGCATTTTGCTTTTCCTACTAGGGTTGTAGCTTGGCTAATAATAATAATAATAATAATAATAATAATAATAATAATAATAATAATAATAACCTTCAAATCTAGGAATTTAAAAAATCAATTGAAAATATTTAAAGAAGCAATCAAGTGTCCACTTTCTCGCGAAGTTGAAAGTTTACTTGAAAAGAAAAGAGATATTTTTCTTCTGTATAATTCTAATGACCTTTCGAAGCGAACTATGATACTCTGGACATTTTCTGTTCAGAAAATGAAAGTATTTTTATTTCTCCAGTCGGTAACGTGACGCGTTGTTGAAAAAGTGTTAAGATGATAACGTGAAGGATTTCTCAGCGAAATACCAGTTTATTAATGTTTCTGTTCTAGAAACTCCGTCACACGTGTAAGATTTCAAAGCAAGAAATGGAAAGAAGAAGGATCATATCCTTTTTCTTTTTTTTTCATGGAAAACTTGTGGACGTTCAATGAACCATATACAGTACGTATATGGGACTGGAATGTGAACTACCAGTAAGTTTTCCATACAGATAGGGGCGCTATTTTAATCTTCTTTTATGACCTTCTGTGACTCATCCAAACCAAAATTTAATGATAAAAACAATGCTAATCCTTCTGTAACAAAGTAACAAAGACAAGGAGATAAATGGGAGTGAAAGTACGAATTACATTCTATATAATATTTACGACGTCCATGTTCTTCTAGCAAAGATATTTTCCGTATCGTCCGGAAAAAAAACGGGTAATAGCATTTTTGAAGATGGGTTATAAGTTTCCTAGATCGTGTGAGTAGGAAAAAAGAGACTTGGCCGTTGAGCGAGAAAAAAAAAAAAACATACGGAACCATTTAATATAAGGATTTTGGATTTTATTCTGGCTTCTAGGGACGAACGAAGCTTGCATCAAAGTGGCTGTTTAAGTAAGAAGAATTTTTCACTCAACTCTCTATAGTGGAAAAGGTGTGAATATTACCAGATTGATAAGCATAATGCAAATGTTTTCCCAATACTCATATATTGATACAAGTCATATTAGTTATTTCAGTATGCTGTATACAATCTACTTCGAAAATTGAAAAACGGAAATCGTCACTCAACAGACATTGGCTGCTGACATATTGGAATATAAGGGGGGTTAACATGTCAATATAGAGCAGTTTTATATGATATTAACTCCTATACTATGATGAAAAGTTCAAATCTCACTACGTTGAATCTACGTGGATTCGAGTCAAGGGAAGTTCAAACACAAATTCCGGTAATTTTTTTCGTGTTATGGCATTGGCAGTTTATTGGTATATATTGCAGGGAACCAGTAATATACATGAAATTGTCGTGAAGGGAAATGATTTAAGATTAATCTTGTTGGGAACTATTTTGTTTTACTATCGTTTCCAATATTGTCAAAGTACACCATAAGTTACTGAACAAAACGTCAATTGTTGAGCTAAAAAAGGACGTTAGTAGATTTTCCCTTAGAGAGAGAGAGAGAGAGAGAGAGAGAGAGAGAGAGAGAGAGAGAGAGAGAGAGAGAATGATATCTAACGAACGTTCAAACCACCTTACATATTCATTTAGGCAACAATATTTCACAAATGTAAAACAAAATTTTCCTTCCTTTCGATTAAAAGTTAAAAATTCCTGCCATATACTTAAATCAAAAGCCGGCGAATTAATTAAATATGGCACCCAGCAGAAAAGCGAACCTAAAATCCCTTGCAAAGGATTTGTTTGTTTAATGCAGTATCATCCTGATGGATATAAAGACCTTCCCCTCTTGTGTGTAGCCTAATTTCAACTTTATGGCCTTATGCTGAATGGTGTTAATCATAAGTTATTCAATAATACGTGATTTATAAAAAAAAAAAAAACTTGTAACTTCAACTAAACTAGCTGACACTAGTGTACGTGACCAGTCAATATGACGGCTAAATATTTAGATAGATATGCACACACACAGTGTACCTCTCGGGGTATTCCCTCTCACCAGGGTATGACCACCCCTCTCCCCAAACCCGAGGGACAGGGAAAGACCAAGTAGTTATACGTCTGAAAAATCCCGTTGAGTGTGACCGGGTGGATATCTCTCTCTCTCTCTCTCTCTCTCTCTCTCTCTCTCTCTCTCTCTCTCTCTCTCTCTATATATATATATATATATATAAATATATATATACACACATATATATATATATATATATATATATATATATTTATATATATATATATACACACATATATATATATATATATTTATATATATATATATATATACATATATATATAAATATAAATATATATATATATATATATATATATATATATATATATATATATATATATATATATATATATATATATGAAACAGACACTTGCTCTTTATCATATATGGGAGATATGGCATTTTTCATTATAGGGAACATTTAAAAATACAGTACTAATGGAATGCTCATTTTATGGTACTTTTATTTTCTCATTATTTCATAAACAAAGTGAATGTAAAACCCTCTTATAATGTAGAAATTTCCAACGCAATGACTAAAACTTGTAACAAGATGCAGTGAGAAACCATTTGGTCGATATACTTCGTCACTTTGTACATTTGGTTGGTAAATATGTTTAATTATAATGGCATGGTATTCAAATCACAAATCAAGCATACGTTATTTGCAGTTGACTTATTGATACACCAGATCGCATTGGACAACCTCTCTGTAAGGGGAAAAAATAAAAAGGCAACTTTTGATGGAGAGTATTTAAAAAAAAAAAACATTTTAAAAGAGAGGTTCCTATATACTTGATTTAAAGACCATTTATAGAAGAGCATCAATTAGACAACGGTTAACTTGATATGTTTCGGAATAGAATGATATGATAAGAAAAACGTTTTACAAAAAACGAGGTTACTAATCATACAGACTACATAGATTTTGTAAAATGTTTTTATTACTATGTAAGACGACCGCTTTAGTTCAGACTCTGAAAGAACCGCCCTATCACAACCCCCCCAAAATATATATTTTCAGTTCAGTATTTGGGATCAAGGTTAATTAAAGCAAAGGGCCAGACAATCATTAATCCTTCATAAAAATAACACTGCATTTTTTCGGAGAAGGTTAATCAAAGGATGCCTATCCATAATTCTGATAATTATTCAGATTAAGTTTGAAAACTGAATGAGTGGTCTCATGCCTGATGAATTAGTGTGTGGTCGAAATTGAGGTCGCTGGTATTATAATAAACATATTTACGTAATCTCGTTTCATTATAGGTGGTCTCTTGTACATAGTTGTGAATTGGTACTAGTTTTATTTTTGACAGCCCTTCGCGAAGGACAATAGTATCGTGACATAAATAAATCTTTCTTTGCTGCAGCAGTATGTATGAATATTTCAGTTCATTCCATTCTTTAGACATTTTAAGTTCTTACCTCAATATATTCACTTTGTAACAACCTTGAATATTGGAGTTAACCTTGTTTAAATATTCTGATATCTCTCATTAGTAGTAAATGGTCACAGCCAGTAATTTCTTGTACTTTTTAATCCTTCTGGTTAAAAATTCAAGTCATCTCTTTGCTTAGTAAACTTTGTGTAACACTTGGCTACCAGTTAGGAAATTTTCTTTTATATACTGATTCACATACTTTATTTATATTTTTCTTTTAAACCATTTTATCTTATACATGTAAAATAATTTTCTTCAGAAGCTGTCTCTTCCCTGGAACAATGGGCAGTTTCTCCAGTATCTGTTACTTTATTAAAGGAAAAGGTGCTTCTTCAGTATCTCTACCTTCACTGAAGAAAAATGTTTCGCCAGTATGTTACTTCAATGCAGCAAAAGCTGATCACTTCAATATCTGTTCCATCAGTGAAGCAAAGACAGTTTTTATAAATATGTTCCTTCTTTAAGGCAAAGGCAGTTTCATCAGTATATCATCCCCCACCAAGGCAAAAGCAGTTCTTCAGGACATGTTACTTTATTAGGGGGAAATAGGGTTTATTCAGATCTGTTAAATCGTTGAGGCAAAGACGGTTTTTTTTTTTTCAGCATCGGGAAAGGCAGCTTATTCAGCATATGTTACTCATAGAGACAAAGGCTGTTTCTTCAGTATCTCTTTCTTTACAGAGACAAAGGAAGTTTTATCCATATCTGTTTATTCACTGAAGCAAAGGTAGTTTATTTAGTATTTCTTCCTTCACTGAGGCAAAGGCAGTTTATTCAGTATAAGTTACTTCATTTGGCCAAAATCCCCTTTCTTTAATATCCGTTCGGTCACTAAGTTAAAGCCAGTTTTCTTCAGAATCTTACTTCACTGTAGCAAAAGCAGTTTTTCAGTATCTGTCACTTTATTAGGCATTTTCTTCAGTATCTGTTATATCACTGAGGGTAAACCAATTTATACAGTATAAGTATCTTCATAAAGACGAAAGCAATATAGCCTAATAAAATAGCTGTTGATATAACAAGAATTTTTCTCCAGTATGGTATTGTTTGGGAAAAGAAATTTCACAACTTCTTTACTACTTCACTTTTAAATATTAAATTTGATTATGGAGTAGCAAGCAATAAGAAAAAGTTCATCTGGTTTTACAAGGGCTTTACGTGTGTAAAGTCAAATCAGTTTCTGAGAATCTATGTTCTAGTTATCAGGTCTGTTTTCTTCATTCAACATAGGATGGATACATGCTAACAAGATGGTATTGCTTTACAACTCGAAGGCCTTTTAATTTTCGTAGTAACATTGCTTTATAACACAATTTGTCTATGTAATACCATTATGAAGAATTCTGAATTGAAATAACCTTTATCACTACACCAAGACCATAAAGTTAATTAAAAGCATATACTAATTCTTAACTACCTGTGGCTTTCTTTTTGATCTCTCGTCATCACTTATTAGCCTTGGCTTCTTAACCACGAATCTTCAAATATTTTCAGCAGGGATAAGTTACTCTATGAAACTTAAAAAAAAAAAAAAAAAAAAAATGTAACAGAGGATAGCGTTACCACAGCTTAAAAATTGAACAAAATCGCTAGGAACAATCAACTAGAACAGAAATGAATTGGTATACAGCAACGCAAAAACATTAATCTTTCGCAATCTTGTCTTTACATAGCAAGAGTAATAAGTACCTCAATCTAAGTGTGTTGTTAAAATTTCATAGCTACATGGGTAATAACTGCAATAGAGACAGAATGTCAATAATTCCAGGTGGAATACTTATGAATGCAAATGAAACGTCAATAAGCCTTCGCTGAATATTCCAAACATTTTTTTTCAATATAATTTCATTCACTTATGAGAATGAAAAACAAATAATAACCAGTCAACAATTAACCAATAAAGTAGAGATAGGAGTATTTACTTACCAATTCTTTTGAACCTCTAATTTTCACCGATTCCACAAGTCTAATCATGAAACAGAATAATAATGAATTAATGTTTAAATCCATTACCATTATAATATCAATAAAATTAAGGTATGTGGCGAACCTAATTGAAATTGCGTGGCACGGAGTCAGAAATGTCTCCCATTAGAATGATTGCTATTGGATTTGGCTCTGGCAAATCTTCAACTCAGACGATATGAAATCAATAGCTCAAGGGCTAATTGTTATACGCTCTGACGCTGCAGTCGTGGAAATAACAGAAATAAAGGAGGATAAAATACTGTTTTGGAAGGCCAGTCACGATACATTTCCGTCAACACGAACACTCTTGAGTGACAGATGTTGGGCGGATTTTTATTCCATATTTTTCTCTGTCATGTCGAATAACTTGTAGAATAGAATTTGAGGAAAGGGAAGCTTCTTATTATGTGAACAATCTATTAAAAGGTTTCAAACATTGGAACATTGATCAAAACGTATAAACTGATGGAATATATAAAATATATTAACAAGTCAAAGGAAAATGTTAACAGTGAAATAATTCTAAATTGAATTTCAAAGCAGTTTTTGCCTCGGCGAATCTCTTCTTGTCACATTTTCATTTTAAGTAAAATTAACGAGATTATTCATTCGACAAGATTTATATATTCATTAACTTGACAAAACCATAAATAACTGGTTTATCATAGATGCAAGTCAAATTTACTTGCGTTTTTATTTTCATATTATGCTTTGCCTTTATCTTTTCTTTACATGATACAAACAGTTATTAAAGTGAAAATAAATAAAATTATCATTATTATTATTATTATTATTATTATTATTATTATTATTATATTCACCAAGCTTGTGGCAGATCTAGGGGATGAATGGTTGAATGAAATTCAGTTAAACTTGACATCATAATACCTTGCCTCCGAAATACACAATTTTCAAAATTTTGGAGATATGGGTCGCGTGGCGTAATTTCCTTGCTAGATTATGCTGACAACCTATTAATACTTTTTTTTCTTATTTTTCAGAATTGGTAAGGCAAAAATTCGATAGATTTGGATGTACCACATAAATATAATGGCACAAGAAAGTTTCTCAAGTTGTTAACATGCTAAGCAAATGATTTAGCCACCCGTTGAGATACTACTGCTAGAGAGTTATTGGGTCTTTTGACTTGCCAGACAGTACTGCATTGGATCCTTCTCTCTGGTTACGGTCCATTTTCCCTTTGCTTCCACACACACAATGAATAGTCTGGCCTATTCTTTACATATTCTCCTCTGTCCCCATATACCTGACAACACTGAGATTACCAAACAATTCTTCTTCACCCAAGGGTTACTGCACTGTAATTGTTCAGTGGCCACTTTCCTCTCGGTAACGGTAGAAGAGACTCTTTAGCTATGGCGAGCAGCTCTTCTAGGAGCAGGACACTACAAAATCAAACCATTGTTCTCTAGTCTTGGGTAGTGCCATAGCCTCTGTACCATGGTCTTCCACTGTCTTGGGTTAGAGTTCTCTTACTTGAGGGCACACTGTGGCACACTATTCTATCTGATTTTTTTTCCTCCCGTTTTGCTAAAGTTTTTATAGTTTATGCAGATATTTATTTCAATGATATTAGTCACTATGCTATTTTCCCAATTGGAGCCCCTGGGCTTATAGCATCTTGCTTTTCCAACTAGGATTGTAGCTTAGCAAGTAATAATAATAATAATAATAATAATAATAATAATAATAATAATGTGGTCAGTTCTATTTGGATTTGGGATTATGAATTTAGGCCAAAGAGCCACGAGTGTATGAAGCAAGTATGGATGGCAAACTTCCTTTTGTTGATATTCTTATATCCAGAAACTTGATTAGGTACCCCATGTAAGTACTTGCCAATAATGGCTATGCTAACCATTGTCTTGAAGAAAAAAAATCAAGAGGCCCTCAAAGAATGGTAAACCTAGATGCAGCACCAACATTTTGCACCGTGTCCCCAAATCACCACTGTTTTAGACAGAGTCCCAGAGATAAAACCCCTGGAAAGGCCAAAATACAATAGTGAAAGCTCTACCCTCATAGTAAATGTAATAGCTTACACAGGTTAGTTGCCAACTAATAAATAAGAGTACCCGTATCATTATAAAAGCAACCACTGCCGTTGTACCGGGCTAATCTCTTTCGCTTTTTCTGTCATCGACTTCATCAGTATCCAGAACAGTATTTGCCAATGATGGCTGTTCTAGCCATTATCTTGAAAAAAGAAAAAAAATCACAAGGCCCTCAAAGAATGGTACACCTGGCTGCAACACCAACATTTTGCACCGTGTCCCAACAACATCACCACTATTTCAGACCGAGTCCAAGAGATAAGACCCCCTGGGAAGGGTAACATACAATAGTGTAAGGTCTACCATCATAGTAAATGTAATAGCTTACACAGGTTAGTTTCTAACCATTCAGTAAAGAGTACCTGTATCATCATAAAAGCAACCGCTGCCGTTGTATTGGCCTAATCTCTTTCGCTTTTTCTGTCATCTACTTCATCTGTATCAAGTGTAGTATCATCTCCAAATGTGACAAGGCATATTTTAAGGCAATAAGTTAATAAACCACATTTTGAATATTTCTATTTTGTATTACGTACTTTATTGCGTCCGTTGTAAAATTTCTGGAAGTCGAGTGAAATCCTCCCCAGTTGTATCCACACCCATCTATCTGCGATACATAGGTCTACATTGAATAACATATTTATGATCTCTCTCTTATACAAAAGTAAATTATTTGAAGGACCAACTAGCTACACTATGGATTAAAGTCTGGAAATGTTTCTATCATCCATAATGATCCTAAATTCAATAGAATAATGAAAAAAAAAACGAACACATTAATAACAAGGATAGCATTAATGATGATGTAGATCAGTGGTTCTAAAATTGTGTTCCGGGGAACCCAGAGTTTTGTGAAGACTTTTCAAGGGTTCTGTGCAGAATCCAATTATATATATATATATATATATATATATATATATATATATATATATATATATTACAAGACGTTGGTCTCAAGATAAATAGAAGAAACAGATGATGAGAACGGAATATGATATGGAAGATGAAATATTGGAAGGAGAAAGGATTAATGAGGTAGAATCATTTAAATATCTAGGAACTATGATCTCTAAAATAGAGTCTTTAAAATTGGAGTTTAATGAAAGATTGGAAAAAGAAAATCAGACAATGGCTAGGTCAAGTAAAATTTGGAAATCAAATCGCCTGAAATTACATATAAAAATCAGGCTACATATCAGTTTATTGAGATCTGTGTTACTGTATGGACTTGAGTCCTGGTATGACAATGAAACGATATCCAACAGATTTTGTAGATTTGAGAACAAAACCCTCAGAAGAATATTGGGAGTTAAATGGTAAGGCATGATTAGAAATGAAACTATAAGAGAGATTATCCGAATGCCATATGTGGATGAGATCATGGTGAGGGGTAGATGGAGATGGTTTGGGCATGCTCCCCAAGAGAGATTAGTTCATCAAACATTCAATTGGGCTACACAAGGCACTAGAAGATTTGGAAGACCTAGGCCTACATGGCTGAGGACTATTAAGTGTGAAGTAGATGATGATTGGAGAAGTATTGATTTAAAAGCTTAAGATATAGACGACTGGCCAAATCTAACCGACGCCCTTTGTGTCTATATGGGTCGGAGGAGATGATGAAGATGATGGCAGGACACAGGCCTCAGATATGTCTTTA
>NC_090764.1:27460244-27487177 GCF_036898095.1 Palaemon carinicauda
TACTGAATTTTTGATTGCAAACACGCACACATATGCAATATATATATATATATATATATACATATATATATATATATAATATATATATATATATATATATATGTATTACATAAGTACTATATATATGCATGCATATATACATACATACATACACACACACACACACACACACATATATATATATATATATATATATATATATATACAGATGTGTGTGTATGTGTTATTCATTTAACTTCACTATCACATCCGTTATGCCACTCGTCATTCGATCAATAAAGTGTAGCAATGTTGGGTGTATTCAGTGCTTAGATGGGTTCTTATTAGGATGCAGTGGGCACACAAGCTCCTTGGGCATATATAGGACACTCTAGAAATACTTGTAAGAAATCAAAGGATAAGACTTTTTAGCGGCACCCTTCCCTAAGAGCAAAAAGGCATATTGAGAGAGAGAGAGAGAGAGAGAGAGAGAGAGAGAGAGAGAGAGAGAGAGAGAGAGAGAGAGAGAGAGAGAGAGAATATAAGTTCTGATCTTGACTGATTCTAAATATTACGATATAAAAAGTCTACTATACAGTAAAATAAGTTTATGTTATAGATGAAGGCACAGGACACAGGAATATCAACATGGCTGGAAAAAAAAACTGATCTCAAAAGTGTAGGTATAAGGTTTCTGTATGATTGAGTATACTGTTCACCAACCTCCTATAGAGAGAACGCCTGACCTGGATTATTTCTGACTGGTAAATAATATGCATTTTAAGAAATTTCCTATGATTATATACATAATCTTGTAAAACTTTCTTTTTATAGAACCGGAATGTTATATTTATAATATTATTAAACGAAAAAATCTTTTATTACATATCCAATTAATAACAATCATTTCTTCCGTGTAATATGAATAAATTCACACTTATCTTGTGTATATGTGATACATTTTTATGTAGCCCATTGCTCTTTACCAGTAATTTATCAGTTTCACCTTTGTTGGGATTTAATAAACACATCCTTTAATATAATTTCTTATATGCTATGTGTTTCTTTGGAGTCTTAGAAACACATCCGTTTGCCATTCTACCCATATTATCTAATACAGTTTCGGGATATTTTAATTTCTTGCCTGTATTCCGACTTACTTCTATTGGCTCATCAATATATTAAGAAGTAAATACACAAAATGCTCTTAAAAACATCGATGTCAATATTGGTATATTGACTGTATTTATTTGGACAGTATAAAAATATACATATGCAGAAATACTGGTAGAGCCTCTGTATACATTTATCTAGACTCATTATAGAAAGTTTTCTCTCTTATACGATGTTCATCACCATGGCTAACTGAATCACTTAATTTATGCTTTAAGGACACTTGGTAACTTTTTTGCTTATGCTCTTACATTTATTCCTTGTTAGAAGTATCAAGTTCAGTGCAGAAAAAAAGGCCTCAGACATATCCTTATTCTTGTGAGGGGTTTGGCCAGTTTTCATCACCCGGCTGTCCAACTGTGGACTAGTGATGGTGGCAGACTTTTGTCCATGACTAGTACAGCTTTGCTGCTCATGATGATACACAAACCCTTTCACCATGTTAAGGTATTCATACTCAGAAAGGGTTTATATATATATATATATATATATATATATATATATATATATATATATATATATATATATATGTGTGTGTGTGTGTGTGTGTGTGTGTGTGTGTGTGTGTGTTTGTGTGTGTGAGTGTGTGTTAGCATAGACTCTCTTCCTTTGGAAAGGGGTTGGGACAGAATGGTGGACCTTTCTAATTCTTCTCAAGTCTTTAGAGATCATGATACTAGCCCCATGCACATGATCCAATTAAGGCCTAATCTCCTTAACGATCAGCTTCCACTGGTACTATATTTCGAAGATTGGCAAGGTGTGACTCACATACTTTTGCATATGACTACTCCGCCACTGAGCCACACCTTTTGTCAATAATAATAATAATAATAATAATAATAATAATGTCTAACACTGACTTATATTTCAGGGGAGATACATAAACCTCAAAATACTGAAAAGAAATATATTTCTGCATTGTGTTCAAGTCGGGAAAATATTGTCACATATTCTCTAGTTTCGTTTGACGGTAATACCACTTCTTTGTACTGGAGGCAATACAAAATTACCATGTAACATTTGTCTCTTTAGATATATCTCTCACTATTTCAAATGTTAATGAACAGTGAAAGAAAGGTTGCATGTGACCTTTCTCTCTTGTTATTTATGTAAAATTTCAGAAAAGTGAAACAATCCCAAAGTTCCTACATTGTTATTCGTTATACGTAAATATTTTTTTTTTAACATTTGCAACATTTAATTTTGTTTGTACCACAGTTAGATAGCGTCGAGAAGCATGAGCAATGGTTAGCGTTTATTATTATTATTATTAGTATTATTATTATTATTATTACTTGCTAAGTTACAACCCTTGTTGAAAAAGTAGGATGCTATAAGCTCAGAGGCTCCAACAGGGAAAATAGCCCAGTGAGGAAAGGAAACAAGGAAAAATAGACTATTTTAAGAACAGTAACATCAAAATAAATATCTCCAATATAAACAATAAAAAATTTAACAAAACAAGAGGAAGAGAAAAAAGATAGAATAGTGTGCCTGAGTGTACCCTCAAGCAAGAGAACTCTAACCCAAAACAGTGGAAGACCATGGTACAGAGAATAGAGAACAATGGTTTGATTTTAGAGTGTCCTTCTCCTCGAAGACCTGCTTGCCATAGCCAAAGAGTCTCTTCTACACTTATCAAGAGGAAAGGGGCCACTGAACAATTACAGTGCAGTAGATAACCCCTTGAGCGAAGAAGATAGTTAAGTAATCTCGAGTTGTCAGGTGTGTGAGGACCGAGGAGAATATGTAAAGAATAGGCCAAACTATTCAGTGTGTGGGGGGGGGGGAATAAACCGTAACCAGAAAGAAGGATCCAATGTAGTACTGTCTGGCCAGTCAAAAGACCCTATATCTCTCTATAGCCCAGCGGCATAGTAAGAAATATGAAACCAATTGTTCAAATTGTTCTAAAAGCACCAAAATTGGCACACATGTGGATTAATACATTCTGAACAATTTTGGATATGGAGGCATTCAAGATTCTCCCCGTAGCACATTTGGCGGCCATTTTTCAAAATGGCCGCTATTTACCGTTAGCGTCATTGAATATGTACCATAATTTGTCTTTTTGTGGATGCTAAAGGTGATAAGTGTGCTAGAGGTGATAAGTATTGTACAATTACACATACTTCTGTGCTTACCAAATAATTTGGCTACCATTTCACAAGAAAATGAATTTTACTTTGCAGCGGCAGCGTTGGTGGCAGTGACGGCGGCTGCAGTAATAGTATAGTGTTGATAGTCATGGTGCTTGTAGTAGTAACTTGTGGTAACATGGTGGTGTTTTGTGTCTTTGCAGGTGAGGCAGCAGCAGCACCACCTGACATCAGAGACGCGTTGTTCCAGACTGCAGCCATGGCAAAGAAGTTCCAACTGGTCGATACTTTTGAGCAACGTACTCCCACAACACCTCCTGAGACAAACTGGAAGCTGTGTCTTGTATGTCAAGAGGAGACAACAGAGTCACTTGTCTGCCCAGTACTGTCTAAACGCCGAGACCCTGGGAGTGGATACACGACAATGGCTGCAAACTTGGTCAAATTTGATGAACTCGGAGAACTGCCAAGAACTGTTCAGTTACAGAGACTAGATGAAGGACAAGGTGTTGAGGCGACAATGGTTGCCCACCAGGCCAAGTGGCATAAAACATGTATGCTCAAATACAATAACACAATGCTACGAAGAGCAGAGAAGAGACGCATCGCAAGCAGCTCAGCATTTGATAGTACTGACAATGTCCAGGCCAAGCATGCCAGAACACACTCTTCAGAAGCCACTACCAGCGGCACCTCCTGCTTTTTCTGTGGAAAGTCTGGCACAGAGACCCTACATGAAGTAACAACCTTCCAGGTGGACACACGCGTACGGAAGTGTGCAGCGCAAGTTGGGGACAATGAACTCATAGCCAGGCTCAGCATGGGTGATATGGTGGCTCTGGAGGCCAAGTACCATTCCAAGTGTTTGTTGGCTCTTTACTATCGTGCAAAGACCACTGTAGAAGCCGAGCAGAAAACTGACCATGAAGGTGTAATGTCAAGAATCGTACTGGCTGAACTGGTCCTGTATATCGAGGAAACCCACCTAGAAGAGGGCACCACCCCAGTCTTCAGACTCGCAGAACTTGTAAAGCTATACACAACAAGAATGGAACAGCTCGGGGTTGTTTTGTGCCAGAAAGTTAATAGCACAAGGCTGAAAGAGCGCCTGTTAGCCCAGATACCAGGCCTGAGATCCCACAGCAAAGGCCGAGATGTTTTACTAGCGTTTGATGAAGACATTGGTGAAGCGCTAGGCAAAGCCTGCGAGCAAGACTGTGACACTGAGGCAGTTCACCTTGCGCGTGCTGCACAGATAGTTCGTCGATATATGTTTGAAGACACTTACCAATTCCGTGGATCATTCCCGGGCGGCTGTCAGGAGGACTCTGTGCCAAACGTACTAGTTGCAATGGTAAATATGGTGCTGGATGGCCCCACCATCAAGAATCAAAGCCATTCCTCTTCAACACAAGCAGCTCTTTCCATTGCGCAGCTTCTCAAGTTCAACAGTGTCAAGCAAAGTCGTAAGCAGGGAGCAACCAAGACACAGGAGCCTCCAGCTGTCAGACACAGTACGTCTCAAGAAACTCCTCTTCCAACCTATGTTGGGCTGATGCTGTATGCTGAAACACGCAAGAGAGGACTTGTGGACAAGCTCTTCTCTCTGGGCCTAAGCATCTCATATGACAGAGTCCTACGTCTTTCTGCCCAGATGGGAAACAGCGTGTGTCAGCTGTACCGCATAGAGGAAGTGGTCTGCCCGCCTACCCTGCGTAGCAATGTGTTCACAACTGCGGCTGTGGACAACATTGACCACAACCCAAGTGCCACCACAGCCAAGAATTCATTCCATGGAACAGGAATCTCGCTTTTTCAACACCCAACGTGTGCAGATGAGGGAGTGGATCGTAGCATTGCTCTCACTGGGCGTGATACTGGATCAAAGACGGTTGAGCCTCTACCAGAATATTACACGGATGTACGTCCTGTTGCTTCTTCTGTCAAAGGGCAAATGATCCCAGCTACTTCTGTGACCTCTCTTAGACGCCACAACTGTGAGCAGCACATAGAAGATGAGTATATGTGGCTGGAGAACACGAGAAGTGTTCTCAAAGATGATGTTGAGGCCTGTGAAAACACATCATGGGCTGCATACCATGCAAGGCACCAAGATCCAAAGCAACCAGTCATCACACCAACGTCCCTGCTTCCCTTGTTCCAGGAGAGTGCTCACACTGTGGCAATGATCAGACACTCTATTGATGTAGTCAGGAGTGCAGTTAAACATCTCAACCCAGGCCAAACTCCAGTTCTGACTTGCGACCAGCCACTATTCACTCTAGCAAAACAGATCCAGTGGAAGTGGCCAAACACATATGGAGAAGACCAACTGGTGGTGATGTTTGGGGGGTTGCATATTGAGATGACGGCACTGAAGACCCTGGGTGACTGGTTGCAGGGAAGTGGGTGGACCCAAGCACTGGTACAAGCAGAGATCACAACTGAAGGAATAGCAGACTCATTTCTTCGAGCAGCTCACGTCACACGCACCAGAAGAGCACACCAAGTCACAGCGGCTGCGTTGTATAATCTCCAACGGCGTGCCTATGACAAGTACAGCACCACCAATACAGAAGATGATGAGCACCCTGAAAGCTTCGAAGACTGGTGCAGTCAGAGAGAACAGAGTTATCCGCAGTTTCAGTACTGGTCAACAGTCTTGGCACTGGAGCTGTCCACTCTGATCTATGTGCGATCTCTGAGAGAAGCCAATTTTAGCATGTACGTGGATGCTCTGACAGAACTGGCTCCGTGGTTCTTCGCACTAGACCACACGAACTATGCCCGATGGATACCAGTGCATCTACGGGACATGGCAGAACTGGCAAACAAACATCCAGACGTCTTCACAGAGTTTAGCAAGGGACACTTCACAGTCCAGAAGACCAAGAGGATCTTTTCAGCAATCCCTCTTGACCAAGGACATGAGCAGAACAACGCGTATGTCAAGGGTGATGGAGGAGCCATCGGCCTCACAGACAATCCAACTGCACTGAGGCGCTGGATGGTTGCCGGACCGGAGGTTGCTAGAGTGATTGTGGAATTTGACGACTTCAATCTGCATCCACACGATCAAGAGGAGACACGTCACCACGAAGAGACACCAAGTGTGCAGAACACTTTTGCCAGAGATGTGCGCTCACTCGTGGCCGTCATTGAAGAGCTGGGCAACCCTTTCGAGGAGGACAGTCAGGACTTGCTGGTGCTCGACACAAAGGAGATCGCAGACCCTGCAGTCATAGAAACAGTCCGTAACGCCAAGCAGATTGGCCAAGACCAGTTTGAAGCATTCTCAAAGGAATGCATCGTGGACAGAACCAAGTCCATTGAGGTGGCAATCCACCGGAACAAGCTACCACTGTTTGCGACCAAGAGAGGACCCAATATACCCAAAGGAAAAGAACAGGTCAAATCTCTGAAGAATGATGTTGCGCTCTTCGCACGATTATATATCGGCTGCCAGACCCATGATGGGAATCTAGAAGAGTTCTTCAGGCATGAAAATCAGCAATGCCCTCCAGCTTTATCTGACGGAGGGAGACTGTACCTAGGGAGCAAGAGTGACTTGCTGGTGTGCCTTGAAGGCCATGCTGAGCCTCAGTTTGAAGCTCCTACTGTCACTGCTGTTGTCCTCGATGGAGCAGTAATCGTACAGATGTTGAAGCCGGGTACTGCCAACACGTTCGAGGAATATGCACAGCAAGTGTTCATCCCATACGTTGTACAACGTTTCCAACATGTATCACGTCTTGACCTTGTGTGGGACAGCTACAGAGCAGATTCCCTGAAGGCATCAACCAGAGAACAGCGTGGAAAGGGAGTACGTCGGCGTGTTGTCGACTCAGCAGTCATACCATGAAATTGGCAAAGTTTCCTGCGAGTTGATAGCAACAAAGTGGAGCTCTTCAGCTACCTCTCCACCATGCTTGCAGAGTCCTTTCAAGAAGAAGGCAAGGAACTGGTCGTCACTGATGGGGAGCAGGTGATCTGTGTTCCACAGCAAGAGGATGTCAACTCACTCGCACCATGCAACCAAGAAGAGGCAGACACCCGCATGATGCTACATGTAGCACATGCTGCACAACATGGTCACCACCAGATACAGGTTCGAACAGTAGACAGTGACGTCGTGGTCCTAGCAGTGATGGTAGTCCAGAAACTACCAGCTGGAGACGAACTCTGGGTAGCCTTTGGGACAGGCAAGAACTACCGCTACATTGCAGCCCATGAAATAGCTTCCTCCCTTGGTCCAGAGAAGGCATGTGCTCTTCCAATGTTTCATGCCATCACAGGGTGTGATACTGTGTCAGCCTTCGTCGGACATGGGAAGAAATCTGCCTGGGCAACATGGAACACGCTGCCAGAACTCACTGATGCCCTGCTGAGTCTGGCAAATGCACCCACAAGCATCCAAGAGGATACAATGCATGTCATCGAGAGGTTTGTCATACTCCTGTATGACCGCACAAGCAAATGCAAGGACGTCAACAAGGCGAGAAAGCAGCTCTTTGCAAAGACGAACTCTGTTCAGAACATCCCGCCAACCTACGCTGCTCTGGAGCAGCATGTGAAGAGATCTGCCCTTCAGGGTGGTCATGTCTGGGGCCAGGCATTGGTACCAACGCCCGTGCTCCCTCCACCAACAGACTGGGGCTGGCATCGGAGTGATGATGGGCTCTACACACCACTCTGGACCACACTCCCTGAGGCATCCAAGGCCTGCTATGAGCTGGTGTCTTGCGGATGCAAGAAAGGCTGCAAAAACCGCTGCAAGTGCAAGAACGCTTCACTGCAATGCACTGGTCTATGTTTCTGTGAAGGCGAATGCCAGTAGATTGGGACAGAAAACTTGCTAACCAACATTATGATCTGTAGACATTCATAATTCTGGTGACCAGATTTGAAAAGTTCGGAATCATAATTAACATAGTGTGGCAAAATCTACGTTATTGTATTACATGTATGTACTGCAGGATTACACAAGTACTGTGCCTAGAGACTGGGCTTTTGGTCGACTATATAACTACAATCTGACCATACTGTAAACTTCCCGTACTCTGTGTATTATTTTGACTAGCAATTTTGCCAGCAATTTGAAATAAAAAAGCAACTTGAGCAATTAAAGTGTGTTCCTGAAATCAGGTACTGGTTATTAGAGGTATTATGTCATTGAGTATTGAAATCTTCATCAAATGTCCACTTTTTCCACAAAATGGCGGCCAGTTTGGGGGCCATTTTTGAGAAGATTCATCTAAATATCTGTTAAACATTTATTGATGTTAATTCTGATGTAAAAAAAGGGAATTTTGGCCCATCTAGCACCAAACTAACGACACATAATGAAGTCTATGTAATGACGCTAATGTTAAATGGCGGCCATTTTGAACAATGGCCGCCATATCTTCCTAAGGGCTAATCTTGAATGCCTCCATATCCAAAAATGTTTAGAATATATTAATCTACATGTGTGCCAATTTTGGTGCTTTTAGACCAATTTGAACAATTGGTCTGCTATGCCGCTGTACTACTAGCGGTAGTATCTCAACCACAGATGTATTCAATTCTAATTTCGGAGTTCAGAAACCCTACTGTGTCTCTTTAAAGTATTTTCATTTTAAAAGTATGATACATATGTAGTATTGTATATGTATAATGAGCAATTAAATAAGGATCCACAATGGAACACACTGTACATTAAAATAAAGGAGGACTAGGCATCAAGTCGCATTTTATTTCATATCACAATGCTGTGATAAAATTAAATAAACGCCATAAAAAGCACAGCAATACCTCGTTTCCGTTCAAATTACTTCATTGCTGAAAATAGCCTTCAGAAGTACATAAATAGGCGTATGTAAGCGTTTATATGGGTCATCATGGTGCAATTGGTAGTGTTCACATCTATCAAACATTAAAACATGTTTTCATTCTAGCTCTCTGGACCTATAACGGTGGAAAAAAAAGCACAAGGCTAGCAGTCTAATCATTAAAAAATTCTTAGATCTGGCAGACCAACATCTTTTGGGAGATACCTTTTCTAGATGGGAAATTCATGTCTTACTGAGTACATTACTCAAAAATATAATACAATCAGCTGCGAACTACTATTGTTATTCCGGCGAACCTCAGAAAACTATCGTGACTCTCACTTCGGTCGCGATCTGTGGTTGGGAATCACTGGCTTAAGTGTAGAGAGAGAGAGAGAGAGAGAGAGAGAGAGAGAGAGAGAGAGAGAGAGAGAGAGAGAGAGAGAGAGAGAGAGAGAGAGTTTGATGGTTTTTAACAAACGTAAAATCATGTCTCCTCGTTTGGTACACGTGAATCCTACAAATTGCACCCTGAAGCCCCTTTACATAGATACACGTATACAGAGGTATATGTAGGTGTGTATGTATGTGTTTGTGTATGTGTGGACATCGTAACTGATAGACAAGTGAGAGGATTAAAATTCAGCTCTCTGGCAGGTTTTGAACTCATTGTCCGAAATCGACGACCAAAGTTTTATGTTCCCTCAACGTTTGAAAACCTTTTTTTCCTGAACTGAAGTGGCGCTAATTTCATAAGGATTTTTTCTTTGCCTAAAGCAATGCTAATACGTTTCAAGTTATTTAATAAAAAAAAGCATGGGCAGAGCTTTTCTTGTGGTCGGGTATTGCACCCGTTACTTCTCTTCAATTCTAAGATTTTCAAAATGTAATGGTAGAGCCTTGCTTCTGTGTCTGATAAAATGTTTCCTCTCAATGCTGTTGAGTGTGTGTTGGTATATAAATTACAAAAGTATGTATACAACATAATATTAATACCTCAAGGTGTGAGAGCATTCCCTGTAGTCACCAACCATCGTTTATAGCAAGTAAATGTGACACCTGATGTGTTCCAACTCAAACAGAGGCGCTACTGTAATGAGATGTTGTGGGCCCATAACTCATCATCATCATCATCATATCCTCCTACGCCTATTGACGCAAATGCCTTGTTTAGATTTCGCCAGTCGTCTCTATCTTGAGCTTTTAATTCAATACTTCTCTTTTATCATCTAATTCGAGCTTCATAGTCTTCAGCCATATAGGCCTCGGTCTTCCAACTCTTCTGGTGACTTGTGGAGCCCGGAACTCCTTTTATTTCTATCAATAATTAAATGGCCTGCATAAAATGCAATACTAAATTCTAGTCTGAAAAAAGTGCAACTGTTTACCATTGCGCAAAGATAAATATTAGAGGCAAAGACATTATTCATTTGATACGTATAGGCGCTTCTATTTTCTTTCTTTTCTACCGAGATTTATTTCGCCAATTAGTACCGAGCTGAAAGTATTAAGGCTGTTACGTCAGTCTCAATTTCTTCGGTATTAGAATTTCAATTTACTAAAAGTTTAGTTGATGCGAAACAACTAGAATGAAATATTTTTTCTCACATTTGGTAATCTTTTGTTTGTTCGGAGAAATCTTGGCAAATAACAGAAAATGATTTTTCAAAGAAAAATTATTCAAGCCAAGTTTCCCTGGATATTTTTATGCAAGGATTTCGAGTACCATAATTGAATCACTTTGATATTAAAATTAACAATTAATAGGAAATGTAAATATATATATATATATATATATATATATATATATATATATATATATATATATATATATATATATATATATATATATAACGGATTTTGAGCGAAGCGAAAAATCTATTTTTGGGTGAGATGGCCATGTCGTCCTGATGGAAGTTCCTATGGGGTAGCTTCCTAGGGTATATTACAACTACGGCGATATTCCCAGAGAATTTACCTTAAGGTACCAGAATTCTAACTCCTGGAGCGAATATCCCTAATGAAAGGGATATCGCGACATATCAGGGGACGTATTCTTGACACGCCACATGGCAATCTGCACCCCAAACAGAGATTACGTATCGAGGGGTCAATTGGCAAGAAACGAAAACGGGAAAGAAAAAGGGGGAGCCGCTCCCAAGGCTCCATATTCTTCAGTTTCGTAAGCGTGCCTGGCGCCAATCCTGGCGCCATCTGTATTCCTTGTAGCGTACACGAGGTGCTACAGATACTGTATGTAGGGAGGGGTCCTACAGCCCTTTCATAGAAAGGGAAGGGCGGGTCCATCAGGACGACATGGCCATCTCACCCAAAAATAGATTTTTCGCTTCGCTCAAAATCCGTTTTTTGGGCTCAAGCCATGTCGTCCTGATGGAAGTATACCAGAGCATTACTGTATCTGTGGATTCTCAGAACGTGCCGTACTCCCCGGAGGTAATTTTTCCCGGTCGACTAGACCTAGAGACCTAAGATGTTACCGTGACCTGCGGGTGTACTGTCAGGATCCGCTCTGCGAATAAAATATGCGATTTTCGCTCTGAGTTGATTCAGAGATAAATTTGAGCCTGATGTTTCTCCCCTGAATAGTTGACCACCCTAGAAGTCTGAAGTTCTATGAAGATAGACCTTTAGGCATTCTACTGGACATAGAGATGCATCTCCTTTCAGAGGGCAGATTCTCCAGGGACCCCACCTGTTGGTGGGTAACTCATTCTTGGTGAGAAACAAAGGATCCGGAAACAGGTTCAGTTCTCCCCCATCCGGGAACTGAACACGACCTTCCTCTCTCGAGGGGGCTACAATCTCACTAACCCTGGCCCCGGATGCGAGTGGAAATAGGAAAATAACTATTTGGGTCAAATCCATTAACGCACCCTCCTCATTGCTTGACAGAGAAGCGAAATGAAGAACTTTGTCTAAAGACCATGAAATGGGCTTCGGAGGTGCTGAAGGTCTGAGCCTAGCGTAGGCTTTCAGAACTTTATTGCCTTCTAATAGATTTGCACTTATTTTCCTCTAGGAAGTCTATGCTGGCTTCCGAAATCCCGAAACGCTTTCTCACCGCTAGGGAGAGAAAATCATGAGCTGCAGGATCCGGGTTTTCTGTAATGAAGCGCAGACAGAAGACTTCTGGACTCGCTGGGTCAGAACTGGATCTGGTAGCGGTAGAAACTTCAGTCGTAGTTCCAATGCCAGGGGGAACCACACGCTGTTCGACCACTTGTGGGTCACTATTGCCGCTACCCCCTTGAAGGATCTCAGTTGTTGAGGACCCTCAACAGAAGGTTGTGAGGAGGGAACAGATAATCCTGGACCATCTGTTCCAGTCGAGGGACATCGCGTCCACTACTTCCGCTAAGGGGTCCTCGTACGGGGACACGTACAGGGGCAACTTCTTGTCTTTCGTCGCAAAGAGGTCTATCTGCAGTTCTGGGACTTGTTCAGAATGAAGGAGAATGATCCTGCGTCTAAGGACCATTCCGACTCTATCGGTGTGAACCTGGATAGAGCGTCCGCTGTCACATTGCAGACTCCTTGAAGGTGAACTGCCGACAGGTACCACTTCTTCTTTTCCGCCAATCGGAAGATGGCCAACATCACCTGGTTGAGAGGTGGTGACCTCGATCCTTGTCGATTCAAGCATCTCACAACTACCTCGCTGTCCATCACCAACCTTATGTGGATCGAGTGACGCGGGGAGACTTTCTTTAAGGTAAGGAACACTGCCATAGCTTCTAGAAAGTTTATGTGAAAGGTCTTGAATAGCTTGGACCAAGTCCCCTGGACTTTTTTCCGATGAGTGACCTCCCCGTCCCTCCTTAGAGGTGTCTGAGTGAATCGTCACCGACGGGGGAGGTGGCTGAAGAAGAACCGACTTCTTTAGATGTCTGGCCTGGGACCAAGGCCTGAGAAGAGTACGTAGCCGAAGCGGAACTGGTCTTCTCAGATCTCTTCGCTCGTTTGATGCATAACTTCTCCAAACTCCGGTTGCATCCTTTAGCTGTGCTCTTAGCACTGGGTCTGTCATCGAAGCAAACTGGAGAGAGCCCAGTACCCTCTCCTGTTCGCGTCTTGATATCCTTTCGGAATCTAGAAGTCTCTTGACAGAACCCGCTATCTCCTTCCTTTTCTTCGCCGGGATGGAGAAACGATGTGACATTAAGTCCCAGTGGATTCCCAGCCACTGGAACTTTTAAGATGGAGAAAGTCGAGACTTTTTTCTGTTGATCTTGAAGCCTAGATACTCTAGGAACTGGATCACTTGACTGGAAGCTTGCAAGCATTCTGTCTCGGATGCTGCCCACACCAGCCAGTCGTCCAGGTAGGCTACTACCTGAATTCCCTTTAGGCGTAATTGTTTGAGAGCTACGCTCGCAAGCTTCGTGAAAATCCTTGGGGCTATATTTAGCCCGAATGGCATGGCTCTGAAGGCGTATAGTCTTCGTTGTAGCTTGAACCCTAGGTAGGGGGAGAGTCGAAGGTTGATTGGAACGTGCCAATAGGCGTCTGACAAGTCTGTGGAGACGGAATATGCCCTCTTGGGCAGTAAGGTCCTTATGTGTTGCAGTGTTAACATCTTGAATTTGCAATTCACTATGAACTTGTTGAGTGGCAACAAGTCCAGAATGACTCTGAGCTTTTCCGAGTCTTTCTTAGGAACACAAAACAGCCTCCCTTGGAATTTGATGGACTTCACCCTTCGGATCACATTTTTCTCCAACAGTTCTTGAACGTACTCCTCCAGAACGGGGGTGGAGTGTTGGAAAAAACCGAGGGCACGGGGGTGGAGTGCTGTACCAGCTCCAGCCCAGTCCGTTCTGAGTAGGCTGTGGGCCCAGGGATCGAAGGTCCACCGATCCCGAAAATTCTGAAGTCTCCCTCCTACCGGCATCATCTCACTTGGACTGCCGTCCTGAGGTCTTGCCTCCCCGACCGCGACCGCCCCTGAATCCCCTTCCCCTTGAGGGGCGCCTAGACGAGCCTCTGGCTGCTCCTCTAGGCTTTGCTCGAAAGGAAGTAGACTGCCCTTCGAACGTTGGGGTGAACACCGTGGACTGTGTCGACACGGCCTGGGGTACCCACTGGAAAGTGGTCGGGGTTTGTACCACCATCTGGGGCACTGAAGGCATCGGCAACTGCTGTTGCTGTTACTGTTCAACTGGCTTGGCTGGCCGAGACGGTAGCCTAGGCCTTTTAGTCTTGCTCTTCGGTTGGGGACCCTCATCCGGGGAAGAATTTCTCTTGATAGACAGGCCCCACTTTTGGAGAAGATTTCTATTCTCCGTGGCAGCTTTATCCACAACTTCTTTGACCAACTCGCTAGGGAAAAGGTCTTTGCCCCAAATGTTGGAGGAGATTAGTTTCCTTGGCTCGTGCCTCACCGTAGCCGAGGTGAACACAAACTCCCTACAAGCTCTCCTCGCCCTGACGAAGCTGTAAAGATCCTTCGTCACTGTGGCCAGATGAATCTTGGCCACTACCATGAACATTTCATGGACCTTGGGGTCACTTGCCATCGTCTCAAGAGTGGTCTGAAGAGACATTGAGGCAGCCAGTCTTTCTTTTGTCTCGAGCTCTCTCCGCAAAAGAAAGTCAGACAGCTTAGGGAGGTTCTCACCGAACTGACGTCCGGCAATATCAGCCTCCAACTTCCCGACTGAGAAGGTAAGATGGACGTCCTTCCAGTCCTTGTGGTCCATGGGTAGGGCCAGCGACAAGGGTTTACACTCCTCCAGGGAGGGGCAAGGCTTGCCAGCCTCGACTGCTTTTAATACCGCCGCAAACCCTCTCTGCAAAAAGGGGAAGGCTCTAGCAGGAGAGGACACAAAAGAAGGGAGCTTCTTACTCAATGCAGTAACTTTTGAGTTTGTGAAGCCCCTCTCTTTCATCGAAGATGAAAGCAAAGCTTGAGCCTTAGCATGGTTCATCACTATGACCTCCTTTGGCTCTGTCTTCTCCTTTGAAGCTGGTTCCTTCCTCAACCGGACATAACAGTCCGGATATGACCCTTTGCTGGGCCAGAATTCCACTTCCTCAAGGGGAACTGAACCCAGCTTATCCGACATGACGATCTTTCCAGTCGTCATCGGCATGTGCTCGGCATATCTCCACAGGTTAGCATCTGAGCACAAGGGAAGGTCTTTCACATTGAGCCTTTTCTGGGGCCCACGTGATGCTGCAAGCTCCTGCATCCGCAGTTCCATTGCAGCCGCCTTCTCCATATTCTCCTGCATTTGTTGGATCATTCCAACAATGGAGGAGAGGGCCTGTCCCAGCTCTACTGGGAGAGCGGACGATGTTGAGGGAATAGGTTCAGGGATCAGAACCGGAGCAGCCGACACCTCGTTGGCTTCTTCCTCTACGATGTCTGGGGCTTGATCTTCATCCTGGCCTCCTGCCAGGAGGTCTTCCTCCAGACGCTTGGACACGTCTGACATCCTGTCGCCCAACTGGATGTCTTGCACGGCGACCACCACTTCAGCATCCACCTGGATCTGAACTAGGGGGATCTCCTCTTGAGGCTGGGGAATCACTGCATCAGCTGATGCCCTAGGGAAAAGGTAAGCCCTCATCTTCTCACTTGGAAGATAAGGTCCAGAGGTGTTCTTCTGGAAGCCCCTTACCCAGGTGCGAAGCTTCCCCCTTGCTATATCCCTTGATTCCGCTGTCCTAGGGGAATCAAAAGCTTCAGTAATCAGGTTAGAGCACACGGTACATACCTGGGGGTCCCAATACCGGAGCTCACCTTTGGAGACAGCGCATGCTGCGTGTCTCCTACATAATCCATGTCCGCAGAGGTTCTTACTGCGGACGTTGCAGAAAGCACTTCCGCACTTCGGACGTACCTCCTGCAAAGAGAAGAAAATTTCCATGAGTATCAAGTGAACTATGTATCACTGGATATGCACAGTTTAGCATAACAATTCAGAAAGGAAAGACACACACTTGTGTTTCCCTCACAACCAATTGCTGCAGCCTTCCAGATAATAAAATCGAATGGTTAATCTCTTCTAGAATAACCAATGCCAAGTTTCCAGGGGAAACAAGTGGAGCTCACACCTAAGCAATGATTTTAAAATCCTGGATAATAGACAAGAAAGAACTCACTTTCTTATCTGTAAGGCAACAGCAAAGGGCTGTGCAAGACAACACAAAAGTGTTAGAACACACAGTGCTGTACCAAAATTTATACTATAGTTTTCCTCTTACAGTATATGTTATACTGAAGAATACTGGTACAGTATAGGAGGTTATGTGCCGGCCGGCACACACCATAACTAGCTTTAAAGTATACTACTTAACAGCTATAAGGCGGCAGAACGCTGGTTCAAATGCCTGTGCCGGCCGGCAACAGCCAATGTCGGCTACATAAGGTAGCACCCGGCTGCCGGCCACTGCTCCTAGCGACCGGCAGACAAGGGCTGACATTAGCCGGCCGGCAAAGGTAAACAACCGATGCCGGCCGGCAGCAAAAGAACCAGAGGACTACGACTGCCCAGCTGCCGGCCTATGAGAGGCCGGCAGCCGGGTCGGGTACAGCACTAGAAGAAAACAGAATGGATGCCGGGATAAGAGCGTAAACTACCTCCAAGCCCGGCAATCCGAAAGAGTGCATATAAGGAAGGGGAGAATCTAATTCAGGCTTCCTGACCAATGCCGTCTGGCTCTACAGGCAGGCATGGATGAGGGACCAAGGGAGGTCCGGGCAGCACTCAAAGCAGAAGACCCTTGTCGGCCGGCAGACTCTGCCGTCCGGCAAGGGACTGAGTCAATTCCACATCCTAACCTATCCTAGGTCCAGATGTAGAATGACGTACAGTACTGTAATGGCTAGGCCATTACGGAGATAGAGGGGGAAGGGACAAAAGAGGGTCCTACCAACCATGCTTTAGTGAAGGATCACCCGCAGCCAAGAAAACTCATCTTAGCCTAAGGGAGATCCAAGGAGGGAGGCCAGCAATACGTGCCAGCTCCAAAAGAACCAAAGCAAGGAAGGTGTTGCTACTCCCAGGGAAAATCCTCCCCCGAGAACAGCAACAAGGACTAGTCTGCTAGATCACAAAAGAAGGAATCATCTCGTACAGAAACCTTCGGTAGTGACCTAAGGAGGCTAAGCCTCCTATGTCTGTGTCAGGCCAGCGAGGGAGACTCTACCCCAAGCCAGACAAACACAGACTCAGACTAAAAACTCTGTTGTTCTGTCCCTCTCTGAAACCAGACTTACTGGAACAGGAAGGTACAGTAACACCCCAGTATAGTTTTATCGAAAGTTAATTCAGATAAACCACTTAGGCTTAAACAGAAGGAAAGGGATTGCATACCTTCTCCGAAGAAAAGAAAGCAACCGGGGAGTATGAGAAAGTATACTAAGGCTCCATAAGCAACTTAGCCTAGGCACCAAGAGAATCGATTACCTAAATCACCGAAACTCACTCGTATACTATCTTGGAAATATTCAACATAATCTTAAATGTATAAAAAACAGCCTAAAGCTTCAATAAAATTTTAACACACTCGGAAAAACCAAAATCATGCAGGAAGTACTAGGACCAAACGACTAGGCTACATGGCCTAGCGTAGGCCAGAGTTGGCGAATACTTCGCCAAAATAATACTAAAGCACGAAAGGAAATCCTATGTAACGCTAAATAGCTAAAATTTTATTAAAGCAAAACAACCGGGAATGTCGCTCTGGCTAACTAAAACTCATACCTAGCGAGCGACAGCGTCCAAGACGCCTCCGGTAGGCTACGGCTCTTGTAACAAAGATTAATCCTATTGATCACTTAAAAATTTACCAAGAGCCTACATTTATACATAAAAGAAATGGTACTCAACTTATCAGAGGCCGACGAAGTTGGAGAAGCCACGAAAAGCTGAATAAATCCAAGATTTGCGAGAAACACAGGAAAAAACACCGAGTTGTTAAGCTACGCAAAAAGGAATACAGATGGCGCCAGGATTGGCGCCAGGCACGCTTACGAAACTGGAGAATAGGGAGCCTTGGGAGCGGCTCCCCCTTTTTCTTTCCCGTTTTCGTTTCTTGCCAATTGACCCCTCGATACATAATCTCTGTTTGGGGTGCAGATTGCCATGTGGCGTGTCAAGAATACGTCCTCTGATATGTCGCGATATCCCTTTCATTAGGGATATTCGCTCCAGGAGTTAGAATTCTGGTACCTTAAGGTAAATTCTCTGGGAATATCGCCGTAGTTGTAATATACCCTAGGAAGCTACCCCATAGGAACTTCCATCAGGACGACATGGCTTGAGCCCAAATATATATATATATATATATATATATATATATATATATATATATATATATATATATTCAATGTATTTTTCTGCTTTCATTTGTCACAAGACAGTCACAGGCAAGTTTTGTAAAACAAATTTGTTTTTCTAAGTCACAGTTACTGAAATAAAGTGGTGTATATGGAATCGCATGCGATTCTATTAAATAAATGTGGTATAATTTGAGAGAGAATAATTACAATGAATAATATACGCAAAGCCAAAGAGAACGTCCCTTTAAATAATCTATTTTAATAGAAAAAAAATGTGAGTTACAACACATTCTTCTCTGGGGGATTCTGTGACATGATTAGGATTTGTTTGATGAAGCCATATTTTTATATTGACAAAGTCGATGTTCTCATCAAACTAAAAAAAAAAAAAAGAAAAAAAATCCGATAAATATTTCCTCTTTGTCAATTCTATATTTGGAGCAAAATATCAAAACTTAGGTTTAATAAAATTGAAATATATATAACTTGATTCAGAAGGAATTACGCAATTTTTTTTTTTTATGCTGTTCAACGATAAAGCCTTTGATGGTTAAGCAACACAAACTTGGACATCAAATAAACAATTTCAAGCAAATCAACAATACACCATTGATTAGATCTTTGTTGCCAAACAAGAAATAAAGCCATTCTTGAATTTCGTTGCCCGCGAGTTTTGACTGAGTTGTGCAATACAAGAGATCGAGTAATGAATATCTCAATATTTCACAAATGCTCCACTAATGGAGTAACAAAATTGAATCCCTTCTGTTCGCTTTGTTTCTTGGATAAATATTTAGATTAGATCGGTGTACCCATTCAGATATTTCTATTTGCTTTCATATTTTTGCATTTACTCTAGGTATAATACTAGGCTATGTTCTTCTAAAAACGAAAATGCACATAAAACTCTGTTATTCATAATTAAGAACATGCATGCAAATACAATGGGTGTGGTAGCGTGTGAAAGCAAGAGGGTTGGGAAGATATCTTTTACTGAAACCATTAAGCATCATGATATGAAATTAAAATAATTGTCAATTAACAGAGCACTGGATTTTTTAGGGGTGTTGCAAGAAATCGAGCCAGAATTGGTGGACTGAGTCAAACTGCAATTCCGCGAAAATTCTGTTATTTAACTTTCCTTCCTAATTGAAACAGACTAAACTTTTAGGAAAAAAAAAAACATAATTGTGGTTAAGACTCATGATTTTAAAGCTAAGGAACCCTGGTTCAGACTCAGGGGAGGACGGAGTGATAAGCTCATGTTTTACTTAGATAAACTGTTTCCTTGTTGATCTATGTAATGAATTAAATACTTAGTTGGCATTCGACTATAGTGGCTGCAACTGTATCCTCAGGGAAAAGAACATCAGGAGAAGATTGCATGAGACTTAACAATTTTTTTTTATTATTTTTCTTCCTAATACCAGCTATCGTCAGCCAACTCTCACCCTATTGTTCTCTGTTCACGGGACAATAAGAATACTTTAACCACATATGTACTTGGGGTTATGAAGATACAGCCAGGATGGTCCCATTACTTTTTTAAAATATTTAAAGGTTTAAAGGTAACTCATGAATGGCAGAGGCAAGGGGAAGTGACAATGCCCTAACAGGACAATGCACTAGAGATTGACCGTATACGCATTTGATCAGCGCCCAACCCCTCTCCAACAAGCTAGGATCATTGAGGGCCAGGAAATGGCTTCTGAGGACTCAGTGGGTAGACCCATAGGCTCCCTTAACTCACAAGGATGGTGTGGTTGCAGACAGTACAAGAAGCTATCGAGACTGACCGGGTCTCCAACAGATTGTCAACCAGGGACGTGTCCAATAGGTTATCACATACCCAAAGTACGTTATTCTAATTCTAACTCTCTTAGACTCCTTGCATTTCTTTTCAAGTCCTTTCCATAGTTGGGTGCCAATTGTAATAAACTATAATTGTTCCTAATGGTATACGAGTGCTGAATGCATCATTAATTGTCTAATCTCTACTCCCCTAGTATAAATACATAAAATCCCAAGGCACGTCTTGTGTCCTTTCTAGTTTCAGCAAGTTAAATGACAATAGTCAAGATTTGTTCTACGAAGCTTCAACGTTGCCTCTAGTGTAAATAGTGAGGAATAATTCATAAACTATTTTTTTTTTCACAATTGAATCTTTAAATCCTTCAAAGTGGTTTCCAAATCCCGTGTACAGTATAATGATGTCAGCTCCACATACCAGTACCTTTCAGAGAATCTCCTGGTAATTTATTTAAAGAGCACTGACGTTCACCTATTCCTTTGAGACCTTTAATTAGTCGATACAAGTCGTATATAAAGGCACTGAATGGTCTAACATTCGAAACGGAGCTTTCAAATAGGTTCGGAATTTAATTTCGTAGTCGCAAAGAGCTAACACGTCTCAATGGTCGATATCATGAAAAATTTATGGATGCTTTCGTTACTCTTCTAATATCTTTCCAGTGAGTTGTTAGTTTACACATAAAGCAACTTTTTATCCACATAAGTCATTCCGGGAATGGAGGAAATAATCTCTTCGTGAAATTGTGCGTAGGATTACGTGAATATTTAATGCTGACATGACTGGTAATGGTGCAATAATTCTGCTATATAATGTCTCTTTGCAGTTGTTTTCTGAGCTGTTACAATTTTCGAGCAGGCATCACTTTGTTAAGCATATCATCATATTCTACAGAAAATAACTATTTTTTTTTTCGAAAAAAATGGTTTTACTACAGAAGACACAAAAAGTGTTTGAACGAATAAAATCCATAAATTAAAACCATAAAACTAATTTCTACCATTGTAGCATCAACGGTGCACCAAGATTTTGAATTTAACGGGCACACTAATCTATCTTATTTCTCTTCCTCTTTTTTTGTTAAGTTTTTATAGTTTATATAGAAAACATTGATTTTAATGTTGTTACTGTTCTCAAAATATTTTATTTTTCCTTGTTTCCTTTTCTGACTGGGCTAGTTTTCCTGTTGGGGCCCCTGGGCTTTTAGCATCCTGCTTTTCAACAAGGGTTGTAACTGCTTAGCAGGTAATAATAATAATAATAATAATAATAATAATAATAATAATAATGATAATAATAATAATAATAATAATAATAATAATAATAATAATAATAATGTGTAAAAATATATAAATTAATCTTATTCGAAATCCCCAGAAATTAGTTCCTGCAAGCTCAGAAACAATCATTACTTAAAAAAAACATGAATCATTCTTTATCTTTTAACATGCTGTCTATTATCTATGTAAAATGGCGCTGAAATTACATCTATCTGCCTAATCCTCCATCGCCTTGAGGAAACCACATAGATGTCCTTTATATGTGTTTATATCTGTGATAAGTGCATAGAATAAAATTAAAGCATTGGTTACAATGGATAATGGTAAAAACAACCTTTTTAAATAGGGAATCAATTGCTTACATTAGTTGGTGAAATGAATACCTTGGTAATACATTTTGTAATATTGCATAAAAGAGTATATTTTATCTTTAAAGTATAAAAATATATTCTTAACCCTCTTGACGAAATTGGTTTATTCTGGATGTTGGATCGAAATCTCACGCTCCAGAAGACTAATTTTCTAATACATTCCCTTCGGTATGTTAAGCTCTCAGACAGAAAAGATATTTCCCCCGGAAAAAATGTTAAGGAAAGTATTAAGTTCAGAATTTAATTCGGTAAACTTAAGCACATATCCGTAAATTCTGGTAATAATCATAAGCATTATTTTTCATTTCGAGTAAAACCCTAACAATCCCATTACTTTGGAGAGGGAGATGAAGGGGGGGGGGGGGGGGGGGGGGTTTGCGAGGTATGTGGGAGTGGGTGATTTGCAGCTTGAATAGGGTACAGTATCTGATCTCGACAAGTATTTGTAACCATAAGGATCGGCATTTCTTGTAGATGCGAGCGGAATACCATAAATTCCAAAAGATTGTTCTTAATATATTTCTTTTGGGTAAGATAGGCTCTCAGGTAAAGAACGTATCCTATACCATAAAATAATCAGAGTTTCTGCTTTTTAACAAAAGTGAATGTACCTACCCAACCACACACACACACACACACACACACACATTATATATATATATATATATATATATATATACAGTATATATATGTATATATATATGTATATATTATATATATATATATATATATATATATATATATATATATATATATATATATCTTCATCATCATTAACAGCCATTACTAGTCCACTGCAGATCACAGGCCTCAGACATGTTCTTCCTCTTGTGTCTGTTTGTGATCTTTCTATGCCAGCCCACACCCGCAAACTTTCTTAATTCGCCAATGCATCGTCTACTCTTCCTCCCTCTGTTTCTTTTGCAATCTCTAAGGACCCATTCTGTTATTCTTAATGTCCATCTATTATCTGTCTTTCTTATTATATGTCCTGCCCATGTTCGTTTCTTTTTTTTACATGTTGTTAGAGTATCCATGCTGCTCTTTTCGGTTTCTTAGGGTTATTCCCATCATTATTCTTTCCATAGCTCTCTGAGTTGTAACTAGCTTATGTTCTAAGGCTTTAGTAAGGCTCCAAGTTTCCGACGCATATGTTAAAATTGGTAGAACCATCTCATTAAATATTTTTCTTTTCTGAGAAAGTGGGATTTTAGTTTTCCTAATCTCATTTTGTTTTCCAAAAGCTCTCCATCCCATGTGTATCATTCTTTTAATTTTAGTCTCGTATCCTTGGGTAACAATTATTGCCTGTCCTAAGTAAGTATATTCATTGACAATCTCTACAGGTTAGAGAGAGAGAGAGAGAGAGAGAGAGAGAGAGAGAGAGAGAGAGAGAGAGAGAGGAGAGAGAGAGAGAGAGAGAGGAGTAAATTTTGTTGTTTTTATAGTCGACAAATCATGTTCCCTTTGCACACGGAATACACTAAAAGGAATAAAAAACATAATGGCATTTCATCAAGTTTGTGATTCACTGTATTTTAACTTCGTTTAGAAATAAAAGTCCACAATCTATCAATGCCAGTTGTTGATGGAAAATAAAGTGGGGGTGAACGCAAAAGGTATTAAAATATTTATTCCCACAAGTCTATGTGGTTCATACGAACAGCATTTGTGCCTCATGTTAGTCGTAATATTATATTATTTGAACATTTTTTAATGAAGTTATCCAAAGTTATCGGTTATTTAAAGCTTATAAATTTGCCTTCATTTATTACTTATTGAATAACATTAAATTCCTACCAGATTGCTTGATTTGGAACATTGCATGATAACTTGCTCATTCCGTTTAGCATGTTTACAATATCATGGAAGGAACTTGAAACAATAGCATTAAATCTACCCCTATTGTTGTAGAGGCCACAAAATGACTGGTACAAATTAATGTTACACGAAGTTGGGAAAACTACATAACGTTGTCTTGCAGTTTTATGTTTACTATTACTATTACATTTGAATTTGTGTTAATAAAAGGATAGAAAATTGATGATATGAAAGATTAAGAATGAATGAATGAATGATTTGATGTTGTCTGGCATCCTGAGGAAATTAACACTGGATCATTTTCAATAGCTGAGGTAGGAAGAGTAATATACTGAGTTTGGGTTTTAACAGGAACACTGAAAGAACGGAAGGATGAATTAAAAATTATATTGTGAAAATATATCAATATGAAAAAAGTAAAGAGGAAAAGAGAGTTTCTGAATCAGCGTTTGGAGAACACAAAATAGGGGATTGTGAGAAATAATTCAAATGTGAAGGTAGAAGACAGAGGTAGAGTCGGTGTAGTTGATAGATGGGAGAGTATATGACGTAAATGGAAATAAAGAGGGTAGGCAGGAATGTACACGTAGAGGTCGTGATAGTTTAGAATATGTGACTTCGATGATAGAATATTCATAGGGGCAAGTGGGTAAAGAGGAAATGGCATTGACAGGCTGTTGGTAGAGTATTTGTTAGTATAGATTACAAAAAACAATAAGTTGATGGGCGTAATGGCGAGACGAAGAGTATCTGGATGCGAATCTGTTCATTATGGTGATGGATCAAATGGGAGTACTGAAGGAAATTTTCGAAGTATAACTGAATTTACTTATCTTTCGACAAGTGTAAAAAATCTACTGTTAACTGTGATTTTGGGATATTTTTTTTTGGGGGGGGGGGGGATTAAAACATTTGAGTTTTAAATCATGAACTAGGCTAAATATAACATACATATATATATATATATATATATATATATATATATAACAGTTTATCTTTTGCTCTTATATAGCAATGTTGACTTGTTATTTCTGTTCTAAATCTTATCTACTAGTTATTTTATGGTCTTGCAAACTGATATCAAAGTCATTATAATTAACTGGCTACAAACATCGTCAAATGCATTAAACTGGACGGGTATACAGATCTCATTATCAACTAAGGGATGAAATATATTGGCATTAAATATTTATCGATAGAATGTTTAACAGACAGTCCATTCGTGCATTCCCCTATTTGGAACTAAGGTAAAAGGGAGCTCTTTTGGATGGCAGCTGTTATTTTTTATAAGTTGACGCCCGCGAGAAAACATACGCTACAGGAACAGTATCGCATCAAATGTATGGATAGAAACTCTGATTAACCAAATTGTATGGCTTGCCACATATACACACAAGATCACGCAAGTTAGACAATTTTCCTATGCGATATATATATATATATATATATATATGTATATATATATATATATTATTATATATATATATGTATATATATGTATATATATATATATATATATATATATATATATATATATATATATATATATATATATATGGGGCAAGCAAGTGCTGCTCATGCGTTAGTGGTAAGTGATATTTCCGTAAAAATTATATACACTCATGTGAGTTCGACTATATATACATGTATATATATATATATATATATATATATACATATATATATATATATACATATATATATAATTATATATATATTCATTATTATTATTATCATTATTATTATTATTATTATTATTACTATTTGCTAAGCTACAACCAAAGTTGAGAAAACAAGATGCTTTAAGCCCAAGGGCTCCAACAGAGAAAATAGCCCAGCGAGAAAAGTAAATAATGAAATAAATTAATATATATACATATGTATATATGTTCACTATATTTAGGATATGAATCAAAAGAAACCACAAAATGAGTCACTTACCTCCTTAGTTTATCTGTGGTGGATCTCCGCTAGCGTCCAGTGTAAGAAATACCATTCATCTTGTTGACATCAGAATCTGGAACGATGGTCAGAAATGATTACATAACCCAACGTGATATTGATAAATACGAGATAATGGGCACAATTAACTAAGAGAAAGACAATAGATCTCTTAAAGTTCTGAACTTATATTGAGACTTGGCTTCTTTTCTCTCTTTACCTCTCTATTGTATATATATATATATATATATATATATATATATATATATATATATTTACATATATATACATATATATACATATATATAATATATATATATATAATATATATATATATATATATATATATATATATATATACAGAGAGAGAGAGAGAGAGAGAGAGAGAGAGAGGAGAGAGAGAGAGAGAGAGAGAGAGAGAGAGAGAGAGAGATTCACAATACCAATTTTTCTCGCAGATGAGGATGTTTTCAAGCTCCAGGGTCTTTTCTACGTTAGATTATTCAGGAACCTAATTCAATACAAAATTAAACATGGTTCCCTTGGTTTTTAGTAAAAGAAGTTGCCCCAGCACAACGACATCAATATTTGTTTTTTATGTGTAACCTAACAAACAAACAAGCAAACACACATTAGATTGCGAGTAAAACAAAAAATATGTACTAAGCATACATTGGATTACAAAAAGCTTAAGATAAAATTAACACATACAATCTTTTGGGCACAGGGAATGTGTTGAGTAAATGGTAAGTAATTGGGAGCTATTAAAATATGTATGATGCAAAGGAAAAAAAAAAAACTTAAAATATGAATATCTGATTTTTATATCTGAGTAAATGGAATGGGGCGAGAAGTCAGAGGAAAGATAGGTGATGTCAGTGCAAAGTTACAGGATAAGAAAATGAGTCCTAAAGGCAATTACTTTGTATCTAAGAATACATAACTGTTTGACTTAATCCTTTAAAATCAATACGCAGTGAATTGAATCTCTTTTTAGTTTGCAAGTGAACCCTGCATACCTATGTCAGGAGATTAAATAAGCTACTATTCATTGTACCTGTTTGAAATGATAAAAAACCAGTGGTTATTCAAAACAAAAACAAAGGGTATCTTTAAAGCAAATACTCTCCACAGAGTAAAAACAAAGTAACTCGATTATTCAAATTTGATTTCGTTAGGAACTGACTGCATCTGCCATATCAGGTAGTCAAGTTTTTTGTAAACCCATCCTTTGGATAAAAGCTCTCTCTCTCTCTCTCTCTCTCTCTCCTCTCCTCTCTCTCTCCTCTCTCTCTCTCTCTCTCTGAGGTAGTTACGAGTACTTTAAAGCATTTGT
>NC_090764.1:27487677-27492677 GCF_036898095.1 Palaemon carinicauda
ATATTGCAGTATTCCAATGGATTCTAGTGTTCCAGAGATCGGGATTCTCTTAGTGTGATGAATAAATTATTTTCCATCATAAATTCCTGTTAACGGTTACTGGAAGAATTCTTACCTTTGCTAAATTCTCTCTCTCTCTCTCTTTCTCTCTCTCTCTCTCTCTCTCTCTCTCTCTCTCTCTCTCTCTCTCTCTCTCTCTCTCTCTCTCTCTCTCAAGGAATTTTGTGTTTATTAAGGTTTTCTAGTTTTCAACATCTAAGAAATTTTAGATTTGCGAATGTTTACACAATCATACAGAAATGCAAGTTGATTTTTTTTTTTACGTGGGTTTTCGTGGAAATGAAGAAAGTTATAAATTAGTAAAATAAATTATTGTAAATTTATAAATATACATGTTTTAGTATATATATTTTTTACTGGGTAAAATACTATACGTTTAACAAATAAATTGTCCTTGAATGATGTGATTTATTTTCAAAGATGTGTCAAATGATATAATAAAATCTTTTAATAATTTTCATGATTTAGTAGAATTAATGGGACGTAAAAAATACTAATCATTTACATAATTTAATTCAGTGATTTAAAGATATTTTGAGTAATTTCTAAATGTATTCGTCATTGCTGTAAACCAAAATGTACACATTCGTGTTCATCATATCCAGAGATGCATACGAGTTATATTCAAAAGATTTTGACGTCTTAGCTTTTGCCTCCTGTTCAAATTTACATGAACTCCGTTGTGAGATCCCCTTTTACTTAACATGTATAATTTATATACCTACCGTTGTGTAATAGGGTTACTCTAAGGACTCCTCACTCAGAAGGGTTCATAGAAGAGAGTATTGGTTTTTAACTTTCTCCATTATCTCAAATGTATATTGAAACGTTTTCCCATTGCGGTAAATGGAAAACCTAATTATTGCTTTTCAGAGAATGATCGTAAAGGTGGGATTTGTTTTAGAAAATAAAGTTAGTCAGTTCATAGATGCTCGACTGACGAGTAAGAAGCAGTAGTTGTAAGCCACTGTTTTCTGTTGTATAGTCGAGTGTATTCCTTATTTTCACAGCATTGTTCATTTGTATCATTGAGTCTTTCAATAGACACCCATGAGGCATAACACTTCTGCTTAACTTTACTGTTTTTTTGTTTGATTTTTTCTTCCAAGTAGACTATAATATGACGTCAGAGATAAAAAATGCCAATACCAGTGTCTCGCAAACATTTTTTTTTTTTTATTTTTTTTTTTTATCCAGGTTTAAAATGGTTTACTAATAGACTTAGGAACATTCTGGATCAGTCCGGAAAAGTGTCCATCTCCGGTAAGTTTCGGTTTTGATGTCAACATTCCTTGTGTTCAGTCAAATGTGTAGGCGACATTAAACTAAAATTGATATTTGTCAAACGTTATTATAATCTATAGTTGATATTTTTTGATACCCCGATTTTTTGTGTTTAGTTTCCGCCTTTCTATTTCGGTAACCAAACAAGGAAATAGTTCGCCAAACTTTTTGACACAGTTTCTATTGATTTCCTTCTGGTGTTATAACCTTCTTTTTTTTTAGTTGATCGTTAAATGGAACTCTTTTAGCTTGATAGTAGTTCTACTCAAAATGATTTCCAAACACCCACAAGGAATGTTGTAACAAACAATTGAGGCCTTTAGGATATCCATAGAAATTATCCTAATTGGAGTTACGTTGAAACGTTTTAAGTTGTTACCTTACTATTCTTTCCTTGCAAAACGAGATTGTGAAGGACTAAGCTTAATTCACTGCTAAAATACCCCTTCTCTCTCTCTCTCTCTCTCTCTCTCTCTCCTCTCTCTCTCTCTCTCTCTCTCCTCTCTCTCTCTCTCTCACAAGAACACTACTGAAAAGTATTTTTTTCAAAGCTATTCCAAAATGTTATAAGACCCTGTTAGGTTTAAAATACGCTCTCTCTCTCTCTCTCTCTCTCTCTCTCTCTCTCTCTCTCTCTCTCTCTCTCTCTCTCTCTCTCTCTCTCTCTCTCTCTCTCTCTCAAGAACACTACTGAAAAGTATTTTTTTCAAAGCTATCCCAAAACGTTATAAGACCCTGTTAGGTTTAAAATACGCTCTCTCTCTCTCTCTCTCTCTCTCTCTCTCTCTCTCTCTCTCTCTCTCTCTCTCTCTCTCTCTCTCTCTCTCTCTCTCTCTCTCACGATAGATGGAGGAATAATTTTACCAGAAAGTTTACGGTATAAGGGTTGAAGTTACTCATGAACTGCAGCCGGTTGGGGCAAGGAATACATAATTGTGCTATCGCATCCTATGTCCAAGAGGCCTGAGCATAACATAGATGTTGAGCAGCCAAGGCCACTACTTCACCCAAACTAAGTCAACACCTGCTGATGAATCATCAGGTAGACTCGATTGGGACCGGTAAATCCACCATTCCTAACTCTCAGCTCATGAAACTATTAATTCGTGAGTGGTCCCTCTTAAGTTTATCGAGGTTATCTCAGAACTTCTGAAGTCAGTAAGCATACATAGGCCCGGCGTATTACCCGATTTATGGAAAAGTTTTATGAAAAGGCTGATTTTTTAGCTCTCTCTCTCTCTCTCTCTCTCTCTCTCTCTCTCTCTCTCTCTCTCTCTCTCTCTCTCTCTCTCTCTCCTCTCTCTCTCTCTCTCACTTTATTGTAATTGCCCAAAGAAGGGGAAATCGAAAATCGCTTTCTGTGGTTGTATTGGCATTATAAATCAGGTTTTATTTACCTTGCTGCAAGCACATTATGACCAGGGTTCAGCCCATTCTGACAGGGTCCCTTTGTAAAGCATCATTCGAAAATACAATTGGGAGAGAAAAAATGCATAAAACCGATTGTAACATTTGTAATTGAAATACAAAATCTGAATATTACCCTCTGGGGTTAAGTGCAAAATAGAAATGGTACACACACACACATACACATATATATAAATTTATATAGTTATATATATAAATATACTGTATATATATGCATATATATATGTATATATATATATATATATATATATATATTTATATATATATATATATATATATATATATATATATATATACGTGTGTGTATATATATATATATATATATATATATATATATATATATATATATATTATATATATATATATTAGAGAGAGAGTGTATGTTTGCTTGTGAAATATACTTGACTTAACTTACATAACCGTCGGTAAAGGCCAAATAAAAATTCAAAAGCATACAATGATAAGAGAGAAGTCCACTGAGATGTTGGAGCACACACATATGAATGAGTGTTTGGATATCGCTGATTAATTTAGCATGTATATAAGCTACATGTTTTACATAATACTCAAGAATCTAAACCTTTACGAAAAAAACTAACAAACCCTTTCTCTACGGACTTATATCATAGGCCGTTGATGTAAGTCCGTATAGAAAGGGTATTTTTATTTTTTTCTTAAAGGTTTAGATTTTATTAAGAGCAATATCTTCGGTTTGAGGATACTGTAGTGTTGCATTTACATAAAAATCACAATTAAACGAATTCATAAGTTCAACGACGAGTTACAATCGTAATACCCCTCCTTCTCCCTTCCATTTCATCTTCGGTGTTTGACAGTAGAATGTCCCTTTTACCGAGAACCCACTCTAAGTGGGTCCTGCTTTTACTTGTATTTTCACCAATAGCGAGATTTATTAATTCCACGTTTTCAGTAGATTCTGGTATTCAAAGAAAGTTTATGATAACATGTTTTTCCTATGCTTGATGTTATCTATCACAATTTGTATTAAAAAATTAGTCACAAAATCATGCAGCGTGCATCCGAAAAAAAGCTCCTGTCGTTGACTTCGGTGGATGTTGTTAGATTTAGATTTACCATCACGATACTCTTTGATATACTTATTCGTTAACAATATTTATTGACAAAAACTATATCCAAGGAAAAAATTTAGGTCAGTTATATAAGTTTCGATTCATATCACTTGGTAATTATTAGAAAATAATGATGGTATTTGGACAAAATTACTTCCGACCAATCTGCTATTAGGAAACTTTTCAGAGCTAAAAGGGTACCCCTGCTAGTCTGTGGAAATCTGCTTCGCTAAAATGAATTGACTATAAGCTACGGCTGCATTTGCTGGTGTCCCTTGAATTTTCATATCTACTCCATTTGCTATTTGATGGAGCCGGTAATCGTTTTATCTCACTTTCTGTAATGTTACACAGCCATCCCATATATATATATATATATATATATATATATATATATATATATATATATATATATATTAATAGCCGAAATATGTTTGAAAAATGTGGCCTTTTTAGCAATACCATATATATGTATATATATATATATATATATATATATATATATATATATATTATAATATATGTATATATATACTATATATATTTATGTATAACATATATGATGTGTGTATATATATATATATATATATATATATATATATATATATAAATAATATATGTATATATATATATATATATATATATTATATATATACAGTATATATATATATATATATATATATATATATATATATATATATACACTTATATATATATATATATATATATATATATATATGGTATTGCTAAAAAGGCCACATTTTTCAAACATATTCCGCATATTAATATTTTATTGCAGCTTTAAGTTATATTAGTGTGATGGTTGCAAGTTTTTCTGGTTTCTCCGTCAGTTTTTCCTCTTCCCCTCTATCTCTATGATAAGGTACGGTATATTTGTTACTTTTGCCTACCGGGATTTTTTATATTCAATACATGCGTTTATTATTTAGGAATTTCTGTCCCACAATCATTTTTTACGTGCATTAGTAATATTGTTTATTTTGGCCTTTTCTATATTTCATTAATATTAGGCATTAGCTTGCAGAGATTATTGACTAAGTTTTTACTATTTTCTTTCTAACTTATTATTTCATGCGTTAACAATCTAAATGGAGTAGTTGACCCGTGTGTATCATT
>NC_090764.1:27497677-27500177 GCF_036898095.1 Palaemon carinicauda
TGATTTTGTGCTAGGTATTGTGACGGTGCCGAGAGAGGGTTGTGAACTCAAAGGCAGGAAGCAATCAACTGAGTTGTTTATTAAGGAACACTCTCCTTTATATACAAAACCTCAAGGCAACAGGACATAACCTGTTCGAGAGACAGACAATATTACAGAGCAAAACCGGAGACATGATCATTCAGGTTCTTTTTAGTGCGAGGGAAGAGCGCAGATACAAGCATAATATATACAAAATAATTATGTACAATTGTGTGACACACGGTTGGTACAGTATCTTAATCAATTACATTGGAAACACCTTAAAATATATCGTATACCTGTATATTTTTATGATATTTAAATTAACCTTTTTTTTTTTTTTTTTTAAAAAGTCATTGTATTCAAAACTGAGCACTTAGAAAACGTGACTTTATAACCTCGCAGTGTTCATCGTACTACAAATAAATCTTTCTTTAATTAAGCTAATAATTTATTGTTTTCTTGCTCTGCCGTATGCTGGCTATGCTAGCGATTAAACATTACTTTGTTGCTCCTATGTCCTGGCAAGTATTTCGGCGTTAATTATCAATTATACAAACTTAGAATTTTATTATCTCGGTTATTATTACGCAGTGAGTCATGATTATGGGTTTAAACAAATTTACTAGTAATAGTTAATTGAAATATGCTGATAAAAATCGTTTTGAAAAAAAAAAAAACAATGTATTATTATAAAATAAAACCGACTATGGTAGGAAACGAAGTTATTCGTATTAAGGTTCTTGGATAATCCCTGAGAGAAAATATTGTACAGGAAATGGCCAGAATTTATGCATGAATATTTGAATATTAAGATGTTTCTCATTAAAAACAATTCTTATGAAAATGCAACAGATGGGACACTGCCCCATTCATACTTACTGTGACGGGGTGAGAGAAGCGAGTCGCTCCGGGGTCACCAATGTGACGGGGTGAGAGCAGCGAGTCGCTCCGGGGTCACCAATGTGACGGGGTGAGAGAAGCGAGTCACTCCGGGGTCACCAATGTGACGGGCCGAGACCTGCCTTTGAGTCACAACCTTCTCTCGGCCCGCCACATTATCATCTAAACCATGGATGAGTCCCAGGTTCAGAATAATTCTACATCATTAACAGAGTTTGATGAATTACATAATCAACTCTGTATCAAATTTAGGCTATTTACCACTGTCGTTTAATCGTTAATTTGGTTCTGTGTGATCAACATTTAATTAATTTCTTTTATTTATTTATTTAATTTTTTTTTTTTTTTTTTTTTTTTTTGCGTGCCTTGATGAAACATTGATTTATTTTACACTGTCTAGGAGTAAAGATTTTTCCCCTCTCGTGATCAGTCCCATATGGCTCGAGATTGAGCAACGTTAGACAACGTATATTATTTAAAAAAAAAAAAATAGTAGTTCTTATATAATACATGGACAATTGCTTTCCTATAGAAAATAATCCACTACTTCCATAATGGTCCGAACTAACTATTGGAAGACGAAAAAGAGGAAACCACTATCAGGAAATCTGAATAGTTATTCTTTACAGCGGCCACGATCAGTTGATGGTTCGGGATCAGATTACATTTATAGATAAATATGCTTCTATCTAGAATAGGTTTCATTTGCTGCATTAATAAGGAATGAATGGCGGCCGATTGTGACGCAGTTCTGATAGGCCCTGCTACTTCCTTCGGTCGCTTTTGGTGACCGATGAGGTAGCGGCAGTAGGGGTTTTGGCATATGAAACTAATTTTGTGGTGGATAACGGGGGACGGTGAGCTTTGGCACCCCAACAATACCAACCAACCTCGGCTGAATCCCTCGTCAGGCTGGGAGGAGCTAAGAGAAGAAAAGTCCCCATTTGTTCCTTTTTATGTCGGCTTTCCCTAAAAAATGGGGGAAGTGCCTTGGTAGTGGATTACGGACTGTTCATGATTTCAATTCTATCCCCCGAATACATAAACGTTGGGGGTATATATTAACTTCTTCAGGGACTTGGGCATGAGTGAGATTCAGATATAGAAACCATCTTTGATTTTAATATCTTAATAATTGTAACTGGTGATTGGAATGCAGTCTTCTTAATTCGTGTATATTTAACTGTGCGGTCGTAACTTAATCTAATATCGTTCCAAACTGTTATTTAGATTGTAATAATAAAAGATACAAATGTTGCCATAATATTGCTCATGCAAGCAGACAATGAATCGTTATTCTTCTCCAGCAGACTGATAAGTATTTCAGATCATATTGTGAACAATTTTGTTTGAATAATTATTACATGTCTATATTATGTAATGTTATTCGAATGAAACTTAACATAATTTTAACGTATTTGGGGTCACTTTATTATTGTTTGAATTGATTAATTATCGAATGATCTTTGAGGTCTTTATCAAACATGAAAAATGTTACAGAGAAAATAGTGATTTATTAATTGCACACCCACGTAAAAACATAATGAAATTCGTATCTGGGGAAACCTTTTGATTA
>NC_090764.1:27505177-27510177 GCF_036898095.1 Palaemon carinicauda
AACCACGTAATTACTGTGCAAGAAGATGAGAACTTCAGGATTGCATTATTTTGGAGTAAATGGAGAGCGCGGTGTTGTGAACAATTACCAAAAATAAACACCGAGTCTCTCTCTCTCTCTCTCTCTCTCTCTCTCTCTCTCTCTCTCTCGTTGTATATTTATTGTAATACCAGTATTTTCTCTCTTCCTAATCTTGCTTGAGGGTACACTCTTGCATGCTATTCTATCTAATTTATCTCTTTCTTGTTTTGTTAGAGTTTTTATAGTTTATATATGAAATGATTATTTTAATGTTATTGCTATTCTTAAAATATTTTATTTTTCCTTTTTTCCTTTCCTCACTGAGATATTTTCCCTGTTGGGGCCCCTTGGCTTATAGCATCCTGCTTTTCCAACCAGGGTTGTAGCTTAGCAAGTAATAATAATAATAATAATAATAATAATAATAATAATAATAATAATAATAGTAATAATAATTTCCTATTCTTAGTTACTAGTAACTTCCCTACTCATCTGTGAACCTCATATTTTCTGGGGCCTGGTCTTCATACTTTTCTTTTACTTTTCTTTGAACGTTTCTGTTTCCCTGAAAGTTTATAATTTTGGCTGATGGCCGTTCTTTTAATACATATTGGAAACTTTTAGGTAGGTATTTAGTAACATTCCAACTAAGTTCTGAAATATGGCAATTTTTTTTTCTTTTTTGTGGTCTCTTATTTAGGAGAATTTCCTTATTTTTTTATACATTTTTATTCCCTGAAATCTTTTGAGGAGTCGAATATTAATTCCTAATGCCCCTTGCCTTATATCTGGATCTTTGTTTGTTTAGAATGATTTCCTTTTGTTATTAAATTGGTTTTAATTTGGTTTCATCGCACTGTGATACCCATATTATTTATCATTAGGATTGGCATAAAAAATTTGCATTCACGCAATCAGTTCACTTCACGTGACTAGTTACTTTTCAGTATTCCTTCAGCTCCTATGCTCAACTCAGTGGAAAAGGGCTGATAGGGGAGGACACCTAGTTTTAAACGGAATCCCCCACTTATCCCAATCTCTACAGAAAACCGGCTTACTTTCTTTCTCCAACCCTACTTCAACTCTCTCTCTCTCTCTCTCTCTCTCTCTCTCTCTCTCTCTCTCTCTCTATATATATATATATATATATATATATGTGTGTGTGATATATATATATATATATATATATATATATATATATATATATATATACGTATTTATATGTGTGTGTGTGTGTGTGTGTGTGTGTGTGTGTGTGTACATTTGAAATTATTCCAACTTTCGTTCCATACAACCATTGAGGTAAAATCCAAAGGTCTGTCTAAAGGTTTCCCTTAATCCCAAAACGTGTCATATGAGCATGGGCCCTCCCACGCTTGTATGCCTGACGTTGCTACTGCACACTGACAAACGCACTCTCGCGATGGACCGTTCCCCTGCTTCAAGCTTGCCCTATGGCCCTTTTCATAACAAAGCTAAGGGAGTTAGCCACTCTACAACGTAAACAGGTACAGTTGTACTCATGAAATGGCACACCTGGCTCTGAGGAAGTGGATCCTGTCAAACCCTTACTGCATGTAAGGTTCCTATTTGTAGCCTCACCCACCACCTCTGTCATCTATCTCTACACTATATGTTTGGCTTACTCGTCGCACAGCAAGGGTTTGGCACGTTGTACTTCTTCAGAGCAAGGTGTGTCAGATACTTTTGTGTCCAACTGTATTTCTTGGAAGAAGCTATAAGTAAAGAGAGAGAGAGATTATTTTGAAAATACACCACAGACAGGCAGATAAAGGGAGGTGTTGGAATGTAGGTCGGTGATCTGTGGAGACATGATATAGAGGGGGAATCCTTTTCAAACCAGTCCCTTCTCACTGCGTTGAGTATAGATACATTGTCTTTGTATTCTCCTACTTTACCTCCATTCCCAATTCCTTTTTTACTTGTCCATATTCTAACTTTGACTTCATACTGCAACTGCATGGTTTTTTCCTAGTTGGACTGACCTCACAGGCGCCAGCACTGAGTTTTATAGCCCCAATTCCTAAATCTAATCCACTCCAAACCATTACTTTCCATAACACTGCGAAGGAGACTGTTTTATAGCTGTGACTTTTGTAGGAATAGAAAACATCTTATATTAGGTAGTCTGACACCATGGTATTTCAACTCGCACATATGTGTGATATAATTGTGTTAAGCAAAATAGCAGTGCTTCATTCACTAACTAGTTCTATAAAGATCCACTATCTAAATTTTTTAAAACTATCTTTAGTGGTACAGACAATAGAGTAAGGTTCTCCATTAGTCTGATGGCAAACCCTGCTACCTTTTGACGGTGATGGATTATTGACTATACAGTATATTGTTGGGGTAAAGGGAAGCATCATGTCAAGAAATTTCGCTTTGAAATTTGATACCCTCGTAAGTTGGCAACGCCCAGAGGGAGAACAATACTCCAACAAAGCCAGCAGAACCAATCTAAAAGTGGTATTATTCATATTTCGGAATATTGGGAAAATTTAAGAGTTGTGAATTATTCTGACAGTACTAGACGATATTTTAAACAACTGAAGTAATTATATATTCATTTATATATGTATGTATATATATATATATATATATATATATATATATATATATATATATATATATATATATATATATATATATATATTAAAATAAGCCATATAATTTAATACCTTAACGTCTGGATTCTCTTACCGACCTCTGGATCAAATTCCCAAGGCGAAACCACTCAAAGACAATAGCTTCTGGCTGGCCAGGGAATCGAGCCCTGGTCCACGACGCTTGCTTGGCAGTGACGATACCATTTAGCCAATGGTATCGTCACTGTCATGCCAGCTTTGTGGACCAGGGTTCGATTCCCTGGCCGGCCAGATGCTATTATCTTTGAGTGGTTTCTCCTTGGGACTTTGATCTTGAGATCGGTAAGAGAATCCAGACATTAAGGTATTAAAATATATGGCTTATTTGAATATGAAAAACACGTCTAGATATGCAAAATTTATAATGTATATATATATATATATATATATATATATATATATATATATATATATATATATATATATATACACATACACACAAACGCAATTATTTTCAATATGGAAGTCATCGTTTGTTATAATAACTTTATAAATACATGATTCCAAACACATGTAGATATTTATGTATGTAAGCTATATTCTTTTTTATATAAATTTTAGGGTGCTAAGAATAAATTTGAACTACAATGCCGTTGTCACTATCTAGTAAACAAGAAATTGAAGTCCCAAGAAAACTTTTTAAAGTTTCTTGCTGGTTTATTGTATCAAATTTCAATTTCATTAAATACTATAGACCAATGTAAATATTTTATGGTTATCTGTATTAGTACATCAATATATCCTAAGCCTTAAACGCTTTAGCATTTTTAATTGTAGCTCTAGTACAAATTATTGAATAATATTTATAATATTGCAGTAATTATTGACATTCTAAGTGTCTGATTTTATCATCTAATATTTACTGAAAGTATCCACATTAAAGAGTCTTGTATCTCTTATTTATGATCCCATTACAAACCTGAAAAGCTAAAATGACCCCAAGCCGTTTGAATCCGATGCAATTTATCGCTGAAAAACCCATTTTACCCGGCGTCTTATTGCCTGTATAACATCAGCCAACAAAGAAATTATGAATGCCAACTATTTTTGTAAATTACTAATGACAATAGGCGTTTATGTAAAATTCTTTATGATATTTATATCAATTTAAAAATAATTTATGCGGAATGACTATGATTCTCTTCATAAGCATCAAAAGGTAAAAGAGATAATATCCAATAACATTAAATCCAGTGTGGTTACATTTATGGTTAACCAAGAAAACTGCCAAAACAATGTAAGAAAATTAATTTATTGGATTACATGTAAAACTCCTTTTGGTTCCTAATATAATTAACCCCCATCGCATGGCCATTTAGGAAATTATATTAAAATATACTGAAAAGTTAAAGTAGCAGAGTAATATTCATAAACTCGAGTAAATTCTTTATGCTGAACTTTTCATACATTGTAGTTTTGTAATGAACTAGAATTTTATCTTGTTTTGAGAGGGATTGGTTTGCTTTTATATTATCAAGTGAAAGATACTGCGGGTCATACAGGGAATATTTTTTTGAGAAATCTAACCTAAGAAATCAAGAGAATTGAAAAAAATAACTACTCTTGATATTAACTGAAATTAAGTAGACGTTAGTTACTTGAAAATATAGTACCAGCTATTTGTAAAATTGTTTACCAGTTACTTAACCGGGAATTTTTTTTTCTTTTTTTTTTTCTTCATAGCAATATCTTCCACCCTAGACTTCATTCATGTCTGAGTGAAAACATCTGCAGGATTGTATGAATAATGAAAATAATCTGCTCCTATTGCAGAGATAATTTCACTTTTTCCTCTTTGCTTTAAGATTTATTTCATCTATCGTCTCATGAGTTCGAGATTGTTATTCATACAGGAAATAATTGCCTCGTGAAGAAAATCTTAAACGCCCATAAATAACTAATTCTAATTTCTGAAGCGGAAGCAACCTTTTTGGAGAAGTCAATAAAAAGAACTTTATTTCTATATTGTAAATAGCCCACCCTGACTTCATTAGAGACCTCGTGCAATGGTAACCCTCCACACACACACTTGTCATGTCACGCTACGAGATATAAATGTCATTTCATATCAGCATTATACAGCCAGGCGGATTTTACAGTTCAGGAAGTGAATGAATGCCTTATGATGATTCGGTTGGAAAGGCACAGTAGGAGGTTCGCTCTAATGGTGTGGAATCAGGTAGAATAGGTATAAAAAAAATTAGTTTTGATTTTGATAACGTGAATACACTAAATGTGCATGATTATTCTTTTGAGTTATAGTAACCAAATAAAAGCTATGGGATCATAAACCGTATGGTCCTGTCTCCT
>NC_090764.1:27512677-27515177 GCF_036898095.1 Palaemon carinicauda
AAACCAAGACGAGTAAGTTTCTTGTTGGAAGATGAGATTCTTTATAAAGGCAATAAAAAACCTTCATGAGTAACATTGATATGTGAGGATTAGTGGATGTGTGTACATATCCAGATATTTACCTCTTGTAATTCGCTAAATATCATACAATAATGATGCTAGGATACTGTGTTGAAGAAAAGGTCGCCCTTCATCAACTTTGAAGGATAGTGACATACGATATATATATATATATATATATATATATATATATGTGTGTGTGTGTGTGTGTGTGTGTGTGTGTGTGTGTGTGTACATTGTTTGCAATTTCTAGGAACGCATACTGTTATTCATAATGTCCATCCAATATGTCATTCTCAATATATGTCCTGCCCATGTGCATTTCTTTTTCTTACATGTTAGAATATCCTCGATATTAGTTTGCTCTCTTTTCCATTTTTTTTTGTTTTCATGTCTAATAGTGTTATTCCATCGTTATTCTTTCCATTCCTCTTTTAGTTGTAACTTGCTTTTGTTCGAAGACTTTAGCAAGGCTCCAAGTTTCTGATGTGTAAGTTAATACTGGTAAGATTATCTAATTAGATTTTTTTTTTTTTGTAGAGAAATTATATTTTACTTTTCATAATCCTTTATTTACTAAAAACTCTCCATTCAGTGCTTATCCTTATTTTAGTTTCAGCCTCATGGCCTTGGGAAATACTTTATTATGTATTATTCATTAACAGTCTCTAGAGGTTCGTCCATAACCGTTATTTGTTGTCTGCATTTTCATTGAGAGAGAGAGAGAGAGAGAGAGAGAGAGAGAGAGAGAGAGAGAGAGAGAGAGAGGGGTATATATTACTACGATGAAGATGGTCACAAAATAGTGATTAGAAATAATTATATAGAAAGGAAAAATATAAGATTATAATGTTGATTTAGGCAAAACTTGCTTTTCACCATTTGCTAAAGGTATAGTAGTTTTACTGATTTATTACTATCTTCTTGTTACACCTCCTCTCTTTTATACATACTGTATTCATGCATTTGACTACGTGACAGTTTGTCCCTAAGATTCCTCCAAAGTCCCTTGGGATGGATTAGATGTCGTCATCTATCATCTTCATGAAATAAAAAAAACTTTATCCTTGGCTGAAGTTTCACTGGAATTGATGGATTCTTGGGGAAAATTGCTTTAGTTATAAAGAGAGGGAAACGTGCAGTCGTTTTATGCTAGCCTTAGCTCAGGATATATGATGCAGGTAGGAAGTACCAAACTGCTTTTTAGTAAAGTCTAAGAGAGATTTTTTTTTTTTTTGTGGGGGGTGGGGTGGGGAGCGAAATGCTCCGGACTATTCATTTATTAGATTTTTTTTCAGCTCATTAGCTCTTTTTTTCATTATTTTTTTTTTTGTTTTGGCTGATATTTGTATAGATATGTGTCTGTCTGTCAGAATAATGGATCAATTTTAAACAAGCTGTTAAGAAAGTCTCCGTAGGTAAAGGAGAATCAACTTGTAAATATGGGCCTCATCGTTTTCCTGGTATAAATGAATTAAAAATCGGTGAATATTATTTTAGGTAAGGTGAAAGTATTTTGTAAAAGTACTAGACTATAAATGATAAAAAACGTGCGTAAAATAATTTTGGATGGGAATAACTTGTTGTTCTATTCTTAAGCCATTCTTTGTCATGAAAAGAAGTTAATGTTTATTATGTAGAAATGCATGAGTTAGTTTATATTGGTGTTAGTGTTATTTCTTTACTTTATTTGTTTTCGTAATGGATATGAAACGAATCAAGTATGCTAAAATTTGCCAATTTTACGTTGCTTTGAACTTTTAGTGATGCATTTTGTGTAATAGATGGTTCTGGTATTGTATTGGTTGAGAAAAAATTCTAGTATACAGTATATGCTTATCGTATTTGAGTCATACAAAGGACTGAATATTTCAACAAAATATTAAAGTAACTTCGTCCATTAAGAACGTTAAACATTGATTCAAGCAAATGTCAAAAAATGAAAGGGCTATATTTTTATAAATAAATTTAATTTTTTGTGAGAGCATTCTCGAAAATGTATCAGCAACATGCAATTGTTGGTAGTGTTTAATGTAATGGTTACAATTTTTTAACGATTTTTGGCAAAACAGAATAAAACAAGCATGTATCATCATTCCCAGATAATAATATCTTTAAACGGTTAAGGTAGTCAACATAACATGGAATCCGATATAAATAATGGCGACAAAATATTTACCAATAATGTCGATTTGTAATCATTATGAGAGGTGTTCATCAAGTAATCAGGGAAGTTACAAATTCATTTTCGTGTTGGTTATGGTGACTGTTGTTGGCGTTGGATATGTAGCTAGATATCGATTCTCGATCGTGGGAACTACCGCATAAAACTGGGAAAGACCACGCAATTCTTACCACAACTTTGCATACATGAATGTGAATGAACATGAAGCGAAACTGTGGCCCCCAGGGGCTTACGACTAGAATCCTGGATTTATTT
>NC_090764.1:27520177-27525177 GCF_036898095.1 Palaemon carinicauda
TTAGCTGTTGCTAGGAGGTTTATGATTTGTTTCTCGGATAATCTCGTTTGTGCAACTCAGACTAAACTAGACTTGCATAATACGTTGGTCCTGGATTCCAGTTCCCGTGGTGACGGCATCATTCCTCATAAGAGCTTATAGTTCTTTAATCTATGTGTATATATATATATATATATATATATATATATATATATATATATATATATATATATATATATATATATACCCCGATTCTGCCCCTCTATTTTACTAAGTCATTTAATGAGAAGCTTGAAAAGGAAATAATGATCAGGAGGCAACCTGCAAGGAATTGATAATGATCTGCATCCTCACTGTATAGCAGTTAAATGGTGGTTTTTCTTAACTTTCTCGTTACTCAAACAGGAGTCCTTAACGCAATCTTCAGCTAGAAGGGAGGTTAAGATCAAGCTTACTCACATGCCACCAGCAAATACTTTTATTTTGCAAATGGCAAACTCAAAATAAGTAACTTGCAAGTCCTTCCTAGAAGGTTTTACTGTGCAATTACAGAGGAAGTGTGTCTCCTACCCTTCTGTCTATCATGACATGCAAAACCCGTGTGCGGGGAGTAGGGGACTGCTTAGGGTACCTCCATTGATTTCACCTAGCAACATCTGCTCACAGCTGGGGCCTAGTTGCAATTACATGTTCCCTCATACATTCTAATGTGTCCTGTCCGGTCACTACCCAGGATAACCAGGAGAAAATTACCCTTGTAGTCACAGTGAAATGGGCGAAGGACACAGTGCCCCTGGATTCAACGATCCTTAATAACAGTGAACAACTAACGCTCTCAAAAAGTGTTGAACACCAGCCTAAGGTCGATTGCGTTATCAACTGATACTCATCCTCAGATTTTAAAAATGAAAGTTAAAGATGCTTTTTCTCCTCGATAGAAGATTGAATGGACATTCGACTATGCGAGATTGAATAGAATTTAGCATCAAATTCTGAGAGTTGTATTACATCCATGCTAATAACATTCATTACCCATTATGACCTTCAGACCTTTAGTATATTGGGATTCCTGTCTCAAGCTGGAAAGAGGTCTTTTGAATTCATTACATGGGTGTGTCTGCTGACCAATGAAGCAGTTTATACTCCAGGTCACTAATGGTTTCACTAGAATCTTCAAATAAGACAATTTTGATGTAGAAATATGCTTTTTTACTATTAATGTGGTATTTTGTGAAATTGTAACACAAATCTTATCACTATATCTCATTTCATCAAAATGCACTCCTATTTTATGATTATTAAGAAAAACATGACAAAATCATCGAACTCTTAACAGAAATTACCCCATTAATCATGGGAAGAACGTCGGGTATAAAAGGAGGTAGAATGTATCCCAAGAGACCTATTGGGGAAACGAATGAAGTCTGTAACACTCAATGACCATCTATAACCCTCATTGTTCATAGTATATTGGGTGTTTCTTCTTCTTTAAAAATGTTTCTTCATCTGTCTTCTTCTAGGGAAGCCTCTTACTATGTGATTTTGAGGTACGCTTATTTTGTTATATCCTCTCTCTCTCTCTCTCTCTCTCTCTCTCTCTCTCTCTCTCTCTCTCTCTCTCTCTCTCTCTCTCTCTCTCTCTCTCTCTCTCTCTCTCTCTCTCTGTATATATATATATATATATATATATATATATATATATATATATATATATATATATATATATATATAGATTTGTGTTTTTTATACTGATAGCTTGTGGTATTTCCGGTTTTGAATGTTATTAGTTTTCAGTTTTACATCGGTTTGGTTGTTATGAATGTATTGGTTTTGCAAAGACTATTTGTCTGAAAGTTCGAGTCAAGAGTGTGGGGTTTGTTTTTGCATCTCGCCACAACGAAACGGGATATTTTTTATGAAGTAAACTATATATTTCTAGAAAATTAAAATAAAGTTTTTTTTTATTTAAATCAATTTCATTAGATTTTAAATGGGATGTATCTTTAGAATAACTAAAATTATAATCATTATTAGTAAACTGCTAAGCAAAATCCATGACAAAACTAAGGAAGTTTAAAAAAATCTATGAATGTTACTAATTACATGTTAGTTTTATATAGGTAATTTTATGGTTAGCCGTATTACTTCAGTATGAAATTTAACAGTAATAGTTGACCTGAGTTGTTGTTATAGTGAAAACCTAAACTCAAGTTAAGGTTCTGAGGATTTGGCCAAAACAAATAAACGTACCTCGACGATGCCATTTGGGAAGAGTTACATTCTAAGGGAAAATCTCGAGGAGCTCTTCGGTAACCACATAGCCTATTTTCCAAGTTCGTGTTTTTTTATCTTCATTTCGTTTACGTTATTCTCCGAAAGAAAATAGTAACATTAACTTGAATTTATTCTTGTTCCCCAGGGGTTATTTTCTTTTGAGTAATTTCCATTTAGGATACAATCTAACATTCTGTTTTTAGGCATGAATTAATGTGATGGCATGACATTATTAACTTTTGTGAAAAGTAAAAACTAAAGTTTTTATCTGATCCTAAAGGTAGTGTGTTATAAAGTCCCAAATCTTTACAGTAACTGTACACTTGAATATGGTAAAAGTATTTCTATGTGACATCCAAATTGCTATTTATATGCTTTACATACAGATATATGAAAAGTTTTAAAATATGACCAACTAATCAAAAAAAAAAAAAAAAAAAAAAAAAAAAAAAAAAAAAAAAAGATTTATTATGAAGTAGGGTATTGCTCCAAGGGAATATAGTGTAACTATGGGGGTACTCAGTAGAGAGCATGCCCTCGCCACACCGAGCAGTGTGTACTTGTAATTTGATATATTTTCTTCAAAATCTAATGAATTTGTCCTTGGGTCATACTCAACATGATTATCAAGGTTGGTCAAAATCGGTACTATAGATTCTATGTAAAGTTTCTCACAAACAAATAAATTAACAAACAGACAAGGTAAAGCGACAAGACCCAGAACAAAAAATATATATATACTTTTGAGTGCATGGCTATAGTATTGTGAAGCATCGCAAAGAAATCCCAGAAAGAGGGAATGAGACAAATTTCGAGCAGAAAATCTTTTATATATTTTAACTGGTTTAAAAGAAAAAAAAATTATAACTTTTCAATTGCATCCAACTCTACATCATTGAAAATAGAAAAAGATTAATTTCAAAAGGTTTGTAAATTAAAATCCTCATATCATTCAGCCTATTCAAATAAAAAGAGGATAGATGTACTGCTTCGTGTACATCTTATATCAATGTTTTTCGGAGGCATCTTTATTCTTGTTAGAGTTTAACCAAGAGGAAAAATAAGTGACCTGTTCTTTTTTACAACTTGGCTTCATTACAACCTTTCCGTTAGTTTATAGTCTCGGGGCATTGCTTTCTAGAGCTTGCTTCTTGGCTGTAATGTTTAGGTTAATTCCTCTGGTGGAAATTAACTAAGCTAAGAGAAATGTCGAAAGATTATGTCTTACGCGTCACTAAGTTTTGCCTATAGATCTATGCTGTTTCCAGTTAAGAAATACTTGGCATATCGCATGATACATTTAGTAAAAAACGAAATAAGATAGGAACTATTATTATATTACATACATTCATTTATACCCATAATCCCCCTCTTTCATGAATAACCATAAATAAAAGTTACTCTCTAATTTCCTCATCATATTTCAAGCAAAGTCATTGCAATGCATGAATTAACATAGAAGTCAGTTATTTTACTGGATGGTTTTTATCTCGGCAATTTTTGCTTTTGTAATTAGCCTACAGGTCACTAATTATATGGTAATTGTTTTTGTGCACGTTATGTATATTTTTTCTATGTTCAAGAATTTGTGCGCTTTAACTTTTAACTGGAACTCATTCCATGTCTTGGGGTTAATCGTTGTATAGTTCAGATAAACAAATGAAATACAACCAAATTTTAATTAGATCATATGGTTGCTTTGTTATCTTTTGTAATTAGTATAACAGTAAAATCGTCTTCATATATTATATTTTTAGGAACCCAAATTCTTTCATAATTTTATGTAAACTTGAATAATTTTTATCAAGTCATTGTTACTATAAACACGTTCTTTAAAAGATATCAACAATTATCCTCCTATGTACCTGATTTCTAGAGAAGTATGAAACTAATCATTATTCTTGTTTACATCTAATTGTTACTGAAGAGTAATAGTGTGGCTGTGTTTTTTTTTTTTTTTTTTTTTTTTATAGACTAGAATAAACAATTTGATTAAATTTTCCTTTTAAGAAATTAGGTATGTTTATGACCAGGATTTAACTTTGCATTGGCTCCGGTTTACTCCAATTCCTTTCGTTATTATATGTTTTTTGGTTTAACTTAAAACTATATTTTTTATATTTCCTGTTCTAGGTTACTTTCATTCTGTGTATACTTGCTTTAAGAGTAAAATCATCCTAATCCTCAATCTTTTTGTTTAATGTTGTATTATCAGTCGGTAAGAAGTTTTATTCATCAGAAGTTAAATTGTATGATTTGCTCCTATATCCGAACATCCCTATTAAAAAGATATAAGTTACATTAAATTTCCATCAGCTTTAAAATAGTAATGTATAATTTTAAAAAATGTATATAAAAGCTTGAGGCCCTTTGCGTCAATAGTAGTAGGATGAGATGAAGATGATGATGATATAACAGATTAAAAAATAAAGTGTGTATTAACGGTATAAAATGAGTTTCATACTTTAAAATTGCACGATTCTCCATCGTAGGTATCAAATCATCACCACCTATTTTCTAACAATATTGTTGACAGACAACATTTAACAGAAACGAAATTTGCGTTGTCTTGGAATGGTTATTCATGGCATTTCAGTTGCATAAGTATATAGCTTACTCTTTGCCGAATAACAAACAGTAGTTTAAGGCCGTATGGAAAAGCCCTATTAGAGTTTTTGAAAGATGACAGCACAAATATCTTGTTTTCTTCGAAAAGAATATGTTTATAAACACGAAAACAAGTGTAT
>NC_090764.1:27530177-27540177 GCF_036898095.1 Palaemon carinicauda
ACATGTGCTGAAATACAGCAAAAAATAAAAAATAAAGACACAAAGGTATTCTGCTCAACATGCTTAGTCTGGATAGAAAATATAATTAAGTCGAGACTAAATCTGCAAATAGTTGAAGATAAAGAAGAGGAAGAAGAAGAAACAGAAGAAGAAGAAGAAGAAAAAGAAGAAGAAGAGAACAATGAACAGGATATGTGTAAGGATGCAGAAGAAATCATTGATATAACCTATGATGCCATCCAACAACATACTTATGAAGAAATAAATTACCAGATGGAAACAAATAATAGACCCAAGAGACTCTACCCGGACCTACATAATTTTAGGGAAGAGCAAGAACAAGAAAAAATAGAAAAGAAGGATATAGTCTGCAATATGCTGAAAAGAGGGAATTGCAGATTTGGCGAAAGATGCTACTACAAGCATCCAAAGATATGCCATAATTATGAAATATATGGTAAATGTGCGTATTTAGACGGATATGGAGACGAATGCAGAGATCTCCATCCAAAAATATGCAAAAACCTAAAAGAAGGAAAAGGATGCATTTACAACAAAAAATGTAGATATATGCATCCTGCAACCATGAATGAAAGTAAGAAAACTCAGCAAACTGAAAAGAAAAATGAAAGCAAAAAAGAAACAAAAAAAGAAACAAAAAAGCAGGCCGTGTATAAACCGCGCTTTGAACCAAGAGCCCCAAGATATGAGGGCTTTCAACCCAAACCTGCACATTTAGAGCCCAACTACAAAGAATGCATCTATAATGCCAGGGGCTGGTGCAGATATGGGGACAGTTGCAGGTATACACACACAAATAAATATGAAGGCGAAAGAGCAAATATAATAGAAAAGTTGGATTTTTTAATGGCAGAATTCCGGGAAATGAAGAAAAGAACATCATATCAGAACAGGAAGGAAGCATGGGAGAATCCATATTATTACCAATATTAAATAATGGGGATGAAACACAAACCATAATAGTAATGAATGCACAGGGTTTAGTCACGAGTAACTCCAAAAGGAAAATAGAGTTCTTAGAAGAACTAACCCAAATTGAAAAAATAGATATATTAAATATAAGTGAAACATGGTATTCCCAAGAGACTGGCAGTGATGACCAGATAAAGGGTTTCCAAACTTATAGATCAGACAGAAAAAATAGGAATCAAGGGGGAACCGCAATATATGGAAGAGACATAAATCAAGGAAAAGTATGTGAAAAATACAGCAACACAGAATGTGAATTGATTGCGGTAGAATTTGAATTTGAAAAACTAATGAATATTGTAGTTTACAGACCCCCAAACACTAAGGAGTTTGACATAATAATAGAAAAAATAGATGATATATGTAGAAACCATAAAGACTGGAATATACTCCTATCCGGAGATTTTAACTTTCCTTTCGTGGATTGGAAAGAACGGATAGAAGAAAGTGGTTGTATGTATACATATAAAAAAGATAGTAATAGTAGCGCAGAAGATAAGAGGCAATTTGAAAAGCTTCAAGATATGCTATTAGAACATAATATGCAACAAATAAACCACATTCCAACAAGAAAGGAAAATGTCCTAGATCTAGTATTTGTGAATGAGGTGAATTATGTTAAAGAAATAATAGTGTATAACACGGGAATTTCAGACCACAATGTCATAGAATTGATAGTTCATTCCAAAGCAAGTGATCACAGAATTAATAAAAGCACAAAACTTTGGGAAGGATATGGAAAATATAACTTTTACAGTAAGAATATAAAATGGTCAGAAATAAATGAAGAACTGAATAAAGAATGGAAAAATGTATTTATAAGTGATAATATACAGGTAAATACGGATATACTGTACAAAATACTGGAGAAAATTGTTGAAAAATATGTACCGAAAAAAAACAATAAACAAAAGACGTGCATACCAAGAGACAGAAGGATCTTATTTCAGAAAATTAAAAAGTGGAAGAAAAATCTTGCAAAAGAAAAAAATGTGTGGAAAATGAGGGAAATAAAATGTAAGATAGAAAATGCAGAACAAAAGATTATACAGTCGAAAGAAAATGAAAAAAGGGACTTAGAAGAAAGGACACTTCAAAATATAAAAAGAAACCCCAAAGTACTTTACTCCTATGCAAAAAAGATGAATAAAAGGAGAATAGAAATAGGCCCTCTAAGAATTGAAGGACGGCTAACGAATGAAAAAAAGGAAATATGCAACATATTAGCAGAAAAATATGAGAGTGAGTTCACGCCAAGAATTGCGAATGAGAATAATTAAACAGAAATGAGAGAAGAAAATGTTGAATATCTAACGGATATAGATATTAATGAAGCAGATATTGTCACGGCTATAAACGAAATTAAAAATGGATCGGCAGCCGGACCAGATGGAATTCCAGCGATTTTGTTAAAAAAAACTGCAAACACTATCGCGAAGCCACTTGCAATACTGCTAAGACAGAGTATAGATATGAGCGAGATATATGTTAAACATAAATTAGCTTATATAACCCCTATCTTCAAAAGTGGATCAAGACTAGAGGCAAGCAATTATAGACCTGTTAGTCTAACATCACATATTATGAAAGTGTATGAGAGGGTAATAAAAAAGAAAATAATGAACCATTTGGTCAAAAATAATTTGTTTAATATGGGTCAACACGGTTTCGTACCTGGAAAAAGTACACAGACCCAACTGATAGCTCACTATGAAAACATATACAATAATATGATAAATGAAAAAGACACAGATGTGATCTATCTAGATTTTGCAAAAGCCTTTGACAAGGTAGACCATAACATATTGGAGAAAAAAATGAGAAAGCATAATATTGTGGGAAAGATAGGAAAATGGGTAAAAGAATTCCTGCAAAACAGAAAACAGATAGTGGTTGCAAATGACGAGAAATCAGATGAAGCCAGGGTAATATCTGGTGTGCCCCAAGGTACGGTATTAGCTGCACTGCTATTTGTTATTATGATCTCAGACATAGACTGTGATGTTGAAAACTCCGTAGTGAGAAGTTTCGCCGATGACACAAGAATAAGTAGAGAAATTACTTGTGATGAAGAACTCACTACAAAGAGATCTAAACAAAATATATGAATGGGCGGAGATAAATAGGATGGTATTTAACTCCGATAAATTCGAATCAATAAATTATGGAAACAGAGAAGGAATGGTGTATGCATACAAGGGACCTAATAATGAGACAATCACAAACAAGGAAGCAATTAAAGACCTTGGTGTAATTTTAAATAGGAATATGTTATGCAACGACCAAATAGCAACACTGTTGGCTAAATGTAAAGCAAAAATGGGAATGTTATTCAGACACTTTAAAACAAGAAAAGCTGAACACATGATTATGCTTTACAAAACTTATGTGCGTAGTACACTCGAGTACTGCAATGTGATATGGTACCCACACTACCAAAAGGATATTGCGCAAATAGAGAGTGTACAAAGGTCCTATACTGCTAGAATAGAAGAAGTTAAGGACCTTGATTACTGGGAAAGACTGCAATTTTTAAAACTATACAGTCTAGAAAGGAGAAGAGAACGCTACATGATAATACAAGCATGGAAGCAAATAGAAGGAATTGCTGAAAACATCATGGAGCTTAAAGTATCAGAAAGAGCAAGCCGAGGTAGATTAATAGTGCCAAAAAGCATTCCAGGTAAACTGAGAAAGGCGCACAGGACATTAATCCACTACGCACCAGCATCGATAATGCAGCGACTATTTAATGTGCTGCCAGCTCATCTAAGAAACATATCAGGAGTGAGCGTAGATGCATTTAAAAATCAGCTCGATAAATACCTAAGATGCATCCCAGACCATCCAAGACTGGAAGATGCAAAATACACCGGAAGATGTATTAGCAACTCTCTGGTGGATATACGAGGTGCCTCACACTGAGGGACCTGGGGGAACCCAAACAAAAAAAAAAAAAAAAAAAATAAGGCTCTCTCTCGTATTTTTCAGGGTTCATAAGAATATAACTAAAGTTTGAGGCTGGTTGTAACTCAGACGTTTATTTTTCGTTATTTGTAACATGCAGGGATTTCATGCTTAGCATAATGGGTGAGAGGAACAAGAATTATCTATGATAAGTAGTTGACTTTTGTTATCAGTTACTCTGTTATTATTTTTTAATTTATTAGGGTGTCTTGGTTACTAACGAACTTTCCTGCTTTTTAATAAACCATGCAATCTTACTGAAATATTTCAATTAGATTATCCATAATTTCCTCACTGTTTAAATTTTCGTGTAAGAGTGTTAAAATGTGTTCCGGCAGTTCTATAGTACAGAAGTTATTTTTAACCTCATAATTCAAATGATTGCCATATAATTACTTCATGTTATAAGATATGATAGCTAGATTATAAATGATATAGATTCTGACTCGGTAAGCTAGTAATGAACAGTTCAAGTTAAGATGTTTTAGGATGTATAATCATAGATTTCTATAATTTCACTTATAAATACATGTTGCATTCCGATTTTCATTAGGAGTAATCTTCGGATAGTCGAAATTATACAGGCTGGATAAATGATGAAAATCTATTATCTAAGTAGTCAATTAAATCAATGATTCTTTTTATGCTTTTCGTTATACAAGGAAATCCGCCATCATCATATAATAGATTCAACGGGTATTCGGTCATCCTGTGGGACATTGCAAATTCTGATGCATAAATGGCTTTCTTCAACTTAGAAATTAAACTAAAAGGGTCTTTTCTTTAACCGTTTGAAATGGGTGTATACGTCTTTACTAATGAAATATGCCCTACAAAGCTATATATATATATATATATATATATATATATATATATATATATATATATATATATTATATATATATATATATATATATGTATGTATATAATATTTATTTATTTGCCCATCCGGATGGTCAAATCAACTGTCTAAATTTATTACTAATCAAAGCTAAGGTACGATTCCATATCGGGGCAATACTCGGAATAAAATTAATTCTCCCATTAGTCTGTAATCCCCTGGCTAAGCTAAATTGATATTTAAGGGTATTTGTGGCTTAATTGAGTTAATAAAAATCTTTATAATTTTTATAGCAAATAATATCAAGTGCTTTGCATATATCAGACGTTTAGTTTACACAGATTAAAACAAAACTTCAAAGTATGTATAATTTTGTTTCTGCAAGTCTTCCTAAAAGTAAAATATAATCCTTACTCGTAAATCTCACCGTGCTGAACATAAACCCGCCAGGTATGTTTATGGAAAAGCAAGAGCAACTGGGTAAAGGATTAGAATTATTTAATTCATTTATTCTCTCGTGAACAATTTTTCTTATCTCCCCTTGATTATTTTCTTCAAGTTTTTTCACTCTCTCTCTCTCTCTCTCTCTCTCTCTCTCTCTCTCTCTCTCTCTCTCTCTCTCTCTCTCTCTCTCAGCCTTTTACTTTTGATCTATGCTTTATTGTAAGTTGGTCTCATTGGCTTTCAGTATCTGAATAAAAGCTTTGGGCTCGTTTATGAATTTGCAACACTGTAAATTTAGATTTAAATTTATTGAAGTTTACTTTTTCTGTAGGTCATGCAAATATAAGTAACGACCACATAAAACCATCTGTAAACCCTATTAGAACTTTATTGTAATCGTGGAGCTGTACAATATTATTTTATCCCAAATAAGCATACTTTTTAAAATCAATCATGCCACTTTGGTTCGTTTTAAATGACCTTGTGCAATCCAAGTATGTTGATTTCACATAACACAAAAGTATTAAATTTCTAAAGACGATAAAGGTTCTGAAACAAAGCGCAAGGTAGGCTATCGGTCATCGAACGATGATTAATGTTAATTATTGAATTTCGTTAAGTGCTTAAAAGGTATTCGTACAAAAATATTACTTGAAGGATAAAGGAAACATGATTCAACATAACTGCGTGGTTTAAATAGGCTACATAAGGTAGATAATTTACTGATTACAGCAGTTGTCATTGGCTTTTGGAAGACCTGGATCTCAAAATTAATAATATGAGCCTATTTATCAACTATAAAATATCTTTGTATAAACCCTGTTTTGAAAATAATTGAGAATGATTAAAATTTTTATTCAAAATACTTATATAAATCTATATATGTAGGACCTGGATCTTGAAAATAAAAAAACAGAGCAAGTTTATTAATTATATCTTTATATAACCCCCATTTCATCGTGTTACGTGCTAAAGTTAAAGAAAGAATATGATTACAAATAGAATTAAAGTTTGTATCGAAAATACATATATAAAATATCAGACCTCAATCTTGAAATGAACAATTTTAGCCAATTTATTATCTTTCTTTTTGATAACCCCTATTTTAACTATAATAAGAACCAATAATAGAGAAAAATATAATTACAGATACAATTGGAGTTTGTATTCAAAATACATATATAAAATCCATATCATAAAACCTACATCTTGAAACTAAGAATCTGAGCCAATTCATCAACTGTTTCTGTATATAACCCAAGTTTTTGTTCTAATATAAGCGAAAAAATAAAGCAAAAAATCAATTACTAATAAAGTTGAAGTTCGTATTCAAATTTCACAGAGAAAATGTACGGAATACATTTTTCGCCATCTTTCTGATTTAATTAACACAACGTGTGACATGAATGATGTCATATGATTTCACCCAATAAGAGCGCATTTCATGTCTGTACTTAGCCAATGAGAGAGCATGCTAGTGTTTGCACGTGCATGGGAAACAAAGACGAAGTTAGTCTGTTCGGTCAAGCCTCCAGCACCAACATCTGAGAAGAATTGCTTCTTTTCTATCCCACCATACACTGCCATCAATTTCATTAATCATGGGGTGTCTTGAAAACTTAGGATAGTTTAGCTAAATGGTTGTGTTTCTTGGTGGTATGATTGAACTTATGTGTGTTGTTAGTGGAAATAGGAGAAATTCTATCATGCATGTTGCCAATATTCCAAATGGGATATATGGCCATACCACGCCACTCCGAGTAAATATAGTCATTATAAGATAATAACAGTGATAAATGTTCTCTTTTTTTACAGCACATTTTTAGTATGCCAATCCTCCCTTCTTTTAGCTTAAATGATGTGGAGATAATATACTCTCTTTGCTCGGAAAATTTAATTTTTACTAATATCAATGCAGGCTCTCTCTCTCTCTCTCTCTCTCTCTCTCTCTCTCTCTCTCTCTCTCTCTCTCTCTCTCAGGAACACTATGAGCCATTAACTGAGGCGTGCGTGACCTGAGTCAGTTCTTCTTCGTCAGAGAAGGAAACACTGCAGTGTCAATTATTTTTTCTGCAAAAATAATTTTGACCGTGTAATATTTAGACTTTAGATGTAACAATTTTTTTTACTTTTACTGGCCATTCCTCCTGTCTTTTATTTCCTCTTTTATTTTTTGTCCAACTCGTACCTCTTTCTGCGATAGATGTAAGAAAACATCTAGAGATACTAGTATACATTTTTTAATGCAAGCATATAATTTGAAAGCAATACTTAATAAATCTCCAATATCGTAATCACATCAAAATAAGAACCATAATAAAGGAAATTTGTTGGAAATGCAATTTCAAGAGAAAATAACGAAGATGCAACGGTACGCAAGAGATTGAGTAAGACTCAAGGGTGAATCGAGTGGAGAAAATGAGGTATGTTTGAAATGAAATGGGGTATAACTCAGTCCATGTTTTAAGGGACAAAGTTTATTTAAAAGAAAGGAAATTCTGATAATACCGTTTAAACCGAAATGGGTCCTAAGAATAAATATGTGAACAAATGAAATTTGATTGTATTGATTGAAAGTGTAAGTAGCCCAGTAGGTTTAGAATGTTGGGGTTCCCTACCAACATCTCTTCATTGATGTGTTTTTGTTTTTCAAATGATTTTTAAGACGTGTCAAACGTTAGGAAACGTTTTCTTTCTCTTATGCAATATTTGGAATGTTGTTTCTGTTATGGGTCTTCAGCAGATCATTTTCATGGCAATACCGCTCAATTAGACGTTGTGCATTATCAGTAATTTTTTTTTTTTTTTTAATAATCATCATTAATTTCATCTTCCTATAATATACCATCCACCATATTGCAATTAATGTACTTTCGATTTTAATTCTCATGCCTTTCTTTTGAAAGGTTCAATATTTAACAGAATAAGTTGTACTCGAACCATTTGTCATGCTTGTTCGTGGAAACTTCAGAAATTCAAACTTCGTGGAAAAATCACCCAAAAACCCGACCTTATCAAGTTTGAATTAAGAATAATTCCATTGGCGATATGGTGGATATGAACTCTATGTAATTAAAGATTACTGGCACCGATTTAGATAACATATTCGCATTCACAATTTCATTCAATATGAATTTTTTCCTTCACTGGCCAGTGTCAAGAAAAAGGGCACGAGGCTAGTAATCTTACACATAAAGATCTTTTGACAAACCAGAATGCTGTATTTGGTGAAATAATTCTCTCTCTCTCTCTCTCTCTCTCTCTCTCTCTCTCTCTCTCTCTCTCTCTCTCTCTCTCTCTCTCTCTCTCTCTACACACATTATATATATATATATATATATATATATATATATATATATATATATATATATATATACACTTACAAAGTATACGTGTGTATATATATACATGTATATATATACATATATAAATATATATATATATATATATATTTATTTATTATTTTATATATACATATATATATTTTTATAATATATATATATATATATATATATATATATATGTATATATATGTGTATATATATATATATATGTGTGTGTGTATATATATGTATATATGTGTGTATATATATATGTATATATATATATATATATATATATATATATATATATAAATACTGTATATATATAATATTTGATGAGTATACTTTGGAATGTTCATTGTTTAAATGTTAATCAGTTAGTCGTAGCTCGAGCATTATATGATGACGAGGAACTAAATTTATGCAGGTATGTTTAAACAGGAAATAGTTTTGTTAGAAAACTGCAATTCATATTAAAAATGCTTTATATTATCTCTAACGCTTTCCCAGTATTTGTATAAAGCAAAATAGTTAAATCATGCAATAGCAAGACTTAGTAAATTCTGTCGTATTACACATTATGGAAGGTTAATAATGATGAGTATCTGGAGACACGTGAGGAGTTTGATATTATTTCTTAATAAAAAGAAAAAATAATGTTCAAAAGGAGAATTGTCAAAAATTAGATTTAGTCAGTTTAGATGCGGAAGAAATTGTGATTAATCAGAAAAAAAGTAAAAGAGAGTGAATGATATGTAAGGTTTGAATCAGGGTCTTTGAATGTATGAGTCAGATAAAAAGGTGTGCCGAAGCGATATGGAAATTTTCTGCATAAGCAGGTCATCCTTGACTTTGCAGCGATAATATATAGAACATAAACTATACTATAGTCATCTCTTCTCTAGAGTCTTCTCTTGCTTAGAAGTAAATCGAGCCAGTAATGACAAAAATCATATTTGAGACCCAATTATGTAAGAATGAGGTAATTAAACGAAATTACTGAACGGAATCAAATGGCGGGAAAGGGAAAACAATATCATTATCTCTTGTAGGGAGAGAAGGGGAAGGAATGAGTCGGTTATTATCATTATTATTATTTTTATTATTACTACTACTCGCTAAACTACAACCATAGTTGGAAAAGCAAGATGCTATAATCCCGTGGGCCCCAACAGGGAAAATAGCCCAGTGAGGAAAGGAAATAAGGAGAAAAAGAATATTTTAAGAGCAGTAACAACATTAAGATAAATATTTCCTATATAAACTATAAAAACTTTTAAGAAAACAGGAAGAGAAATTAGATAGAATAGTGTGCCTTAGTGTACCCTCAAGCATGACAACTCAAACCCAAGACAGTGGAAAACCATGGTACAGAGGCTATGGCACTACCCAAGACTAGAGAACAATAGTTGTGCTTATTTTACATTTTACTGAA
>NC_090764.1:27545177-27550177 GCF_036898095.1 Palaemon carinicauda
TTTCTCTCTAGTCTCTCTAGAATGAGCATACTAAATATTTTCATGACAATTAACTCTGCGTTATTCAACCATGTCTTGAGCACTTTAATGCTTCGTGGATATTAATGCTCATCCTTTCACACTATCAATCTTTATCTATAGTGTTCCTTCCTCTCCTCGCATCTCTTAAAAATTTTGAACTATATGATCTTTCACTAACTTACTGATATCCATTCTGTCCCCTCGAGGACACCTCAGATTATTCTGATCCATCTTTCTCATAAAATTAATTCTCCTATTACCTCACAAAGAGCAAAACGTTCATTTTAGTACCTTCAGACTTTTTTCCCCTTTAAAAAGAAAGCATATGATAGAGTTGATAGGGAAGCAATGTGGAATGTGATGAGGTTATATGGAGTTGGTGGAAGGTTGTTGCAAGCAGTGAAAAGTTTCTACAAAGGTAGTAAAGCATGTGTTAGAATAGGAAATGAAGTGAGTGATTGGTTTCCGGTGAGAGTGGGGCTGAGACAGGGATGTGTGATGTCGCCGTGGTTGTTTGACTTGTATGTTGATGGAGTGGTGAGAGAGGTGAATGCTCGAGTGCTTGGACGAGGATTAAAACTGGTAGACGAGAATAATCATGAATGGGAGGTAAATCAGTTGTTGTTTGCGGATGATACTGTACTGGTAGCAGACACAGAAGAGAAGCTTGACCGACTAGTGACAGAATTTGGAAGGGTGTGTGAGAGAAGGAAGTTGAGAGTTAATGTGGGTAAGAGTAAGGTTATGAGATGTACGAGAAGGGAAGGTGGTGCAAGGTTGAATGTCATGTTGAATGGAGAGTTACTTGAGGAGGTGGATCAGTTTGAGTACTTGGGGTCTGTTGTTGCAGCAAATGGTGGAGTGGAAGCAGATGTACGTCAGAGAGTGAATGAAGGTTGCAAAGTGTTGGGGGCAGTTAAGGGAGTAGTAAAAAATAGAGGGTTGGGCATGAATGTAAAGAGAGTCCTATATGAGAAAGTGATTGTACCAACTGTGATGTATGGATCGGAGTTGTGGGGAATGAAAGTGATGGAGAGACAGAAATTGAATGTGTTTGAGATGAAATGTCTGAGGAGTATGGCTGGTGTATCTCGAGTAGATAGGGTCAGGAACGAGGTGGTGAGGGTGAGAACGGGTGTAAGAAATGAGTTAGCGGCTAGAGTGGATATGAATGTGTTGAGGTGGTTTGGCCATGTTGAGAGAATGGAGAATGGCTGTCTGCTAAAGAAGGTGATGAATGCAAGAGTTGATGGGAGAAGTACAAGAGGAAGGCCAAGGTTTGGGTGGATGGATGGTGTGAAGAAAGCTCTGGGTGATAGGAGGATAGATGTGAGAGAGGCAAGAGAGCGTGCTAGAAATAGAAATGAATGGCGAGCGATTGTGACGCAGTTCCGGTAGGCCCTGCTGCTTCCTCCGGTGCCTTAGATGACCGCGGAGGTAGCAGCAGTAGGGGACTCAGCAGTATGAAGCTTCATCTGTGGTGGAAATGTGGGAGGTTGGGCTGTGGCACCCTAGCAGTACCAGCTGAACTCGGCTGAGTCCCTGGTTAGGCTGGAGGAACATAGAGAGTAGAGGTCCCCTTTTTTGTTTTGTTCTTGTTGATGTCGGCTACCCCCCAAAATTGGGGGAAGTGCCTTTGGTATATGGATGGATGGACATTATTCATGCACACTTCATTTATATCGGTGTGATTTGGCTCAACAATTTCTTCATACATTTACATTTGGTATTATATGTGAAAGTCAAATGCTTTTTACCTACAGTATATATATATATCTTGATAACTTTTTTGCTTTATCTTTTCTGTGACTCGCATCTCATCATCATGCTCTATGTTTATTACCAAATACATAAATCAATTACTTCCATTATCTCAACTTTCCTATAAACTTTCATCGCTCCATCTTTATATATACTATCCTACCACATAACTTTACTCGTGCTCACCATTATTTTAAAGTGTGTACCATTAAAAACATTACGAACACATTTACAAGTTTCTACAAGTTAATATTCACTTTAACGGATTTGCCTTATCTTCGCTATTTAACGATTTTTCCCTACATTTGCTCCCGTTTCTCTAAGACTAAGTGCTAATATCGACCCATCATCATATTTTCTTTTTATTCTACAACTTCACATCAACATTTACTGTCCGTTTCGGAATTTTCCCATCAACACACCCATCAAGATTTTGAAGAGCCACTGAAGTGTAACATACTTTATATGGTAGGTAGTAGGTTGGCCAGGCCACCAGCCACCGGTTGAGATACTACCGCTAGAGAGTTATGGGGCCCTTTGACTGGTCAGACAGTACTTCATTGGATCCCTCGTACACCTGATAAACTTAAATTACCAAACAATTCCTCTTCACCCAAGGGGTTAACTACTGCACTGTAATTGTTCAGTGGCTACTCTCCTCTTGGTGAGGGTAGAAGAGACTCTTTTGATATAGTAAGCCGCTCTTTTAGGAGAAGGACACTCCGAAATCGAGCCATTGTGTTTTATTCTTGGGTAGTGCCATAGCCTCTGTGCCATGGTCTTTCACTGTCTTGGGTTAGAGCTCTCTTGCTTGAGGGTACACTCGGGCATACTATTCCATCTAATTTCTCTTCCTCTTGTTTTGTTAAAGTTTTTATAGTTTATATAGGAAATATATATTTTAATGTTGTTACTGTTCTGAAGATAATTTATTTTTTCTCGTTTCCTTTTCTCACCGGGCTATTTTCCTTATTGTGACCCCTGGGCTTATAGCATCCTGCTTTCCCAACTAGGGTTGTAGGATAGCAAGTAATAGTAATAATAATAATAATTCATGTGTCACACTAAACCGGCCATATCTGTGTTTATTCTCTAATAAACGATGCACTTCCAGCATTAGACTTTTAATCAGGCATACCATTCCCTCTCGACGCTCTCCACATTATAACTATTGATTTTGTATATTAAGTTATTTTCCGGTCCATAAAAAGCTGTAATATCCGGGAAACACGAAACTGTAATGTTACAGTGTATATAGAGGTGTGTTTGGTGTACTGCTGATAAACCTTTTGTATAGGTGTAGGAAGAACAAATCTTAAAGAACATTAATTGAACAGGTCGTTCATCACAGTTCAACAGACAAAATACTGATGCGGCTCAGACTGTTGTGTTTTTGTATGTAATTAACTGTTATTAAATGAAACGCCTTAGTACACCGAGTGTCTATTAGCAGGAAAGGAACTTCTCTAAAACCTTCAATATTACGTTACATTGCCACCGATCTTTATTAATCAAATAATCGACCATTTATTATACCCTCATATTATTTTAATCTCAGTTCTTTCCGTAATGTACTCGGACATCTTTCCCTCTGACATGAAAATATACTTCACATTTCGCATTCTTTCTCTGAAATAGATTATATATTTCAATCCTTTTTCCTTTTGCTCTTTTATCTCAACCACCTGGAATCTACCGCAAACTCTTCTTTTTCATCAGATTTTGTTAATATATATTTCTTTCCTTGTTCTCCCATTTTCCTCATTATCTTATTCTTTTCTTGGTACTCTCGTTTTTTTTTTTCTACCAATGAGCAGATATTGGTCGCCATTTCCGCTGCGCTGAACCAATCGCTTTGAACATCTTAATTTACATCTATTTATCTTTTTCCAGTCGATATTAAAGATCGCACACTAGATATCACCTATGTATTCAGTTGAATAAAAAGCAGCTGCTGGGACCTCTCTCTCTCTCTCTCTCTCTCTCTCTCTCTCTCTCTCTCTCTCTCTCTCTCTCTCTCTCTCTCTCTCTCTCATATTAAATTTCATTAAAGTACGGAATCTTTCATAATCCATTGCTGTCTGTGTACCTTGTCTCTCATTTATATCGTCGATTTGTTTCTAATTGTCTCTTCCATTATAAATTGCAGCCGAAATGGAAGTAGTTCTTCTAAGTGATGCCTCTTTCAGTAACCTATGGAGTTTTTATTGAAGCAAAAGGCATGACTAGTAAAATAAAAACAAATTTATTGATACATTTTTTATTTGAGATTTCAAACGCCTTCGCATTTCAATTCACTTAAGGATTCATTTCCAATTCTTGATTTAGATCTTAATTGCCTCTTGATACCGTCATTATTTCCCGGACGAGTCTCCTGTAAAAAGGTGGGGATTTGCTTACATCAGCCCTTGTGATTTTAATTAATTTGTATATTAGTTCTCGTTAAGATTTCATTTGATACCAAAGGAAATCTTATGTAGAAAATTGAGGTCAATCACTATTTTTTATCTTTGATTTTTGGGTAACTGAGAATAAATATTGGATGATTTATATGAAATCTGATTATTTTGCGAATGTTAAAAAAAAAAGATGATAAATGCCGATTTCTTAACACTCATTTAGTACAGTTAGGCAATTACTGTTGGTTTACTGATAACTTGGACATAGAATTAAGTAATGTCAAACCAATAAATATGTCCCAGATTTGAAACAAATTTACATTTAAAATGAGACAATGGAACCACCTTTTTTGTATAGGAAACCCGAGAGAGAGAGAGAGAGAGAGAGAGAGAGAGAGAGAGAGAGAGAGAGAGAGAGAGAGAGAGAGAGAGAGAGAGAGAAAAAAAAAAATTCATGCGATCTCTTTTATCGATGGGAATAGGACGTCTTTCAATATTTCTAGCAATTCATTGAGATGATGAAATAATGAAATTTAGAGAACACTCCATTTTGTCAATACTCTAAAAATATGATTATAATATTCTTATAAAAATTGTATTTTCCTGAATTGTTGAGAGAGAGAGAGAGAGAGAGAGAGAGAGAGAATAAATAATGAATAAATATATATATATTATATATACATGTATATACATATTTATTATATATATATATGTGTGTACAGTATATATATATATATATATATATATATATATATATATATATATATATATATATATATATATATATATATATATGGTAGGAGGATTTGCTGAAAAAAT
>NC_090764.1:27562677-27575177 GCF_036898095.1 Palaemon carinicauda
AATCAGTTGAATGAATTCGACGACTGAACTATAATGATGAATAACTGTCATGGTTTTGAAAAATAATGACTAAGTGTATTTTAAATATCAACCTTTATATATAATAAACACTATTTGTGAAGTATTTTCTGAACGAAGGAATACTGATACATACGCCTATTAAATGTCAAAGTATCAAATGAATATTAAACTAATAGACTTCTTTTGTAGATTTGGTTAAAATGAGTCCTTGATTTCAAAGCGCACGTACTAAAACTATCCTTAAACGCCGCTTTCTTGAGCAAATATTCGAGAACGACTTGAAACAGAAAGGTTATTCAGTGAAAATTATTCAAGCAACTAGCAGTAAAATTTATTCTTAAGAAATCTACTCGCTTGTTATTCCTTAAGTTCTGTCACCCTTAAAATGTTACTGCATTTGACGTACCTGACACGAATTCTAATTATTTTACATAAAAATGAAAATGTCTACAAAAATATTGGTGTTAAGATTGCAAAATGACACGTGGCCAAGAAAATTGTTGACTGTACTTTGTCAAGCAGGAAATAAGATGAAAAATATATATTTACACATACGTTCACACACACACACACACACACACATATATATATATATATATATATATATATATATATATATATATGTGTGTGTGTATGTGTGTGTGTGTGTATATATTTATGTATCCATATCTATCTATCTATCTATCTATTTATCTATATATATATATATATATATATATATATATATATATATACATACATGTAGGTGTTGATATTCCCGAAACTAGAACTGCCGTTGATATCATTACTGGCATAGCTGGTGTTAGCTCAGGATAAAGATTTATAGAATTGCATACCTCGTAGTGGTTTTCTTTCCTCCTGATGTGTCTTTATGCATCATGGTAGTAAGTACTTGTTAAGGGTTTTATTCTGCACAAACGTTTAGCCGAGAATGTGGATTTGATTATGAGTGGACGGCCTTCTGTTGTGTACCTCAGTGAAGTACTAAAATAACACCCAAGGTTTCTGGAAGTGGAGGGTAGAGGGCGTCTTCCCATTGCTAGTGCTGCAATTGTCCGAGCTGCAAGGAAATATATATCATACACTCGTGTTGGTTTTTCTGGAGGTCTTGGTTACCGTACTGATCCATGATATCATGATATCATTTTAGTGCTTGTGTCCAGGTCAGTAAATTATGATTAATATCAGGCCTCTTGAAAAATAAGGATCAACGTTTTTTAAAGAAAATATTTTGGATAAGTTAACTCCTTTTTCTTCCGGAATTAAGGAAACAGATATTTTCATTGGAGTGTAGACTAACAGTAACAAAAGTAAAATAACATATGTAGTTTAGAATATGTCTTAAAATGAGTCTTGCACTAATTTCATGACCCTGATATCAAATCAGTTTTATTAAAAGTCTTTTATATAATTGAGCCAAATGGCTGTTATAAGTGGCTTTAAGAAAAATACAAGCGGATTGAGATTATGTTGCTAATTATCAGCATATTAGTTGATGCAATATCTTACCATGAATTTAATGGAATTAAAACTTTTATTACAAAAGAAGAAAGGCTTCATAAAAGTCAGTTTCTCATACAGGTTTTAGGTAGAATTATGATCCCCTCCTCCAAAAGGTAAAATAAAATTCTCTCATAATATAAATATATGTATGTATATATATATATATATATATATATATATATATATATATATATATATATAGATTACAATATGAATAGAGTAAGAATGGAAGAAAAACAAACAAAATCTATTACATGTTATGTATGAATCCTTTATGGATTTAGTCAGTCTATGAGACGACTGGCGAAATCTAACTGAGGCCCTTTGCGTCAATAGGCTTAGGAGATGATAATGATTATGATGATGATGATGTGTATAGAGATGTTAATATTGTGAGAAAGGTAAAGTGTTGTTAGTTTAAATAAACAGATGTCACTAAAAAATCATGTGATATTTCTGTGACATAGTTAGAGCAGAGATGAAAACGTGCAAAGAATCTACTACTTTTTAGAGGCAGAAAGAAAAATTTACCTATTTATTTCTGACTAGAAGTTTTAGATGTTATTGTGGGGAGGAGGCATACTTTAACAGAAACGTGCTTAGAATAGCTATGGAAGTTTCCTGTAGGGTATTCCATTATTAATTCATTAGTTAAAGAATAATGGTTCTCTCTCTCTCTCTCTCTCTCTCTCTCTCTCTCTCTCTCTCTCTCTCTCTCTCTCTCTCTGGAAAATACTTCCAGCGGATGTAGTAAATAGTAACACGGTAAACGAGTTCAAGAATAAGTTAGACAAGATCATAAGAACTCTGAAAGCTTATACTAAATCGTTCCACCAAAGAGTAAATGGAGTCTCTGCGGATGGACTAAAAAGACTTTGAGACATCCAAAATCCTTGTAACTCCTTGTAATCTCTCTCTCTCTCTCTCTCTCTCTCTCTCTCTCTCTCTCTCTCTCTCTCTCTCTCTCTCTCTCTCTCTCTCTCTCTGAATCTCAAAAATAAACCTTGAGTAGAGAAGGTAGTGACGGTCTCTCCTATCCACTGATTGGAGTCATTAGTAGGATACCATCCCAATGATTTATTTTCTGTTTACTTTCCACTTTTGTGGTTGAATAAGTGTTGGTTCTGCTAATAGCCCCCAGACGTGTTGGTGTAATCAGGCAGGGATGATCACCATTGATAGCATCCAAATGCAAAGCTTTCGGACTCCAGGTAACTAGCAAGCGAGAGCTTATTGCATGCCTTACTTACTATTAATGAAAGTTAGCCCGAGGTTATTATCGATTGAAGGATAGTTTGGGAAGTGAGACAATACCCTTGCCTGGGTCTTCTGTTTGTCGAAGGATTGTTGTATATATATATATATATATATATATATATATATATATATATATATATATATGTGTGTATATATATGTATTTATATACACATATATATACACACATATATCTTAGATAGACTCTGCTCATCACAAGGAACCGGCTATCCTTTGATAAATCTAGCCAATGAATCCTCTATGGATTTAGTCAGGACTGGCGAAATCTAAATGAGGCCCTTTGTGTCAATAGACATAAAAGGAGATGATGATGATGATGATGATGATGAACCTGAAAATGGTACTTTGTGTTTTGTCTAGGAATGGTGAGGACCATCGTGACAAGGCATTCCGCTGTATTGACATATGACATGAAACGTACTTTATTGAAGGTATGTGTGGTGTAAATTTTGGGAAGGGTAATTTGTGAGTATGAAGTATAATATATATAGCTTGTGGCTCAAGGTGAGGTCGGTGTGGATTTCATAATGGCCCCTTGCGTTTTTTTTTTTTTTTTTTTTTTTTTTTTGTGAAGCTGTGGACTTATTAAACTTTGGTTAAACGATTAGGTTAACGTTTATTTCTATCTTTAATTTCTTGTACTATCACATGAAATTTTCTAACAAAGAGTGTATTTTACTTATTAATGTAGAGCTATAATGGGTTAATAGTCATATATTTTTCAATTAAGAGATTACTGCTTCAAAAGTTATATTTTTTATTTCTTTCTATTCAAATTATGAACAACATAAATATTACTCTTCTTCATTATCCATTTTTTAGCAATGAAGCGGAACTTATATATATATATATATATATATATATATATATATATATATATATATATATATATATATATATGTATGTATGTATATATATACATACATATATATATATATATATATATATATATATATATATATACATATATATATACATATATATATATATATATATATTATATTTGGATATTAATGAATATGTGCATATGTCTTCATATATGTATATACGTATTATTCTTATCTTCTTCAATAATGATGAGGCTGTTTCCTGCGTGATAGACTTTTAAATGTATCGGGTCATCGACGAAATTACTGACCAGGCCCAACGATGCTTAATTTTTCTGATCCAAATAATAACATTGCTCTCTCTCTCTCTCTCTCTCTCTCTCTCTCTCTCTCTCTCTCTCTTGAAGAGAAAAATTTAATATGTTCGTCTTTGAAGAAATACCAACATCCTTACAAAGAATGTTAAAGGGAATACTGTTGATAAATCAAATTTCTATTTCTTCCCCTGGTAGAAACTAAATATTACCCTCTGAGGCACGAGTCTTTTGCAGTGTAAATGTGAGTTCTGTATTAGGGCCGATATAAAAAGGAGAAATGTCCAATATAACCGAATGGAGACAGGGCTAAGCGAGAAGATACGGAGACTATTTCTCAGGCTTGAGCCATATATTCTATTACGAACCCCTATTTCTATTCTTTCGCTTCTTCAGTTTATCTTCTCGGATGCCAAGCCTCTTGGAACAGTTCAGTGATGAATTTGTCATTGTCTCGGTTCTACCAAGCATCATTTATTTCACCCTTTCCCTATGTTTCCTTATGAATTATATTTATCTCTCTCTCTCTCTCTCTCTCTCTCTCTCTCTCTCTCTCTCTCTCTCTCTCTCTCAATGCCGTTTAGGTAAAGGTTGCTATTAAGATCTAGAAGATGCCTCACCGACCTACGCTTGAAGGGAAAATAACGTAGGCACTTCTCCATAAGGGTAAATTCAAGAAAATATGTAACATCAGAAAAGGAAATCATATATTATTTTGATGAGCCATCAGAATACAAGTTGCTTATTTATCCTGTTCCTCTGTGTATATTATTTCTATACAGAGTAAGAAGGGGACAAACCAGATGGCAGAAATAAAGAACGATTCCTTGTATAAAGGGAAAGGTAGCATGGCATGGCTTCAATTCCGTTGGGATACTGTAATTCGTTTTTATTCTATCACTGAGTGGCATGTAATTCCTGTTGTACATACAATAGATTTTCGTAGTCGATTGATTTATATGTATGGTCAGTATATATATATATATATATATATATATACAGTATATTGTGTGTGTGTACACGCGTGTCTGCGTGTTTGTGTGTATACACAAATGTATATATACAGTATGCATGCATATATAATGTGTGTGTATATATATATATATATATATATAGAATATATTTCATTTATTCATGAATTAATGAAACTTAGGCTTGGGTAGGTTTTCACTTAGAATTTCTACATTTTTAGTCTTTAGACGGTAATGTTTTTGATTGAAGCCATAGGTTTACTGGATACTTACTTTAAAAGGGAAGATCTTTCCGCAAAACAGTTATGTAATATAGTATTCAACGGTAAACCTACACTCCGTGGTAAGCCTAACTGAATTAATGACACAGTACATGTTTGAATTACATATAGGAAAGTAGGTATAGGGGAAAAAGTCAGTAATGGGATGAGTAGTAAAAAATAAAATTACATTATTCAACGGGCAATAACATATGGGATTGTTTGGAAGCCTTTAGAAGGATGGATAGATTACGGTCAAGAAAACATGTAGAGGTGGTATGCAGATTTAGGATTACAAGAAAAGTAGCAGTTTTTGTGCAATAGATAGAGAGGTCTTTCCTTAATCTTTATAACCTTTAGTAATCAGTTGTAATTAGATTTTTGAATACCAATTAATTGTCTCTATCCCCTATCAGTGTTTCCCCAGCTATGTCCTGAACAGTAGGACTAGGAAATTTCACTACTGATATTATTAGACGCAGAATTTCATGTTTTTTTTTTTCTTTTAATTTCCTGGAGCTTCCAATATTCCATAAAAGAAATGTGCCGTCACTAAAGAACAGATGGCCCTTAATACTTTTGGTATATCTTCTGTCTTGTGTAACAAAAGGAAGAAGAAACACAGAAAATCAGTAGATTTTAAAACTGAACCTGGTAGCCTCTTTGGGTCTTTAAATTTAAATCATCATCATCATCATCATCTCTCTCTCTCTCTCTCTCTCTCTCTCTCTCTCTCTCTCTCTCTGTTTTATTGTTCCCACTTTCAATATTATAGATTCATGTGCAATTTAGTTCTTTATATCAGCCAGTATCTAATTCAATAAACCTCTACAGTATCTTAATCGATTCTCTTGCTCAATACCCTCCATGAGAGTAAAGGTGAGTCATTTGTCACAGGAGACAGACACAAAACCATTATATTATCCCCAATTCATTAGGTCGAGCAGGAGAGGAAAGACAAATAGTTATTTCCTAATGAGAAAGAGAAATTGTGTAGAGCAACACGTGGTGAAAGATTCCTTTTTTTTTCTTTTTTCTTTTTTTTTTAAGGCATGTTATTAAATTTCAGCATCAGTTCAATTACCGTACTTCCTGATTAGATTGTTGTTTTAAAACGTGTATTTTTTTCTATTTATCTTGGATCATATATTAGTGTTCACTCAAGAGCTGTTTGTTTCCTGGTTGTGTATTACCTTTCACTTATTTTCACTAAAAATAATTTTGGTAAATTTCTTTAGAAATAATTTTGGTAATTCTCGTTATAGATGGCTGTAATTACTGATCAAACTCAAGATGCTTTACTGTATGTATATGATAATTTAAGGAGCACAAACTACATATCTTATATGTTCTAAGAAAGAGGAAACAAAATATGAACAAAGTTCATTTTCTTTTGATAAGTGGTTCAAATACCTAAAAACTGTCCTACTTTCCAAATGTATTTGTTTTTCTCCCTCATTTCCTGAACTCTCTCTCTCTCTCTCTCTCTCTCTCTCTCTCTCTCTCTCTCTCTCTCTCTACTAAGATAATTGATATTAATTTGCTAATCCACTTATGTGATAAACCGCACAATTCTTGATCTGTCATAAGATGTTTTATAGATGGGAGTTCAACATGCCTCCTCATTCATTTTCACTAGTTTATGGCGGAATTCTGCCATTATCTCTGGCTTTTTGGCCATTTCAGCTAGCACCTGGTGTAGTTAACTTACGCCTGATGGTGGCCAATCCCTTGTACAGTTGCCTTCCAAGGTCTTTAAAAGAACTCAGTGTATAATATTTTTTGTCTTGAGATATTTGTTCTTAGTGGTAGTTTGTTTATTTATTGATTTGAGTTTGAACTTATTCCTATTACGTGGATTTAATCCTGATCCTTTCCATTTATATTGTAGATTATTCCTTTATGTTTAGTTTTTTATATCATTTTTGTGAAGAATAATGCCAACGATTTTATCAAAACCTACATGGCTCTGTGATACAGCTTTATATTTCTAGGTCGGGCTTAAAGGTTTAAAGGCCGCTCATGAATGGCGGAGGCAAGGGACAGTGATATTGCCCTAGCAAGCATGACAGTGTTCTAGAGACTGACCATATGTACTGTACAAAGGACCAGCGACCAGCTCCCTCTCCACCCAGGCTAGGACCCGGGAGGACCAGTTAATGGATGCTGATGACTCAGCAGGGAGACCTAAAGGCTCCAGCACAAACTTAGCTGATGGTGAGGATGTAGACACTAAGGAAACTAACGTGTTTGAGCTGGACTCGAAACCCCAGTCTAGCGATCACCTGACAGGGACTTTTCCAATAGTCCACCACGACCTCTTTTTTCTCGTTGTAATGCAGTTATTATTATTATTATTATTATTATTATTATTATTATTATTACTTGCTAAGCTACAACCCTAATTGGAGAAGCAGGATACTATAAGCCCATGGGCTCCAAGAGGGAAAATAGCCCAGTGAGGAAAGGAAACAAGGAAGAATAAAATTTTTAAGAAGAGCAACATTAAAATAAATATCTCCTATATAAAATTCAAAAACTTTAACAAAACAAGAGGAAGAGAAACGAGACAGACCAGCATGCTCAAGTGTACCCTCAAGCAAGAGAACCCTAACCCAAGACAGTGGAAGACCATGGTACAGAGGCTATGGCACTACTCAAGACTAGAGAACATTGGTTTGATTTTGGAGTGTTTTTCTAGAAGAGCTTTTGACCATAGCTTAAGAGTCTCTTCCACCCAACAAAAGGAAAGTGGCCACTGAACAATTACAGTGTAGTAACCCCTTGTGTGAAGAAGAATTGTTTGGTAATCTCAGTGTTGTCAGGTGTATGAGAACAGAGGAGAATACGTAAAGAATATGCCAGACTTTTCGTAATGTGTGTGTGCGTAGACAAAAGGAAAAGGAACCATAACGAGAGAGGAGGATCCAGTGTAGTACTGTCTGGCCAGTCAAAGGACCCCATAACTCTAGCTGTAGTATCTCAACGGGTGGCTGGTGCCCTGGCCAACCTACCACCTGCAGTAATATGCCTATGGTTTGACCTAGGAAACAATCTCATTGCGTATACAGATGATATAGACTATGTTTGCAGAATCCCCTAATAGAAATCTCGCTAAAATTAGTGTATTGTGCTAATTATGAAGCATCAAGTTGAACCCTAACAAAACTCAAATTATGATTGTAAGTAGGTTGAGGTCACTGGTTCCTCAACATCCAGATCTTTGCATTGACTATGTCTCTTTGATTATATACAATTCCGTTAAAATTCTAGGTGTGATTCTCGATTGCAAATTTACTTATGAGAAACACATTCGGTCTTTTTTTTAATTGCACAAAAATGGCTTATTGAGAAAGTCTTTTACGATTTTCGGTGATCAATTTATACTTCAGACTATTTGAAACGTCGTTGCCTGGGTGTAGGTTGGCCAGGGTGCCAGCCACCCGTTGAGATACTACCACTAGAGAGTTATGTGGTCCTTTGACTCCCCAGACAGTATTAAATTGGATCCTTCTCTCTGGTTATGGTTCATTTTCCCTTTGCCTGCACATACACCGAATAGTCTGGCCTATTCTTTACACATTTTCCTCTTTCTTCGTACACTTGGCAACACTGAAATTACCAAACAAATCTTCTTCTCTCAATGAATTAACTACTGCACTGTAATTGTTCAGTGGCTACTTTCCTCTTGGTAAGGGTAGAAGAGACTCTTTAGCTATAGTAAGCAGCTTTTCTAGGAGAAGGACACTTCAAAATCAAACAGTTGTTCTCTAGTCTTGGGTAGTACCATAGCCTCTGTACCATGGTCTTCCCCTTTCTTGGGGTAGAGTTCTCTTGCTTGAGGGTACACTCGGGCACACTATTCAATTTATTTCTCTTCCTCTAGTTTTGATAAAGTTTTTATAGTTCATATGGGAAATATTTATTTCAGTATTGTTATTGTTCTTAAAATATTCTATTTTTCCTTGTTTCCTTCCTCACTGGGCTATTTTCCTTGTTGGTGCCCCTGGCCTTATAGCATCCTCCTTTTTGAACTAGGGTTACTAGCTTAGCAAATAATAATAATAATAATAATAATAATAATAATAATAATAATCTGCTGAACTAGGGTTCGAAATCCACTGAAGCTCGATAATTTCTTGTATTGTTTACAACTTCACCATCCTTGTGAGCTAGGTATGAGGGATTTTAGGGTACCTATAGGTCTCCCTGCTGAGTCATCAGCAGCCATTGTCTTCCTTTCCCTGGTCCTACCTTGGGTGTAGATGGGCTTGGGCACTGACCATATCTATATAAGGTTAATCTCTAAGGCATTGTCACTGACCCTTTCGTCTGCCATTTAGAATGCTGTAGTTCCTTCATACTGACTCCTTTTGAGTATTGTTTTCTTGTGTGATCTGCTGCAGACTTTATTCTTAATTTGTTGGATAAATCCTTGCCGTCTATTGAATTTTTTATTCCAGATCCTGATATTTATCATTAGCACCGTCGTTCAGTTAGTTCTTTATGCATGTTGCATAAGATTTTTTTTAATTTAGATCACCAATTGCTTTCAGACCTTCGTAGTCTGTAGTGTCGTTTACGTAGTACTAGGTATATAGTTAATTCTACCAGCCTTCTCCATCTTAAGGCACAATACTACACAGTATTCTAAACATTTTATTCATGATTTGACCAGATTGTATAATGATCTTCTTAATCAGGTAGTTGAATCAGTGAAACTTCAGAAGTTTAATCTTTTTGTAAATACTTTTCTGTTGAGCAGGTTTACATGAGTTTCGTGTTATCATTTAATTATGGCTCATCAGTTTTAACGTTATCACTGCTATTGAAATATTTTTTATTGATTACTTTTATGAAGTTTATGTGCTATTCCATTATTTCCTTTCCTCCCTGAGCTACCTTCCCTGTTGGAGCTTTTTTTTTTCTTGTATTCTGCTTTCCAAACCAGGGTTGTAGCTTGGCTAGTAATTATAATAATAATAGCTAACGCAAATAACTCCATGCTGTTGTCGAATTATTCTATAGTTATAAGAAAAGGATAAAATCTTATTTCTAGACTTCTGATTTTATTAAAGTCATGTACTTCTTGCATGAAGAAGGTTATGAAGTTAATAAATATATTTTATCTTTATGAATTGGTAAACAACTTGTGGAAACACCCACTCGGGGTAAAGACAACTGAAGCCATAATACTCATATTTCGATGCGTAATACCAAAGGTCCTGTGAGCGTATTACAATATAGGATTCTGTTCTAAAGCTAACGGAAAGAAGCTGATGCCTTGTGGGAATTAGGCTGAGTATATATCTTGTTCGAGTTCAGCTCATTTAAAGGAAACGAAAAGTAAATGATGTAAACAGTTAAGGCTCAATATAATTATGACATTACATTTTGTTCCTTCTTTCTTTTTTCAATAAATAGATTTTTATCTTTCTATTGGCTTCCTTACTTGCATTTTGCTATTAAATTGTCCTTCACACTTTAAAAATTTTCATTTGTATGTTTGAGTATGAAAAGAACGTAAGATGAAATCTTTTCTCCGGTGGGATTTAGTATGGTAGGAAAAAAAGATTTTTTTTTTTTTTATGGGGAATGTACAGTATGTGTTTCAAAATACCACAAAGGAGAGTGAAAGTGGTAGATTAGAATTAACATAGTTTTTGTGTAAAAGTCCGTGGCAGTGCCCTTGATTTATCGATATAAATATTTGCCAAATGAGATATTCATACGTACACTTGACCAAGAGAAAATATTAAGAAAAATTTTGATACATCATCTTCAAGTACAGGACAGTCTGAAGAGAAAGTTGGATACAATTGCAGAAGAGTAGGGGATGCTTGTACAGCTGTTCTTAATTGGTTGTAGTGAAAGATAAGATAGATAGGTGTGATGTTGAACAGAAAGGTCGCGGAATGTGGCTTTAAACATAACAAAAAGTCTTCAAGAGAAAATAGATGAAAAAAATGGGCTAGCCTTCACTTCTAAGTTCTATATGATGAGAATGATGGAACGTTAAGATTAAGAAAGGAAAAGAACTTTTATGAATGAAATTTACGTACTATGTTATATGTCTAAGGAGGAAATTGAATATCAAAATGTGTTATGAGTTGACTGTGGGATTGGTTGAAGAAAGATTAGATCTGATATGGAATGTACCTTGGGAAAAGAAATTGCAAAGGTTAACGCAGAAAATAAATTTAAGCTATAGTAACGGAACCCTATAGAAGGAACATCTCATATTGGTATGGATAGTAGAAGAGTTAAGCATTTGGTTTGCATTTGTGTTAGCAAGTAAATATAAGAAATGGTGGTCAGGTAAGAGAGGTGTCACAGAATAGGTGAAGCAATGAGTGTGAACTAAAGATAGAAAAGAGACTTTGAGTGTGGATGGAAGTCAATATTTGAAATATTTCAGGGTCTGTTTTATCACAATTGATAATATACAAATAGAGCTAGGATGTTATTATTATTATTATTATTATTATTATTATTATTATTATTATTATTATTATTATTATTATTATTATTATTATTATGTAACATGATATGTAACATGAGACCGATGATAATGTTAGGAATGAGGATATATATTTAAGAAGTGACTAGAAAATTGAAGTGGTGAAAGATTAAATAAGAGTATATTGAGGGAGATTGGTCATCTCCCCTATATGATAAAGAACAAGTGTCTGGATATATATATATATATATATATATATATATATATGTATATATATATATATATATATATATGTGTGTGTGTATATATATATATATATATATATATATATATATATATATATATATATATATATATATATATATATATATATATATATATATATATACATATATACATTACAGTATACTGTATATGTATATATTACATGAATATACATATGAATATATATATATATATATATATGTGTGTGTGTGTGTGTGTGTATTATAGATTTTTATCTTTGTCTTTTATGAATAACATTTAACCCTTGAAACTTCAAGTATAATCTATTTGTAAATGCTTTTCAGTTGAGTGGGCAGACATAAGTCTTAATCCACACTCTTATTTGTTTTCTGATTTATTTATCATTGTAATTAATGTTAATCTCTCTTTATTTCTGCGTAAAGTTTATAAGTTAATTCTCTCTCTTATCTGTACTTTGTTATCCTTATTGGGTCCCATGGCCAAGTAGGTTTCTACGTTTTCAATTATGGTTCTAGACTGGCTTCCAGTGACGAAAATCATGAAGTAAATCGGGTTATTGTTATATTTTGTATGAGAAGAATTATAATAGCAAAGAATGTGAGATTGTTTGAAATAACAAAAA
>NC_090764.1:27580177-27647677 GCF_036898095.1 Palaemon carinicauda
GAGGTTCGTCCATATCTCTTATTTGATGCCGCTTTGCATTTTCATTGAACATGAAATCCGATAGGTTTATACAATCCTTAAGTGTTACGTAGTTCTTAATTGTTGGAGACTGCACACGTTTTTATCATTTGTTTCCTATAGCAAAAAAAAATATCTGTAATATTCAAAGTTCCGTTCCATTTTATTATCTTTTAAATGAAACAGTTTTAATTTAAGAGAATAGGAATCATTATTTTTTAATCGTTTGAATAGGAATAAAGCAATTATTTTTATAAACTAGTTAAAGCCAAAGAATAAGAACATACTAACATTACTGAAATGATAGATGGTGACTGCATGCAATCTCCAATGAAAGCAAGATCCATAACTCCACACACACGAGGAAGTGCCTTAACCACGGTAGAACAAGCTTAACAAAAATTGTATTTTGAATCATACTAATAATTAAGGGAGGTCATTTGACACCCGTTTATAATTATGCAAACACGCGATGAGCAATAAAATTAAATAAGGAAAAAATAGAAGTGTAAATTAGTTTCCTCCATGTTTGCTATGTTTTTACAGTTAATTATTTATTATTCGAGTCAACAACAAGAACAAGAAAAATCACCATTACTGAAAAAGGCAGAATTATTAATTAGTATGCGAAAATAGTCATATCTAACGATCATAAGTATGATGGTAGTGTTTTTATGATTATGGTTATAGTAATGAAGAGATAACAATTTACAATTTTTTCTAAAAAAAAAAAAAAAAGACAAATCCACGTTTATTTTATACCTGAAATAATCAGATATCCATATAACAATTTTATTTTGAGAAGCCTGAACAAACTCCGACCTTCACAAATATATATATATATATATATATATATATATATATATATATATATATATATATATATATATATATATATATATATATATATAAAAGACCCAAAAACAACACTTAGCCTTTAATATTTCATTCATACAATAAGATATCATAACTTTCTTATTTCTTTCTCATTTTTCTTGAATTTAGATATTTCAGAATCATCGTTATAAAAAATACAGTGTAGAATTCACTGACAAATTGTTACACCAGCACAGGACTTACATATACGAAAAATATCAAAATAATTAATGATTCCTTGTAGCATTAATATGTGATGGTTGTGTATCGCTACAATCTAAAACGCACGTACTTATACTGACGAGGAACACATAGGGGTTCAATAATAGGTCTTAAATTCTCTCTCTTCAGGTGGACCTTTTTTTATTGTCTCCCCCTCCTTACATTCCTATCCGCTTCCTCATCACTTAACGCTCGATGGCACTTTATTAAGTTTTTTGACAGTTGAATGTTCAGTCTGGTGATTAAATCTCCTTTTGTTCCTACCAAAGGGGAGAGGCATTTCTGTCCTCCATCCTTGTTTAGTATCGGTCAGTTTTGTTTGAAAAATGTAGAATGGTGGCTTTGAGGCCAGGCATGAAACCCGGCAAGGCGATTGAATCAAATGCTCAAATTATTCTACGTCCGTTGGTGGTCCATTTGATGACTGTCTGGTATTATTTTTTCTCTTGTATAAGCGGAAGTTGAAGTCCTGAAGAGTAACAGGGTGGCTGAAAATGCTGGAGACTATCTTATGCAAGGTCTACAGAATATTCTATAGACCTTGATCTTATCCATAAGGCGTGCGCTCGCTAGAGAACAATGTAAACAATAATATTTCCATACCGCCTACATGATGCTTACCAAGTTTGGAATCTCATGTGTCCTTACCCATTGCTGGCTAACCCCAATCTAGATTCCAATGATCACTGCTAACTGGGGCTCCCAATGGCCGAGAGCCTGGTGTCAAAATCAATAATTGTCATGTCTTTGTGAGTGGTTTCAGTTTTTACTCAACTTTCTCATCTTTGTTTACTTAGAGAGTAGCTGACATGGTCCATCAAGTAAACTCTCAAGAATAAAAAATAGCAGCTTTTCTAAGTTACTTGCCATTACCTGTTCTGTAAAGTTACGACTGTTTTTTGGCATTAGGCAGATTTAGCAAGGATAAAACTGGTAAAGAATTAGAAGTCTCAGAAGCAGTAAGTTATGAAAAACTCCTTCCAGTCATGTTTAAGGGCTGGTGGACGATTGATAAAAGAAATGTAAATCTGGAAGTCAAAGTTTAGAAATTACCTTTCTTTCAAATTTAGCATAGGAATACAAGTGTGTTCGGAAACCGCTCACCTCCACTAATCTTGAACAGTTTACCCTTCGAAAAAGCACTTTGCCTCAAGATTGCCAATCGTACTTCTCTTAAAAACGAACATCTAAAATTCACATTTTCTTTGTGTAATCTTGATAAAACATAGACAGTAAACCAAATGAAAAACGTTGGCAAATGAAACAGATGTACAGTATTGTATCCCGAAGACCGGGTAAGATTTAGGAAAATTGGTATACCCTGTACAGACTAAGTTGCCTTCACAGTATCCATTATATAATATTCTTTAATGAGTCCTAAAGAAAATGGTACACATAAAATAAACATTTGCTCTTCATTTTTTTTTATCTTTACACCCCATCCTCTCTCTCTCTCTCTCTCTCTCTCTCTCTCTCTCTCTCTCTCTCTCTCTCTCTCTCTCTCTGAATTTATTCTATCCACTGAAATGTAATATCATTTGGCAATCTTTTCAGTGTAATATTTTTTTTTCTTTTTTTTTATTGTCAATATTCAGATAATGGTATTGACTGTGAATCTCTCGTTCTTTGATTTTCATTCAAAGTATTAATAATCCAGAAATTATTGTTTTACGAATAGAACTTACCTGGCAGTTATATATACATAGCTAATTATCTCTATTTCGGCAGAATTTTTCTAAAACTAGGCAACCGCCTTGTGGTGGTTGGGTGGTAACACCCGTTAAAGGGTGGTAGGAGGAATCATTCCCGTTTTCTGTTCTTCAGTTCATCTCTGCCGGCCGGATCGATAACACGTTGGTCCGTCATTAAGAGTTTTTTCTTCGATTTCCCTGCTCGGTGTACCAGTCGGCTTTTTTGGTGAAGTACTCTGATTTGGGGTTTTGGCGATCGTTGTATTTTGTTTTCTCTTAGCTTTTTTTTGCTGTTTTTCATTATGAGTGAAAAGAGTCATTACCGTATCTGTGCGAATGAGGAATGTAAGGTGAGACTACCCAAAATGGCGGTTGATCCTCACACTGTTTGTTCTCATTGTAGGGGTTTTGTTTGTGCCCTTGATAATAGGTGCGGGGAATGTAAGGTTTTGGATGAGAAAGATTGGTTAATTATGAAGCGCTATGTGCGTAAGCTAGAGCTCGATAGAGTTAGGAGAGCTTCTAGGTCTAAGTCTAAGTCGGTTAGTGGTAAGGAAGACGAACTTAGCGTAGATTTATCTATTGATCCTATTATTGATTCCTCTTTGGAAGTTGATCCTTCCCTTGAGGTAGTAACTCCTGCACCTCCTACAGGTTCCGTATCTACGGATGACCCTCGGTACGCTAGCCTGGCGGCCGAGTTGAAGGCCATTAAAGAACAGCTGGAGGCCTTTAAAGGTAAGGAAAGTGAAAGTGCTTGTGTTAGTGCAGTGGAGGTGGCGACCGACCGAATCTGTCATACCCCTAGGCCTAGACCTCTACCAAGCTCCCAGGACCAAGGGAGAAGGTACGTCGATGACCGAAAGGGGGTGAGAGGTACGTACCCTCGGTCAGCCGTCGCCTCAGACAGTCCTGTTGTCTATTCCCAGGCTGCTCTTGACCGTCACGGGAAAGACGAGTCGGATGTGTTGTTTTCTTCTCCGAATTCGTCCAGACGTAAATGGAAGTATGAAGCTTCAAGACCTACTAAGAGGAGATGGAACCGCGACGAACGGTCTCGTTCTTTCTCTCCCGGTTCTAGCAGTTATGAACCTTGTCCGTCGGAGGATGATTTCGACTCCGTGCCTGTGAAAAGGACGAAGCCTGCTGCCGAAGATACGAGTGTTATTCGTCAGCCCCCCCCTTCGGATCCGCAAGACCCAGCTGATGTTGCTAAATCCTTTATGTCTGTCATGCAGGAACAACTTTTGACTTTAGTACAAGCCTTTAGCCGCCCTCACGCCCAGTCTGACAGACGTAAAGACGACTCGTTGCCGATTAAGAAGTCTGCTTCTAAGAGAGAACGGAGTTCTTCTTTAAAGAGAACTTCTCCCTCTCTACGCCAGGATGAGGAATGTGTGCTTGCGCCAGGCGATACTTCTTCGCGATACCAGGGCGATACGTTTTCTCGTTCTCGATACCGGGACGATACCTTATCGAACGAAGCTGCTTCTCGTTCTCGATACCAAGACGATACCGCCTCCCGTTCGCTTCGACACGACGATACCTCCTCTCGTTCGCTTCGCCACGACGATACCTCCTCTCGTTCGCTTCGCCACGACGATACCTCCTCTCGTTCACGACGCCACGACGATACCGACCCTAGTTCTCGACGCCACGACGATACCGCCTCTCGTTCACGACGCCACGACGATACCGCCTCTCATTCTCGCCGCCACGACGATACCGCCTCTCATTCTCGCCGCCATGACGATACCGCCTCTCGCTCTCGACGACAGAACGACTCTGCCTCTCGTTCTCGGTCCCAGGGCGATACCACCCTGCCTCTTCGGGACGATACTGCCTCTCGTTCCAAGGATTCTTCTAGCGCGGGACTCCAGGATGCAACCCGTCTTTTGCAGGATGATGCCTTTGATTTGCCCTTGTCGGGTTCTAAGGATTCTTCTCTTTCGAAGGATATTGCAGATGTGGATCAGGCCCTCGAGGATGTTTCTGATGACGATGATAATCCTGCCGATGCTGTGGGAGATTACAAAGTTCTCTCTCGCTCCCTTCTTGAACTTTTTGGAGAGGAATTCCAACCTGCTGCCCCTCAATCTCCTCAGTCCCAATTTAACAGAAAGAAGGCCAAGAAACAGTCGGCCTTCATCAAGATGAAGCTGTCTATCTCCGCAAAGAAGGCTCTCACGAAGATTGATGACTGGATGTTGGAGCGGAGACAAACAGTTAAGACTTCCTTCTCGTTTCCACCAGCTCGTCTTGCTTCAAGAGCGGGTATGTGGTATGCAACTGGAGAACCTTTGGGTCTGGGAGTGCCTTCCTCCTCCAAGGGTGACTTCTCTGGTTTAGTGGACTCTGCTAGAAGGCATGCTCTCAACTCAGCCAAGGTCATGTGGTCAATGTCGGAGCTGGATCATCTCGTCAAAGGTATTTTTAGAGCCTTTGAGGTTTTTAGTTTCCTAGACTGGTCGCTTGGGACTCTCGCAAGGAAAACTGAACAGATGGATGGATCTAGGGACCTTACGAGCATTATGTCCTGTATGGATAAGGCCCTCAGAGATGGGGCGAATGAGTTGGCTGCTCTGTTCTCAGCTGGGGTCCTAAAGAAGAGAGCTCTGCTTTGCTCTTTTGCTTCTAGGTCTGTTACCAATGCTCAAAAGTCTGAGCTTCTTTACGCCCCCCTCTCTCAACATCTTTTTCCCGAGTCTCTGGTTAATGACATTACGCGTTCTCTGGCCCAAAAAGCCACCCAAGACCTTTTATCTCGTTCTGCTCGTAAGCCCTTTGCAGCCCCTCCTTCTTCTTTGAAACGGGAGGAAAGGAGATTCCAGCAGCCCTTTCGGGGCAGGACTACTTCAAGATCAGATTTTAGAGGGAGAAGGCAAGATTCAGGACCAAGATCTACCAGGGGTTCTTTCAGACCTCGCTCCAGGAAATGAAGTTCGTCTCCTCCAGACGGTAGGCGCAAGACTGTCAGGTTTTTGGCAGTCCTGGAAGAGGAGAGGGGCGGACACCTGGTCCCTCTCAGTCATCAAGGAAGGATACAAGATCCCCTTTCTGAAAAAACCTCCTCTCGCAGATGCTCCGCTGGCCTTAGTAGCCCGGTACTCAGATCCTGGGAAACAGAAGGCTCTAGTAGACCTTGTCAACCAAATGCTAGACAAGGGGGCGATAGAACCGGTTCGGGATCTAGTCTCCCCAGGCTTTTACAATCGCCTGTTTCTGGTCCCCAAGAACTCGGGCGGATGGAGACCCGTCCTGGATGTCAGCGCGCTCAACGTATTTGTGGAGAAGACAAAGTTCTCCATGGAGACGACTCAGTCGGTGCTGGCGTCAGTACGTCCAGGGGACTGGATGGTGTCCCTCGACTTGCAGGACGCATATTTCCATGTCCCCATCCATCCGACTTCGAGGAAGTACCTGAGGTTTGTAATGGAGGGCAAGTGCTTCCAATTCAGAGCTCTTTGCTTCGGTCTCAGCACGGCTCCTCAAGTCTTCACCAGGGTAATGGCGAATGTGTCAGGTTGGCTGCATCAGGAAGGGATAAGGATATCCTTCTATCTGGACGATTGGCTGATTCGTTCACGATCGAGGGAGAAATGTCTGGAGGATTTACGGAAGACTTTTATGATGGCTCAGGATCTAGGCCTGGTCATCAACAGGGAGAAGTCTCAGATCAGACCGAATCAGACTATTCTCTATTTGGGGATAGTTCTGAATTCAGTTCTTTTTCGGGCTTCTCCCTCTCAGGAAAGACAGGCCAAGTGTCTCGTAAAAGTCAGAACTTTCCTGGACAAGAAGAGATGCACAGCGAAGGAGTGGATGAGTTTGCTGGGGACTCTGTCCTCCCTCGAACTGTTTGTCTCTCTGGGGAGACTCCACCTAAGGCCTCTTCAGCACTTTCTTTCGAAGACATGGAACAGAAAGATGCAGGAAGACTCCTTTTCCTTCCCCATTCCAATAGAAGTCAAGACTCTTCTGAAGTGGTGGCTGGACCCAACCTTGTTAGGGGAAGGGATCTCCTTACACAAGAAGAACCCAGACCTAGTGTTGTTTTCAGACGCATCAGAGTCAGGCTGGGGGGCAACACTAGAAAGCAAGGAGGTCTCAGGCTATTGGGAAGGAATTCAGCTGGGATGGCACATCAACAACAAGGAGCTGATGGCCATTTTTCTGGGGCTAAAGGCCTTCAAGGACTTGGTGTCTGGGAAGATTGTGGAGGTCAACTCAGACAACACCACAGCTCTTGCTTACATCAGGAAGCAAGGAGGGACTCACTCTCTGTCTCTCTTCGAGACAGCAAGAGAGCTCCTTCTTTGGGCGAAGGAGAACAGGATAAGCCTGCTGACGAGGTTTGTTCAGGGACAGAAGAATGTGAGGGCGGACATGCTCAGCAGGAAAGGGCAGGTCCTTCCCACAGAATGGACCCTCAACCAACAGGTCTGTCAGAGTCTCTGGAGGCTGTGGGGGAGACCCCTCATCGATCTTTTCGCCTCCAATTTATCCAAGAGGATCCCCATCTATTGCTCCCTAGTTCCGGACAGAGAGGCAATAGCAGTAGACGCCTTTTTGATGGATTGGACGGGGATGGACACTTATGCTTTTCCCCCGTTCAAGATCATCAATCTGGTAGTCAGGAAATTCGCCCTCCTCGATTCGGGACGGATGATCCTGATAGCTCCGTTCTGGCCGATGAGGGAATGGTTCACGGAGGTGGTGGACTTGTTGATGGACTTTCCAAGAAGCCTCCCTGCAAGTCCAAATCTGCTCAGACAACCCCACTTCGAGAGATATCATCAAAACCCCCTCGCTCTCAATCTGACTGCCTTCAGACTATCGAGAAGCTCGTCAGATCGAGAGGCTTTTCAGCGCAAGCTGCGAAAGCTATCGCCAGAGCGAGGAGGGTCTCTTCGCAGAGGGTCTACCAGTCCAAGTGGGAGACTTTTAGGGCTTGGTGTAGGAAGCACAAGATTTCCTCATCCACTACCTCTGTGAGCCAGATTGCGGATTTCTTGTTGTACCTCAGACAGGACGCTAAGCTAGCTGTGTCCACTATCAAAGGGTACAAAAGTATGCTCTCTTCCGTCTGTCGGCATAGAGGCTTGGACTTGTCTCGCGACAAGGACTTACATGACCTCTTGAAGTCTTTTGAGACGACCAAGCAGACCCAGTTAAAGCCCCCTTCTTGGAACCTTGATGTAGTTCTTAAATTTCTGTGCACCAAGAGATTTGAGCCCATCTCACAGGCTCCCCTTAGGGAGGTTACCAAGAAGACCCTCTTTCTTTTGGCCTTAGCAACAGCTAAAAGAGTTAGTGAAGTCCATGCAATTGAAAAACAGGTAGGCTTCAATCTGAATGGGGCAGTTTGTGCCTTGAGATTAGACTTTCTCGCTAAGAACGAGAACCCTTCTAAGCCCTGGCCGAGGACCTTTGAGGTTCCTAACTTGACCAACCTAGTGGGTCAAGAGCAAGAGACGCTGCTCTGTCCAGTACGAGCCCTCAAGACCTACTTGTCTCGCACAAAAAGTGTGAGAGGCTCTTCTAGCTCCCTGTGGTGTTCTGTGAAAGATCCTCAAAAGCCCCTTTCCAAGAACGCTTTATCCTTTTTCCTGAGGGAAGTGATAAGAGAAGCGCATCTCTTGTGTGAGGAGGAACACTTCGGACTTTTAAAAGTGCAAGCCCACGAAGTGAGGGCCATTGCGACCTCGCTTGCTTACCGCAAGAACATGTCGCTCCGTCAAATTATGGATGCGACATTCTGGAGGAGCAACTCTGTGTTCGCCTCTCATTACCTCAGAGAGGTGAGGGTGGATTATGAGAAATGTTATACCTTGGGACCATACGTAGCTACGGCTTCTGTATTAGGCAAAGGAGTTACTACCTCCCCTCAACCTTAGTTTTGTTTACTTGTGCATAGGTTGGTGTATTTTTTATTGGTTGTCTGAGGACTTCGACTTGTGTACAGTCACCTCAGTCTAGTTAGATCATTTTTATCTACTTTGCAAATGTTAGGTGGTTGGTTTGGTAAAGTTGCGGTTTTTTATTTTGGGCAATAGGTAGTCCTGAAGTCTAGTCAGATTGTTGGTCTCACCCCGTTGACAGACTCGATTGAGTGTTTTCAGCACTGCAGGTCACATCCTGGCTGACACTCCTAAGGGAAAGCGACTCAAGAGGCAGGAACCTTTGAAGTCAGCTACCTTAGCAGGTAAGGAATCAAGGTGTTTATTTATCCTACAACTTTTTTGGTTGTTTCCCCAACGATGTTACTGTCTATCACCCTCCTCCAAGTGTGTTAATCAGCTATGTATATATAACTGCCAGGTAAGTTCTATTCGTAAAAATGGAGTTTTTATGATAAAACAAAGTTTTATGAATACTTACCTGGCAGTTATATATACATTCGAAGGCCCACCCACCTCCCCTCAGGAGACAGGTCGGGCATAGATGAACTGAAGAACAGAAAACGGGAATGATTCCTCCTACCACCCTTTAACGGGTGTTACCACCCAACCACCACAAGGCGGTTGCCTAGTTTTAGAAAAATTCTGCCGAAATAGAGATAATTAGCTATGTATATATAACTGCCAGGTAAGTATTCATAAAACTTTGTTTTATCATAAAAACTCCATTTTTATATTGATTTTTTTTTTTTTTGCAATTGGATTATCTATTTACTATTATGTTTTTCACTGGATAATCCTAGATATAATAATGGCGAAATTGCAATGTCTATGGGAAAGAATTTTATTTTGAAATATTTGAAATTAGGTCATAGCGACCTGTGCTTCTCGTATATACTTTGATTCCCTTTATGGGATTGCTTTTGCCTCGCAGTATTCGGTCGACTGTAGCCAAGGAAATTCAAAAGAAAAGAACATTGGGTTTTTGTGTTCATGAAATAGAATCATTTGACGACCACCACTACTTTGCCTAACACCCTGGACGACCATTGGTCATGTCAAACATTCTGGAGAAAGAAACTCATACAGTAATTTGACATGAAATTTTTAAATAACGCAACGCTCGAGTGGTTTCCGGAAGTTAGATTTAGCAGGATACAAATTATCAGTTACAAATTCTGTTTTTATCCAAACTTTTGTCTTTGAGTATTCAGTTAATGGCAGTTTACAAGGATTAGTTTTTGTTTGAAGGTGATATTTTGTAAACCGGTATATGAACACAAACACACACACACACACAAAAGAAATTGAAAATAAAACGAGGGAATAAACGGAGAAGCGGTTGTTCCTTGCAAAAGCCATCTAATTATCTTATGTTGTCAAATGATTTTGATCCTCGGGTAATCGTGAGTCAGTCTTCAGCATGGCCTCATTTACTACCGAAGGGCAAGGCTTAAATTTCAGTGATGTTTGGTTATTTTCTTCTTTTTTATTGCTCGTGATTAGCACCATATTTGTTCTGGCAAATGCAAATGTATACTTATGCGTGATTTTTATGTATGCATTATATTTATATATTAAGTACATTTGTGGTAATTTTTTGTTTCAATTTTATTATATTTATTTATTTATTTATTTATTTTTTGCTGTATCAATTACAGTGTATCTTTAATTGAACATCAAGATATGGATAAAGGTATGATAAAATGTTAATAAAATGGTGTTGGTATGTAATGCGTCACTAATGTTAGGGAGAACTAAAGGAAATTGTCTGCCAAAAGAAAACGATTTGTTGTCTTGACCATAGAATTTACCGCCTTTCTTTTGAGATATAAATGAAGTCGGATCCTTCAACAGTGTAGGACGTAGCAATTTTACATTTTAAGAGCCTAAAATTAAGAAAGAAATATGTAAGCTTTGTTGATCCTTCTTGAAAATTCTGATTCCTATAATTTACCATACAATGAAATCGGTGGAGCAAAATGGGAGATGGACCACAAAAAGAGCTTACAGGAAATACGGTGTCTAAATGAAATGTATCACAGGGAAGAAATTAATTGATTAAAATACATAGTAGTAGAAATTTACATCATATAATAAAGATGAAAGCACATACAAGGCATGCACTGTTATAAATAGTCGACAACATTAAGGGAGATTCTGGTTCATGATAGAGGGTGAATATGCTATTTGCATACCTTTAGTTTTGAATGACTCCCGACCTCAATCCTTTGCAAACAGTAGGGTACTAAATGTGCTCTTGGTACGAGGCAATGCGAGGATCATGGAAATCACAAATTTCTCATTGATATCAGTTATCTGTTACAATCCACATCTACCACACGTAGAGGTGATTTAATTTTCTCTCTCTCTCTCTCTCTCTCTCTCTCTCTCTCTCTCTCTCTCTCTCTCTCTCTCTCTCTCTCTCTCTCTCAGTGATTTCATTTCCCTCTCACTTTGTACACACACACATATACAGTATATATATATATATATATATATATATATATATATATATATATATATATATATATATAATTTATATATATATATATATTATCGGCATTTTACGGTAACTGACCGTGTCTCCTAAAAGAGGATTGCTAAAGAGATAAACCAACAAAATATTCGTTGTCACAACCATCGTCTAGCTTCAAGATATTAAGCGCATATCAATATCCAAGATCCACATGGCCTTTTTGCATGCCTGGAGACGTACAGAACAATTCCTTACGGCTGATGTATCTAGAATCAAGCTATTTTCCTTTACCTCAGCAAGTACTGATCCCTGTTTAAAGTTAGGTGGCTCTATGAGCCATACCCTGAGATCCAATGCGAACCCCAAAATTTGCTCTCCGAGTATTAAATCAAGTTTCACCGATGATTGGTGATCCATTCGTTGTCCGCAGAAGCCAGTGAAAGAAAGGAGTGTTCTTTTAGTTTCCGCATTAGTTGCTTCTACCATGTTAACGACCCAGGGGAATTGGCCATTACAAGTTATGTTTCTCATTCTGCGAATAGTAGGCATCACTTCCTTGTGGCATCATAACTGTTAGGTGTTAAGAAGGGCGAGGTGAATGCAAATAGACTTTATTCAACAGACAACGAGCTTATATACAATAAGTTCCGAGGAAGAATGCCACAAAAATTCAAACAAACAAAAACATGCGATGTCAAGCTTAACAGGTTGTTCTGTTATCAATGTTGGAGAGAGCGAGAGTTAAAATAAAGCAATAGCATTACATTGTATGTGCGTGTGTGAAACACCTTTGGTACACCCTACTACTTAAAGACTGCCGATGCTACAGGGGCTATAATATTTTCTGCCTGGTACCTATGTTAGGTTATTCTTTTCACTTTGCTGAGCTTTAGCATTCCGTACTACTGCTACACCTTCACTCTTATTAAGGAGCATAACGCTGCAGTGATAGTAGCGGTATTTTTATAGTATTCTCAAAATCTTAAGCAGTTCTCATACCCGTTATCTACTTGGCTAAGAGAAAGGATTTTAGATCTATTGTGCAAAATCATGAGTCTCTTATTTTTGGAGAGTTCTGCATCCATCAAGAAAGAACTGCGAATAAATATTCTCCTCTTGGTCATAACCCCTTCACTTGTACTAGTCAGGGCCACTCATACTTGATAGGTTTGTTGTGAGCGATCAGACGAAAATCTCTCGCCATTACCAATCCGCACTGGCCAGCGTGTGATGAAAACTGCTCACCCCCCAGACATTGTCCTTCAGTGGATTAAAAACAGCTGCATTTGCTATTTTTGCTGTGTGTGTTAGTACGAAGCTGGCAAATTTCGTGCTTCAACAAAATCGTAGTTTATTTATATAAAATTATTTTGATTTTCACCTTTCTTTCATGATTGTTTTCCTTATCTGTATACACCATTTTAATCCTGAATGAAGTCATAGTAAAGCTAAATTAAACGTCGTTATCTCATTTTAAATGTCTAATTTTTGTGGACTCCATTCATGTACCTTACTTGAAGCTTTAACATTTTTCTTAACTTAGGTTTCTCTTGTTCCTTAATAGAAGTTGCGAGATGCAGTTTCCTTTGATCGCCAATGAAAGAAAATTTAAGATGTGGTTTTGCCCCTTTGTATCGTGCTTTACTGAAAGACTATTTTATTTCCTTTCATGGTCTTTTTACATCCACATAAGTCAAACTTTCTGCCGAGTAAGATGTGTATGCTGACTTCATATCAAATCTTTTTCTTACATAATATACATCTAATGGTTTATTTAAAATATTTCCAAGTTGATGACATATGGTAATTGTTTTTATAAATCCGTTATGTTGTAGTTTATTTGTGTCAATTAGTAAATTCAAATCTTAATGTTACATAGCAAGGGTTTTGACCATATTCCTTTTAATCTTCTCAGTTAATGTTTTACATTACTCCTTCAAGATTATCGTTATATTTTAGTTAACTTTGGATGTTTTAAAAAAAATTATTCCCCACCATTTGTCAATGATAAGGTACGTCTTACTGAAGGTCACAATAACATTCATAATCACATGCTCTTCTTAGCTAATGAGTTCAAGTAAATTGATTTGTGATATCCTGAGAAATATTCGCACTTGAAGGTACTAGTTCTCTCATCTGTTAAGAAAGAATAACCAAAGGGTTTCAATTTGGCTGATAGGTTAGGGGTTAATTAACGTTAGTTTTCCATTCAGTTTGCAAAGAAATAGTAACCAAAATGATTATTTGATATACAGAGTGAATTTGTAGAAACTACAAAATCTTTTAGAAAAACATTTCCCCACAGAAAACGTCATTCTATAAATATTATAACATTACAGAAGAATTTACACTAACTTGAATCATTGATGGAATTGAAGATTGACATATGCGTACTCCCGATCTCTATGATTTCACGGGAATTTACACTTGCATACACAGAGAAATTCTTGCATACATGATTTCCAATAAGTGTATTGGCGATCACGGGGTGGCTTCCCATTTAACCAGACAACCGTTGCGTGCCATTAAATCTCCACAACGATTTACACAGCAGTTAGGAAAGCCCTCAGCAAACCGAAAGGAAGCCACGGCTAGGACGAGAATTTGAACAGGCCATTTTGGAAAATAACATTTGTTCCAGTCTTCCAAATTCACTCTGCGTGGAATTCAATTTATATGAAAGTGTTTGGCGTTCGCCCACTGTCCTTTCTCCTGTGCGACACTAAATCTTTATTTAGATATGGACTATTGTGATTTACTTGATGTGAAGGGTGGTAGTTTATCACAGCTGTCATTTTTTTTCTTTTGTGTTACAAACTACAATAAAAGTATATATGAAAGAATATAGTAATATATATAAGCAAGTAATCAATAGATGAAGCATAAATGTCAAGTTCTTTGTTTTCATAAAATTGGATATCATTGACAAGGAAAAACAACTCGTAGGTACCTCAGCCACTGTTCTAGAATGGTGAAAATAGTTATGATACTTATACAGTATATTTACATAGTCTTTTCTTATCATTAAGCCTTTTCCCCTGACCAGGGGGGCGCTGGGAGTAAATGAGTCGCCGTGCACGAACGTATTTTCTTTACTATCGAACATTCTTATATTATCTATTGTTCATAGAACTCATTTTGAGAAAAATACCCTAAATTTCAAGATATGTATTAAATATTTTTGAACCAAATAAGCTATGTGATGTCCTAAAGACCAGTATTCAGTCAGATAGAAGTCCTATCATCTTTCATTCCTTTTTTTCCCTATAAACTCTATATCCAGACATTTCCCTCGTAAAAAAAAAAACTCCAATTTTCCTGAAACTACTTTTACCAAATATACAGAATTCTGTTCTTAACACCTTTCACCTTAGGATTGCACGTTTTCTCACCTTTTTCCAATAATCAATGTCAATTTATGGGTATAATGTTTCAAGGCATTTCTTGTCTAAACACAGTGCTCTAGTGTCATTTACAGCAATGATTGTACCCTTTTTAACTCTTACTATTTTATTCTTCTGTCATCTGTCAATCTGAAAGCTGCGTTGAAATTAACATGACACGAATAGTCTTAATAATCTTCTTAATCGCAACCTTTACTTGTTTCTTCACATAAAACTCGCATCCTTTGATCAATTGGTGATTTGGAAATAATAGTTTATTTGATGTTCATTATTATTTTCCTTCATCAAATAAATTGTTTTTCTTTGTCAAGGTGACCTTAGAAATAAAACTTAGGATGCCACGTTATTTTGCTGAATAGAAATCCTTCGATCAAGTGGAACGGTTTCTGCAGCCATGGTCTTTTCTGTGTAGATATAGTACTTTCTGTTAATTAAGACACCTATTCGTTTACCTGTTTTCATTTTCCATCAGGCTTGAACTAAATAAGAATATTTAATTTTCCCTACGCTAGACCTTCATTTAAAGATAGAATACTAAAGCTACGAAAATAAGAATGACCCGTGATTTGTGTATCCAGTTAGAAACTATTCGCTTTGCGAGGAAGGTTTCGGTATGGTGTTGAGGGAAACCACAGTAACATGTGTATTTCGTAGCCATTCTCTCTTTCTGCATGAAATTTATCACGGATCTAGGAGAATGCAATTCACATTTATAAGCGAGTAGGATATAGGGCTGGCTTCAGGTTGCTATTGCTTTTTTTAATCCAAGGTTTTTGGCATAGAGGCCAAAAGGACAGCGTGTGTTAGGAAATATCAGCAGAAAATTATAACTATTCAGTTGGTATAAAAGTTTTATGTTTTATAACCAGATGTATTCTAGTTCAAATTTGATAAGGATAAATCCATTGAAATCTAGCTAAGGTTACAGTCTATTCATATCCTAATAAAACGTATGCTTGAGATCAGTCTGTTGAGTAAAAATATGTTAGTTTGATGAATGGAATTTCAAGAACGCTCAATTGGAAGTATATGGTTGATATTCAATATTTATTTTCATTTAACTTCAAACCGTGGAAAACTCTATTTGTAGGATTTTCGATGACGAGTTATAACAGAAAGCGAAGGTTGGATACTTTTAAAACACCCTGCACCGTTGTTTTACGTTTCTAACTTTCATTTCATTGTTTGGAAATGCATGATAATTTATATTAGCTTCCTCTGTCGTATCACATAGACAATCATTTTTTTTATTAAAGCTTGCTTTGTAAATCAATTACGTACCTGTAGTTCTTATATGAATGTATTTTCATTTGACAGATAATTATAAGATGATTATGGCCAGTTTTTAAATACGAAACTTTTCTTTTAGCTTTTTAGTTTTTCATAAAGTGGCATTATGCTAAGTATAATATTGCCAAGAACTGTTTATATTTTCTTATTCTACGTGGGTTTTTGTCCATATAGATATTTGTGTGTTATATACAATTGTATTCATTTACAAAACTATATATTTCTGTGTTATGTTCGACCATTTTCGAGTATGGATGGTAGCCTGTGGGTATTACCTCCTGGGACCCGCCTCTCTCGCCTCTACCCAATCATATGTAAGTTTTTGTCTCTAGGACATTATCCTATCTCTGGCAGCTGCTTTAATGTGTGACTTTTAAATGAAGATACTTTAGTCCGAGTTTTTGGTATGAGACACAACGTTCTTTAAGGCTGGAACGACTATCTACAGATAATTCCTGCCTGGGTAGTCTCTTGCTCCAGGTTTTCCTTTTGTGCAGAATCTAAATGCCTCCGTTTAGGAGTCTAAACATGGAGTATCATTACCGAAGAATCTTTAACTGTAAGTTTTGATGGTAAGGGCGCTCTTATAATAAGATATTCGTTCTTCTCGGTACTAATTGTTTATAAGGATTATTCTTTGGTTAAGTTTGTGACCCATTTGAACCAGCATAAAATATTTAAACCTAGACAGACTTTGTATGCGTACATTTTAGCGTGTAAATAAAAATAAGTAGAATAAGTAAACTATGCTTTTCTCAACAGAAAAGTTTAATGAACAGCTGGAAAAGGAAAAAGAATAATTTGCAGTAACGTGTAATAGTATTGCTTGATCAAGCGTATGATTTCGTCAAAGAACTTTAAGGTGGCAGTGCCTATCTCTAAAAGGGTGATATAACCTTCCTGAATAACTCGGCACAAAATCGAATCGTGCTGACCTGATTTCTAAGCGTTCGTTTAGAATGAGGTCTCGCTGCTGGCCACACCAAACAATGGAACTACAATTGGATACTGTGGCACAAATGTTCAATCGAAGGTTCCTCTCTTTGTGGTCCTAATTGGAACACGGTTTCCATTTTTAATCATAGAGGTGATATCCAGGCATTGACATCAGTATCGTTTTAATTTTGCGCTTGTTTATAATACAGATGTGCAGAATTTGTGTGCAAATTTTTTTTATGAATGCAGAATCTATCCGTGTGCTCCTAAAATTACTTACATGGATAGACAAGCATTTGTTGCAAAATATAGTGTAACCACACACACACACACACACACACACACACACACACACACATATATATATATATATATATATATATATATATATATATATATATATATTACATCCCTTACATAGCGGATGTTAGGGAATGTTCTAATTACTTTTTCGGATATAAACTACTGTTTAGCATAAACTAATGTTCACGATATAAATATATTGGACAAATATGTTGGTTTCAATAGAAATGCAAATATATAGAGGTTGAAATAAAGTTGAAATACTATTGATTACACTGAAAATATGATTCAGGCACCTTCCTTTTCATAATTAAATCCAAAGGATATAGAACCACAACTATCGTAAACATTATTACAAAACTACAGATTATTTTGCAGCTCTTAAGTTTTAACGCTATTTTTCAAGTTTTTCAAGTGATTTGAATTCACATTCAATCAGTTCGATAATCATAATGAAAAAATAAAAATAGCCTATTACTCAATTAAAAGAAATACAGTTAACAACATGCCTAGAGTAAGATGCTTGATATCTACCCGCACTGAGTGTCCTCTGTGTGCCAGTGTGTAACACCCACAATTTGCCATCCGTCTCTATTAAGTGTGTAATAGGGCTTCCCATACAGACAAAGAAAGCAACCATGTGATCGTGCAGTGTATACAATACTAACTATTGTCATGTCTCCTAAACTTGTTTGAAGGGAAGCAAGTATTAATCAAAAGGCTAAAAGGGCTGTTATGGTGTGCAACCCTATTTGAAAAGGACACTTTTATTATTAGATTGAGAAAGGAAATTATATTTTTTTTCTGAAGTTGCCTGCAAGCATGAGAAATTTAGATTTCAAAATGGGAGATTTTTAAGAGGAGAAATGCTATAAGATCAATAACTTCTACTTCCCCTGATATTGCTAAAGTCAGTTCAATGTTACTTGATAAGGTTCTAGTGAAGACAGAGGACATTAAACTTGCGGATAGAAGATATGACATAAAGAAAGATAACCATCGAATCACTCGTGTTTTAACAAAAGGTCTTAATCTTACTAGAGGATTACTGAAGAATATTTAATTTACTGCCAGGTGAAGAAATAAAACTGTTTTTAGCAAGTCGAGGATAGAGAAGAAATTTAAGAGGAAATTAATTTTAAATACAATAAAATTACCGGAGAACCTGCAAAGTAACAGTGCTAAGGTATTCAAAAAAAATTTCAGAAATTATTTGAAAGGGTAAAACCCATCCAAGGCTAATTTCAACTAAGATAAGGTGGGGCATTTAAAAAAAGATGTCGAGTAGAACATACATTTACAAGTGCTAAACAAGTACACTGGTTCAGGACATGGAGGGATCTGCTGACCTTGGTTGTTTGTCATAATGGAGCAGGTCATAATAAGGTCAGACTATTTATCGCTCCTAAGAACCCTCGCACATTGAAGAGAGAAAAACAAAATAAGATTACCGTGTTCTGGAAAAACAATGCCAAAGCTTGGGTAACTGCTATTCTCTTCAAACATTGTTTTAATAGACGAGTCGCTCCTGAAATGAAAGCATGCCCAGAAAAGGAAGGGCTGCTGTTCAAGGCAATTCTGATAGTACACAATTCTCCTGGACATCCCCAAGACACAAGTGAAAAATTAGAGCATATGTGTTCAATTTCTGCTCGTTGATTTCAGGGCTTCAGAGACGGGTTCATTTGGGAACGATCATTTACTAAAGCTTACATAATCGTAAACAAATAATCGTGTGCGCCTAATTAATTAAACATTAATATTTTCAATATTTTCTCCTTGATTTACCCATGTGTATTAGATTAAGAAGAAGACATTATTTTTTTCTAATGATATATATTAACATTTATAAGAAAGTTTACCAAGTAATATCTCAATGCTCATGATATGACACAATCGTTATGCGAACATAACATCATGTAATAAAGAATTATTCATGAATTGACCCCGATTGTAACTCACGAAGTCTTGTAAAAAGCTAAAACGCTTTGAATGAGGTCACTTTTAACCGCAATTTCATCATAAAACTTATGAGAGAGAGAGAGAGAGAGAGAGAGAGAGAGAGAGAGAGAGAGAGAGAGAGAGAGAGAGAGAGAGTCTTGTTGAAAAGGCTTTGGGTTGTGTATCACATAGCTAGTGGGTTGCAGTAAGATTTGTTGGAATTTTTTTTGAACTGGTTTGTGAGAAAACTGAAATATGTAGCCCTACTGTGATCGCAGCAGGTAAAATTGGCCACTGCCTCAATTATTACGGCTTTGCAGAGTTCCTACCCTAAATCCATGAATGTTTTACCAACGTGATTTCGTTGTGCCTGATATATATTTTTTTTATTTGCCTCTATATATATATATATTATATATATATATATATATATATATATATATATATATATGTATATATATATATATATATATATATATATATATATGTATATAAACAGTATATATATATATATATATATATATATATATATATATATATATATTTATATATATATCTATCTATCTATCTATCTATATATATATATATATATATATATATATATATATATATATATATATATATATATATGTTTTCATCATCATCAGCCGTTGCTAGTCCACAGCAGGACGAAGGCCAAAGGGTTGTGGTGGCCTATGCGGTAACGTCCCTGACTGGTGATCGGCAGACTGGGGTCGCTACAACCTTGCCATATTTGTGAGCTAAGGAGGGTGTTTGGGGTAGCCTATATGTGTATTTCGTGAGTCATCAGCAGCCATTGCCTGGCCCTCCTTGGTCCAAGCTTTGGTGGAGAGGAGGCTTGGGCGCTGATTATATGTCTATATAATCAGTCTCTTGGGCATTGTCCTGCTTCCTGCTTGATAGGGCAGTGTCATTGCCCCTTGTCTGTGTCATTCATGAGTGGATTTTAAACCTTTAAAGATATCCTTCCACTCGCTTCTGTTTATATCGTCTTCTCTTCCTTCCCCTGCTTCTTTTGTAATCTCGAGGAACCCATTCTGTTATTCCTTATGTCCATCTTCTATATGTCATCGCCATTATATTCCTTTTATCATTCGCAATTAAAAATGTAAGCAATTTGGATTTTGTCAGTTTTTTCTTTTAAATACATACTTACATTTTGCAAAGAGTTATAACCTTTCATTGACAAGGTATAATAAGTCGCCGTATTTCCGATTAATATTGATACAGGACATATTCCCTTTCCACTTAATTCTTTATATGTTAAAAACTAACTTGAAAGCATCTTAATTAATGTTTAAATCGAAAAAGGAAGAAAAATGATATCCTAAACAAATTCTAAATACAAAGAGCCGTAACCAAAGTGAGGGATTAGATTCAATTTAGTACTTTCTGGCCAGTCGTGAATATGTAATGGTGAAATAAAGATTATGTTAATAAAATCAGAATATTTACACTTCATAAACTCTAAAGTAAACAATTTTGGGACAATGGTATTAACCTACGTGAATAATTGCTAATGTAAAAATAGGACCATCTCATGGGCTTTATTCTTTGGTATATGGCAGCACTTCTTCCACGATGAATATTAATAGCTGCTTAGAATCACCATTGAAATATACAACCGCAACAGTTTTCAGTCCACTGCGGGACAAAGGCCTCAGATATGTCTTTATTCATGCCTGGGGATAAGGAAGGATAAAGTAATATTCTGGATCTATTTCTGTGTCAAATCAGACAATTGCAGTCTTCATTTGTATACATATTTCATGGTTGAAATAAATATGACCATTAGGTTACTAGTGATGATTATATCAATTGAAAACCAACAACTAAGTTCGTCGCCTATTTTCATAAAAATATAAATTTATATTTTTATTTTGTACACTATCAGATAGATTTCTAAACTGACAATCACTAACGACAGAAAAAGAAAAACGTAGCAATGTTTAGGTGGCAACCTTTTTAGAGAGATTTCACTGCATTGCTGACGTTCCTGGACCCTCCTGGAAAAAATCCTCTAGTCTGGAAAGAAATTATTTTACAAAAGGGGTTTCTCTCTTGAGTTACGCATCTCAATAGAGCTTGCGGGGAAGAAAGGACTAGAAAAATAATTTACTTGGTAGGAAGTCAGGCAACTTTTTCTCTCTTGTGAAGAGGCTACAATGGAACTTATTTTGTTCAGAGGTTTCCTTAAACAATTCCCAACACTTTTATTTTCCTGTGTTTTCTGATTTTCAATCACAGGAAAGTATCCTTAAACATTATTTCATATATATATATATATATATATATATATATATATATATATATAATTATTCTATGTTTGTGTGTATATATATATATATGTATATATATACATACATATATACATATATATATATATATACATATATATATATATATACATATATATATATATACATATATATATATATATATATATATATACACATACATACATACACGCACACAAATACATACCAATATGCGCAACCCGTCAAATTGACGACTAAATATTCAGATAGATATGCGTACACGCACCCACTCAAATTAACGACTAAATATGACTACTCCCTGGATATACTGTATATATATATATATATATATATATATATATATATATATATATATATATATATATTTATATATATATATATGTATATATATATATATATACAGTATATGTATATATATATGTATATAATATATATATATATATATATATATATATATACAGTATATGTATATATATGTATATAATATATATATATATATATATATATATATACAGTATATGTATATATATGTATATAATATATATATATATATATATATATATATATATATATATATATCTGTGTATTTGTGTACTTTGTAGCTTATTAACAACTGTCACACCGATTTGTACCGCCTTTTCCTTAATGTAGCCAACCTTTATTTTACATAAATGATAGTCGTTTTGCAAATATTGCTATATGAATTATCATGCGCCCCTCTAATTTTTTTTTTTTTTAACCTGGAAAAATGCAAAAGACTGCACCAGCCGTTTCAGGTGATATTCTGTGATATGAATAAGTAAACATACCAATTCAGCTGTGTCATGAAAAACATGGCTTGAATATGAACAAAGGGTAAGAAAAGCTGGAATGCACCGGTAAATATAACTGTGCTAAAAACTGTAATTCATTTTTTATTCTTTTGATAAAAATTAATACTCCCACTTCGGTGAAATTGAGTAAAATAATTCTTTTTTTGTGCGAAATAAGTAAAAAAAAACGTAGTTTTTCGTTATCGGCATATATGGTTATGATGAGAGAGAGAGAGAGAGAGAGAGAGAGAGAGAGAGAGAGAGAGAGAGAGAGAGAGAGAGAGAGAGAGAGAGGTATGTATATAATTTATATATATATATATATATATATATATATATATATATATATATATAAATATATATATATATATATATATAGAGAGAGAGAGAGAGAGAGAGAGAGAGAGAGAGAGAGAGAGAGAGAGAGAGAGAGAGAGAGAGAGAGAGAGAGAGAGAGAGAGTAATTAACTTGGAATGGAAGTTAATGCAGTGTTCTATTTAAGGTACGGTGGGTCGTTTGCGACCCCGAGCGTCAAAAAAAAACAGGTTTTTCTCACGTGACTCACCCCCGTGACTGAATTTGTGGGTGATCGACCTGCAGGAGGTGTCTCCCCTACACGCTCTAGTAGTGTCCAGATGTGCATTGCTGTAGCTGTACTCCTTCCCCGATTTCTGAGACGCGTCGGGGTCGTTCGCGTCCGAGTTTACCCTTCTAGGGTAGTTTGCATAATTATCAAAGTTATTACGTATTATGAAATTGTCGTAGAATGGTGCAACTTGTATAGGTTATCAGTTGTGGAAAGTCTTGGTGGATTGTTTGGCTACCATGTGCATGTTTTTTTTTTTAGTTAAAATGTCGTTCATCACCACGAGGACCATTTTACCGCGAGTGCCCCTTTTTCATTTTTTTTCATTTTTTTGCCAAGTCATTTTTCCGTAAGATATTGCCAAATAGTGTCGTAAAACTTTTGCTTGTTTAGTGTTGGAAAGTGTGTCTAGATGATCTGGCTACCCATGCATGACTTTGTTTTTGTCAGATACGACGTAGTTATTGGTATATTGGGTATTTAACTGCGGTTACCAATTTCTGTTTTTTTTTCAATATTTGTAAAAATTACTACGTAGTAAGGAATTGCCGTATATTATTCATTTTTTTTTCATGTTTATGTGTTAGAAAGTGTGCCTTGATGGTTGGGCTAACACGTGCATGTCTTTTTTTTTATCTGAGATGTCGTATATTAGAATGTCGGGCATTTTACCGCGAGTGTCCCTTTTTCCTTTTTTTTCATTTTTTTGCCAAGTCATTTTTCCGTAAGATATTGCGAAATAGTGTCGTAAAACTTTTGCTTTTTTAGTGTTGGAAAGTGTGTCTAGATGATCTGGCTACCCATGCGTGATTTTGTTTTTGTCAGATACGACGTAGTTATTGGTATATTGGGTATTTAACTGCGGTTGCCAATTTCTGTTTTTTTTCAATATTTGTAAAAATTTACTACGTAGTAAGGAATTGCCGTATATTATTGATTTTTTTTTCATGTTTATGTGTTAGAAAGTGTGCCTTGATGGTTGGGCTAACACGTGCATGTCTTTTTTTTTTATCTGAGATGCCGTATATTAGAATGTTGGGCATTTTTCCGCGAGTGCCCCTTATTATTTGTTTTGCATTTTTTTGCTTAGTCATGTTACCGTAAGGAATTGGCAAGTAGTGTCGCAAAACTTATATTTTTATAGTGTTGGAAAGTGTTTTTAGATGATCTGGCTACCCATGCCTATTTTTTTTTAGCCAGATATGGCGTATATATAAGTATGTGTTCGATTTTCCTGTGATTGCCATTTTTTCGTTTTTTCCCATTTCTTTCAAAATTACTACGTACTAAGGAACTATCACAGAGTAATATTTCATTTATATGTTTATTTGTCGGAAAATATGCCTTGATGGTTTGCCTAGCACGTGGCTGAAATTTTTTTTTTCTGAAATGCCGTATATTAGAATGGCCATTTTTCCACGAGTGCCCCTTTTTATTTGTTTTGCATTTTTTTGCTTAGTCATGTTACCGTAAGGAATTGGCAAGTAGTGTCGCAAAACTTATAATTTTATAGTGTTGGAAAGTGTTTCTAGATGATCTGGCTACCCATGCCTATCTTCTTTTTTTAGCCAGATATGGCGTATATATAGGTATGTGTTCGATTTTCCTGTGATTGCCATTTTTTCGTTTTTTCCCATTTCTTTCAAAATTACTACGTACTAAGGAACTATCACAGAGTAATTATTCATTTAGATGTTTATTTGTCGGAAAATGTGCCTTGATGGTTTGACTAGCACGTGGCTGAATTTTTTTTTTCTGAAATGCCGTATATTAGAATGTTAGCCATTTTTCCTCGAGTGCCCCTTTTTATTTGTTTTGCATTTTTTTGCTTAGTCATGTTACCGTAAGGAATTGGCAAGTAGTGTCGCAAAACTTATATTTTTATAGTGTTGGAAAGTGTTTCTAGATGATCTGGCTACCCATGCCTATCTTTTTTTTAGCCAGATATGGCGTATATATAGGTATGTGTTCGATTTTCCGGTGATTGCCATTTTTTCGTTTTTTCCCAATTCTTTCAAAATTACTACGTACTAAGGAACTATCACAGAGTAATGATTCCTCTAGATGTTTATTTGTCGGAAAATTTTGTTTACTTTTTTTTTGATTGAATATCATCAAATTTTTTTAGCTAAAATATTGTTTTACATTTTTTTTTTCGATTTTATTTCCCTTCAAAAAAATTTTTTTGGGTCAGAATTTTAATTTTATATTCGTAAAATAATCGACAATTATCCAGCAACCCACCATACAATTTTTATGCATATCCAATAATAATTAGATTAGTAAATAACACCTTGAAATTGACATACCCTTCCTACATTTCAAGTGGCAGATTAGGGAGTCTGAGTCAGTGTGGTTGGCGGCCATTTTGTGGACATATCCGAAGCGTAAGCTGCCCTATCTATATATATTCTTGTTCCCTATAGAATTTGTGATATTTTGGTATATTTTTACCTGCATAAATATCATATTATATATTAAATATATGTATTTTTTTACGGAATTTCTAAGTACTCAAAAAATTACCTTTAGATATGGCCCCTGATATAAATGTAATTTACAAAATAATGAAGATTTTTTTACATATTTCTATTTTAGGATAACATATGTTTATTCCCTAAAAAAATTAGCCACTTCCTATTTCATTTGGGTACCCAAAAAAATTCATGAAATTTGGACAAATTTTTTTGGCCAAAAAAAGTTACCCTTTTTTTCTCATTTCAGATCTTCACCTCCATGGGTCTGACTTCATCCAAAATACATCAAGATGTGTCCTAAACATTCAAGAATCAATTCCTAAAAGGATTTGTGTATATATGTATAAACTTTTTTTTTATGAATTTTTATGTCAGGTCTTTTTTTTTTTCTACTTAATTTTTTAAAATATTTATAATAAATAGTTTTTCTGCAGATGAGTAGTATTTATCTATACAGTTGTTTTAAGCATTCATTGAAGTTTTTTTTGGCAAAAGAAAAAAGGAGGTTACTGCAAAAACTGATTTTTCAAGAATTTTTTTTGGCGTCGGGGTCGTTCGCGTCCGAGTATACCCTTAAAGGGGTGTCCGAGGACCGTACCTATCCAGGGTTAAGGAAGGGCAAGGCAGGTTTCAGTCATTCCATTCTTTAGTTAATGTTATCCGTATTATGGATTTCAGATTTGTCTATCTAAATGAAATACATATTTGATTAGGTGTTATTCCACTTATAAATTGAGCCTAATGAGTGTTAGAAGTGGAACAGTTTTATTTTGAATAAAGTTTTACGAATATGATGCTTGATATACAATAATAAAATTTTGGACGGAATATTAGCCCATAGGATTCCGTTACACTTGGGCATAAGATTAGGAATTACAAAGCCAACATCGTCACTCCCTCCCGGTCATCCATCCTTAACATGTGCTCTCACCATCTCAGTAGTGACACTCATTACCTCTGTAATCTTTAATTCGCCGGCTATTCTTCTTATTTAATTATTTTCAAATATTTCAAGCATAATGCCATAATAAACCTTAGCATTCTCATTTCCGATCTCTCAAGGTTTTTTTTTTTCATTTTTTCATCCCGAAGTTCACGTTTCCAATCCATGCGTCAACACCGGTCTTATTACTGTTATAAATTTCAGTTTTGCTTGATTTGATATTTAATTAACATCATATGAAAATTATATAAAATATTTCCAAATTCACGTTTAATACAGCTAATCCAGCTTGACCTAAAAGGTTAGTCAGATTGAATTATACTTATCCATATATCGTGAAATATGGAGAAATTATCCAGTAAACTAAATAAACTAAGCTAAATATGTTAAAATAAAATATCAGTACTATTGGACCATACAATGCTAAGAGTGTATCTAGCCATTAGGGGAAATCTGAAATTTCTGAAAAACCCCCCAAAGAATAAAACCTGAATGGTTTTCCACTTAAAAAGATATCTAATGAAAACTCCGACTTTAAACGACGGTTTTGTTTTTTTGCCTCTCCTGAATTTGGCGAGTAAATGAGATTTTAGTTATGGACAAGATAAAAATTGGAAGACTAAAGTGTTAAAGAATACCGAATTAGAGTCTGTTGCTGAACACTAAGGCAATTTTGGAAAGGGTCGCGTAGCAGGTGCTTAACGACCTAATCACTACTTCAAATAATCCTTATTTCATTATTGGGTTTTTCTGCGACATATATTAAGCTGACTTTGTAACAAAGGACAAGAGGGCGCACTCTTTGCTAAAGGAAAACCAATGTTTTCTCTCTTTTCACTTTTCCGTTCCTCTTCGTCCCCAGGACTTGACTCTTATTATATTATTTTTTTTTCATGATGGTTTAACAAACCAGTGACAGGCTCAATTATGGCTTGAAAAAAAAATGAGGTTTCCATGAAAAAGAATATATTGTCTTCAAATATTATCCCGTGAGCCTTAGTTCAAAAGATTAACGTTCATTACTATTTTAGTTCTACTTTTTTGACAATCCTTTGGTTAACTTTGATGAATTAGGAATTTTGCATTTTTGTGAAATAGCCTAATTGTCTCCTGCATAATTACAATCCAATTATGTTAGATACTTAGTGTATATTTTCCCTTCTGGCATCAGTTTCTTTTGAGGACATTTATTTTCCTTGCCAGATATGACAGACAGGATTTTAAGTAACAGATATTGATATAAATTACAGCAAGAGAATCTCTCAACTGACATATTTCTCACTAGATCAAAAACAGTGCCTCACAAAACTGACTTACTGTAACTATCACAAATTATTGCATTACTTTAGGGTTTGTGAAGAACCCGTTTAAGGTGAGAAAATTGAGAGGGAGGAAGAGAATTACACGACTGGATAAGGGGAAAGATATTATTATTATTATTATTATTATTATTATTATTATTATTATTATTATTATTATTTTTATTATTACTATTATCATTATTATCATCATTATCATTATTACTAGCTAAGCTACAACCCAGTTGGAAAAGCACGATGATATAAGCCCAATGGCTTTCAACAGGGAAAAATAGTACACTGAGGAAATCATATAAGGAAATAAACTATATTTGAACTAATGAACAATGAAAATAAGATATTTTTAGTACAGAAACAACATTTAAATAGATCTTTCATATATAAACTATAATAAGAGATTTATGTCAGCCTGTTCAACATGAAACCATTTGATGCAAGTTTAACTGTTGAAGTTCTAACGATTCAACTACCCAATTAGGAAGCTCATTCCACAACTTGGTCGCAGCTGGAATTAAACTTCCATGATACTGTGTAGTATTCAGCCTCGTGGTGGAGAAGGCGTGGAGTGAATAGGTTTGGTGGAAGAGGATGCCGTTAATAGAAGGTATTAGAGAGGGCGCATTGGACAACCAACCCCTTAATGTAGGGTTAACGGTGGCAAAGAAGATTTGCAGAGATATTTCCCTCTTTTGCTGTTTCCACAGTTCATCATAATAACGAAATAACTGTTTTTTTTGCGTCTTTTGTCAATTTTTATATTCTTATGGACTAATATATGATACTGTAATTTACGTTTTTTAACTACTTCTCAAAACTGATCATATTCATGATTTTAGTCAACTTTTACTGTACTGTTATGTAGGTTTGTAAATGATAGAGTATTTTAGATACTGTACGTATAGTAGACTAAATTTCAGAAGTCGGGTGATAATGGGATATATACATATTTGAAACTTAAAATATAAAAAAAAGATAAATGCTCGCGTCTTAATTTATAAAAGATAGTAACATTGTCAATGCCTCAAATTTGCCAAATGGGTTGAAAATGCTTGTTTCGTTCTCACACTTCTGCTTTATATATATATATATATATATATATATATATATATATATATATATATATATATATATATATATACATATATGTATATAGGCTATATATATTATGTTTGTGCATGTATTATGTAGTTGATTAGCCACAGTGAAATCTTAACTTCTCGATATCCTCATACTTTTTGGAAATTATATATATATATATATATATATATATATATATATATATATATATATATATATATATATATATTATATATATATATATATATGCGCACACCATAAATACCTCTTAATAACGAATTCATTCTGCCTCGGGATCAGAGAAGGGGGAATGAGCTTCATGATAATAGGTTCTGGTTGGCCAAGGATTCGAACTCTATACAGGGAAACAGGTTCCAGTGACTTTTCATCTTGCACTTTTTGGATGCCTTTATCGAAAAGGGAATAATATACCCCATAAGTAAATATGAATTGGTCTTACAATCTTATGTAAATTGATAAAAAAAAATCCCCTTCAGTATATTTCATCAAAGTTTATTATTGCAATACAGTGCAGCATTTAACTATGGATACTTTGAGAGCCACATAGGTCGACTGTAAAGCTTTGAGATCTTATATAGGAATTGACACTTAGCCCCATTTTAATGAGAATTAACGCCACTTATTTGCATAAATGATTCCTTGCTGTAATAATTCTTTTTGTATTTATACAATCTTCCTTTACCCTTTGAGAGTCATTGAATGAAATCTACATCTGGATATTTATACTCCCTACCGCGCTGTTGAACATATTTTATCCAATTCTATATCAATGAAAATGAAATTATTCATCTATATAATGAAAAAGGTTGTAGAGTCCAATATATCAATATATTTCTATAAGATGAGTTAGTTAAATATATATATATATATATATATATATATATATGTATATATATATATATATATATATATATATATATATATATATATATATATATATAAACTTGGTGAATGTACGCCAAATTATTTGTTACTGGGTTGGAACTCAAAGGTTTAAGATATGCGATTAATTTTTGTCCCTTCCTTCACATGGCTGTTAGGTTTTTTGTAAGTTGTAGTAAGCACGTGTCTAGATGATCCCCTTATGGTATTTCTTTAATATATATATCACAAGACACTTCAGTATTCAAGTTTTTATGCGTTGAGAGCCACATAATTCGACTGTGAAGCTTTAGAGATCTTAGATAAATATCAACAATCAGTCCCTTTTTAATGATATCCAACCCCCACTCATTGATTTAAATGAGTCCTTGCCATAAGCATTCTATTTTTATAGATGCAATCCTCCTTAACACTTGGAGTATTATTGTACATACTCTACATTAGGATATTTGTAGTCCCCATTATATATCATCATCATCATCTTCTACGCCTATCGACGCAAAGGGCATCGGGTAGATTTCGCTAGTTGTCTCTATCTTGAGCTCTTAAATCAATACTTCTCCATTCATCATCCTCTACTACACGCTACATAGTCCTCAGCCATGTAGGTCTATGTCTTCCAACTCATCCAGTGCCTTGTGGAGCCCACTTGAAAGTTTGGTGAACTAATCTCTCTCATTGAGTGCGAAGAGCATGCCCAAACCATCGCCATCTACCACTCACCATGATCTCATCTACATATGTCACTTGAATAATATTTCTGATAGTTTCATTTCTAATCATATCCTGCCATTCAACTCCCAATACTACTCTGAGGACTTTGTTCTCAAATCTGCTAAATATGTTGGATATTGTTTCATTGTCTTACCATGACTCATGTCCATACAGTAACATAGATCTCAATAAACTGATATATAGCCTGATTTCTATATTTAATTTCGGGCAATTTGATTTCCAAAGTTTACTTAACACAGTAATTGTCTGATTTGTTTTGTTTTTTTTCAATCTTCCATAAAACTCAAATTCTAAAGTTCCTGTATTAGATATCATAGTTCCTAAATATTTAAAAGATTCCACCTCATTGATTATATATACAATATATATATATATATATATATATATATATATATATATGTATGCGTATATATATATATATGCGTGTATATATATATATATATATATATATATATATATATATATATATATATATATTTAAATGTAATATATATGTATAATCAAATATTGCTCAAAATGGGAAAAAGTTACTGGGTAGTTAAATAGTTATTAACTAATAGATCCATTTACACTAATGAGTGGACTTATTGGATTACCGCTTTTGTTGATTTTGGTTACATATTTTAATAGATAAATATAGATATGTACATGAAGCAAATGGTGTTTTTTATGCTTCAAAATTCAGTATGCGCTCAAAAGCATCAGGTAACTATACATATATATATTTATGAAAATATTCTTATAAATTTACGTGATATGTAACGCCGTCCTTTATGAAAGATTCTAAGCTTGGGTTAAAATATTTTGCAAAATTGCAGAATCATATTAATTGTATTTTTTTTTCCATCTAGTAAAGGCAGAAGTAATGCCAACACTAGCTATTTTCTGAAAACGATAGGCCATATCCAAACGCACGTTTTATATCAACCCGTATTGGTTTTTCTGTCAAATTCGCCGTGCAGTTCTCCTGTCGATTTTGATTCCAATCTCCTACCCGTATTAGGTGGCTTAATTTTTCTGTCAGTTAGAATTTCGAACCACGCAATTTCTGTCTATGTTGGGAATAGATGGCAATCAATGATACGGTTTTATGGTAAACAAGATACATCGCTCGTGATCTTATTTATATCTTGCTTTCCGTAAACCCTGAACTGGAGCCGTCTTTTTATTTCTCATAACTTCCAGGTATTTTTTTTAAAGGTAAGATACTAAATTCTCCGAATGGCTGCTCTTTTATTCATTTCTTAGGCGTGTTAGAAGTAATAACTTTGAAATGGCATGATCTTCTAAGTAACATTGAAGAAATTTTCGACACAGTCTTCAAGAGAAAGCAGAAAATGAACGCATCCCTTTCTTGGAGATTTGATTGTTGGGCAAGACAGCAAACATAAATTTTTCATACTCAGAATGTTTCCTAACAGTTTATATATACATTTTTATTATCCGATTATAAATCGACCAAAGAAATGATTCAGCCATGCAATATTAATGTTGTAAAGTCCTATGTATCATTATGTTGTTGCTTAGGCGAGTTGAATAAAATATCCTGGTGCATGACTCCTAGATTATATTTTGTTAAGGATTAAGATACTGTACATCCATATGCGCTATATTCGAGACGTCCTTGCTTTAACCCACGAAGTGCTAGGGGAATGCTGCCAGAGTGTTATAGCAGCACGTGGCCAAATTTTCCCTAAAAATTGGCCATAGCTGGCCATGATTTATTCTAAGGACTTGGCTTGTTCCCAAACTTTCTTCACAATGTTTCTTACCTGTTAGTTGAAATACATTTTACTAGTTTTGATTTTGTACAATTTCAGCATCATCTTGATATTTTGGTTATAGGTTGACAGCCAATAGTGTATATATCTTTGTTTATTAGTCTTGTAAGCAGCAGCTGGGACATTTTCAGACAATTTATTCTTGAATCTTTCTCTTTCACCTATGATCCTCTTTGTCATGTTCTTTTTCTCTCCTAGGATCTTTCTCTGTGTTTAAGCTAATTGGGCAAAAGAATTTCAGGTCATGTTTAAATCTCTCCCTTGATTGTAATATATTTGATTGTTTAGTCTTTTTATGATTGAATAACAGATAATTGTTCCTCATTGTTAAGTGCAAAAGAAGGATTTTAACTGAGGTAATTGTTTTTGCGTTCATAGCATAATTGAATAATCAAGAGTACTAGCATATTCATTAACATTCCTTGTAAACACTTCAAGGTTAATTTTTGAATGGTTATTATGTCACCTTAAATTATATTCATGTTAAGAGAAAGCTTGACACTAACTATCAGAAAGTTGGAGCACTTAGTTTCAGTTGTCATTGATATCACTGAGGCCGAAATTCCTCTTTAAGGGTCACACTCTACTCCAGCTAGCATAAACCCAACATGTAGCTACTAATGCAACCTGCAGTAACTTGACACCAATCTAAGAATTAAGATGCTGCCTTTGATAATACAAAGTTAAATTGGTAAAGAATCTCATTCATCTCTCTCTATGTTTGCTGGTCATTTTCTGATTATAAGAGTCATGATTTTTCGCTGCTTCTTACTTTATTTTGTAATTGTGTATTACAGCTGTGTACAACTATTCATAACGTTCATCTGTAGTCTTAGTTTGAATTGAAAGTCACTGAAGCATCACGAAATTGAATTCTTTTCAATACACCTTATGCAACCTTTCCTCCAAGAGCAATGTAACTTTTATGTTTCTTATTGAAATGTAATCTTCCACTTCCCCCAAATCAAAGTTTTATAATGATCTGTCTATTTTTTCCCCTTCCATTGTGTTTTATTTCCATTTTCCTCCTAAAATATTGTCAAGTTTTCCATCAAGTGTGACTATGACTTTCTTTGAACATTGAAGGATTAATTCAAATGAACTAATTAGATAATGCACCCCCCTTTTAATCAATTTTTTGTAGGGCTTCATTACATGGAGTTAAAATTTTCGCTAGATTTCCCGTGCATTTTTTCATATTTGCTCTTGATCAAGCTCTTGGTTATTAGGTAATTTATATTGCCTGCACAATAACAGTATAGAATTTAGTAACGTTTCAGAAGTACACCCTCCAGAATCAGAAGGGTACATCCAACGAATAGAATATTGAGTTATATTTAACTCCTATAAATCGGGCCTCTGATAACATTTGTTTGAGTACTCGCAAATTATGAACAGTTTAATTTATCTAAGTAGAGTCTGTGATTATGTTTATCTTTTGCCAGTTATGCTTAGGAGTGGCCCTAAGAGACAACCTTTTCCCACTTGTGACATGAGATAGTTGGTCATTTTAAGTAAATATTTGGGTCGAGCTACTTAACAATCTTATCACAAGCATAGTTAAGGAGGTTTGTTGAATTCCAAGGATGGCCCTTGCAGACTAGGTAATACCAATAGGTATTAGCATACTTGAATTAATTCCTTCAAGGTGTTTGTAGATTATTCTCAATGTAGCTTACATTGTATTCGCCTTGCACTTACTATCTCCAAACCTTATTCGCCTTTTTTTATAGCAAAATATATGTAAAATGTTTGCTGCGTTTTTTTCTTTCCTTTTCGCTTTCCGTTTTCCTCCCATTTTTTCTTTCCTTTTCGCCTTCCCTCTCTCTTACCAGTTTCATTTCTCGCTCTTTTCCTCTTCCACATTTATCAAAAGTATCTTCAGGTGGGCATTGGCCATAATACAAGCTATTGACTTCTAACGAAAGACCATTTATTAAGTTCCTTTATTATCTTCAATTAGCCTCCCCAGTTTTGGAATGGGCCCTCCGACAATTCTCAGCGGATCTTTGAAGTACCCGTTGTTTTAAGCTTTAAAACTATCCTTAATTGGCCGTACATAAAGGACCAAGATCAGGAGATGGTTACATTAACATCTTTTGCAGAACATCTCTGTTGATAACTGTCTGTCTAAATACAAATATACTTTTTTTCGTATAAATAGTTTTGCAGAACTATCATCCCTTGTCGGACCATTTAATGACTGGCATTACTTTTTGCAGTGCATTTTATGTCAGTTAGACCATATATCCGCTTATAAAGGGTAATTTTGAATTGTAATCATGACAGCTCTTGGTAGGACCACCCCGATCTAACCTCATAAAAGTTGACTGTGCTTGTCCATGACTCGCTTTACACGATCGGATGGATGACACACATTTTTGTAGGCATGGATTCGAAATCAATGAAGATAAAATTTCCGGGCGGCAGTGATTTACTATAACGGTCAGTTTTTTCATCCATTTCCTTTATCAAAAATATCTCCTTTTAAAACTTCAAATTTCACTTTAATGCTAAATTGATCCACAGGGATCCTCAATATGGATATATTGTGTACTCTATTAATCCTGATAGAAACTACGAGGCCGCTCGGAGAAAACCGCTTTTTTGAAGACATTCTTCCCAACGACCGCAAATATTTCTGTACGGAAAAAAATCGCTCGTATGAAGCGAGCCTCACCGTACCCCACTTTATCCTTAATTGCTCTCTATTGCCGTGAAAATAAACGAAAGTTAGTTTTTTGCAAGGAGTATACATTCCATTCCCCTTGATAATAAGCGTTACTTTAAGTAAAGTTTGATCGTTCTAAGGTATTATTGAATCTAAACCTGCAAATATCTCTACACTTTTTGAGAACTCTTTTTCAATACAAAACTTTTATCCGAATTGGTAATAAAAGACGATCTCACCATCCGTGGGAGTGTGAACCTTTAGCCGTGAGGTTAAAGATAGAATGCACTAACTCATCAAGCTATGATGTTAGAATTTTTTTAGTTCATGGACTCGTGTAGTTGTAGAATTCAGATGTATTTTACGATAGCTGTAAGCTATGTACCACTATAAATATTTATTTCATGTCTTGTATTATCATTTCGGAATATATTCCCTGTATAAAGTATAGTTCCATTTTGGAAAAAGTAAAGTTATAATATTCGCCGTTATCTTAGTTTTCAGCGTGGGCCGTGATAGGATGTAATTAATATTGATACTTTTTGTTATGATATATTTTCTGTTAATAGTTATTTCATCTCATCTGGTAATAGTTGGTTGATTGATTCGTGGTGTTATTAAATTTTTTAATTATGGTTTCGCATAGGTTTTATATTTTCATATGATTCCTTCTCATGTTGACAAAGGTATTGATATTTGTATAATCATTAAGTGTAGGAATAACAATCGTTAAGATTCTCACCTTTTCTTTGAAAATCCGTTAAGCTAATATTTTTTTATTTTATTTTGCTTTGATACTTGTGTATTATCATATTTTCAGTTCTTTGTAATTAGATACCTGTTGTTCTTGGATTTCTGTTTTAGCAATTGTTCAGCTAAGGATTTATTTATGAATTGAAAAACTAACGTTTGAAAGAGAAAGAGAAATGATACTATTATTTGAAGTATATATTTCCTTAGTATGGTCAATGTTTTTTCTGGGTTAATGACTAACCATTTTATTTCAGTCCTGTCTCTCCATTACATATTTCGTAACAGTTTACCGATATCTTATCCAAATTAGATATTCTCTAAGTAAACTCTGTTTGATATCAAAATAGAGAACAGATATTCTTGGGCATTAGTTAAAATTTTGTTTATGAGGGAGACCTATATTGGTTAAATGCCATATATTTCAGAACTTATATAAACACTAATCATGAAAATTGAAGAGTTTACGACGTTATTTCAAACTTTCCTGAAAAAAAAAGTGCAACGAAAGTCAGAATACTTTTAAAAGTCACCTTCAGAGTTATCTCAAAGCATAATTGAACCCTCCCTGACAGGAACTGTAAGCCCATGCGACAAGTTTTGAAAAGACCAGGGACACTGAAAAATGTCAGTTCATCAAATTTATCAAAGACGTGACTTAGCTCAGGATCTCATTTGTATTTTTTGAAAACTCTTAAGACCTTTTTCGCGAGGGATATTTCTGGAAGTAAAGCGACGTAATTCATCAAAGGAGTGGGTAAGCAGAGTGATTTTGTGGGGGCCAACATCACTTTCAAATCTCTGATTCTTTTTTTTTTTTTTTTCTGTAGTTTGGTCTGGTCATTTTAAACAAGGGTAAGATATGCTATGGAATTCATATAAGGTGATTTTGTAATTCTGGTTTTGCAAACCGTATTGTCGTTAATTTTTATGAGTAAAAAAAAAGAAATAGAAATATGGTCTCTCTCTCTCTCTCTCTCTCTCTCTCTCTCTCTCTCTCTCTCTCTCTCTCTCTCTCTCTCTCTCTCTCTCTATATATATATATATATATATACATATATATATATATATATATATATATATATATATATATATATATATAAAACGCTTGTTTATGGATCTCTACTTTTCTTGCCTTTTTGTTTCTTATGTATAATGTGAAAATATTATTTAAATTTTAGTTTATTTGTATTAAACATCTAAACTTGTTATCTATAAAAGAGATTTAGCTCCAGTTCTTTAAGCCTTGTAACTTTGGCTTTCATCAATATTCTGTTTTGCCTCCATATGTTTTTACACGTCCTGTTACCTTCTTTGCTTCTATTCTTTGACTCTTCCTTCTCATCCCACCATCACGCGATATATTTACTCAAAATATCTATGAGAAAATGGCTTCCCTTCAACCATCCATATTAACATTCAAGGCTTCTGAATGCTACTATTGCCCACATTTAGCTCTCTCTTCTTGCAAAAGCTTTGCAATTCTTTCACTAGTTTCTATAGGTTATCCTCAAAATCCACATTCAGTATTGCTTCATTTGCAAACATCATCATTTTCACACTCCATCCACTATCTTTTTCCTATATCATACACGTTTGTAAATTAATTTATCCTTCCTCGAACATCTGTATTGCCCCATATATAAATATATTAAAAAGATATAGCTTTTTATTCTCATTCGATTATTTTAGTGTTTTAAGATGGTGATATCTTTTATATCCCCTAAGTATGAAAACTTTCACTTTTTACTTTCAAGAGACTACCATTTTGTAGACAAATTGTAGTTACCAACCTTTTGTGTAACTATTAATGCCTTTTCAATGCTGTGTTAGCCTACGATGTTATTGATAGATTGTTTGACTTAGAGTTTTCTGGCTTCCTGATACTATGTTATTGTTCTCTAGTCTTGGGTAGTGCCATAGCCTATGTAGCATGGCCTTCCACTGTTTTGGGGTAGGAGTTCTCCTGCTTGAGGTACGCTTGGGCACACTATTCTATCTAATTTCTCTTCCTCCTGTTTTGCTTAAGTTTTTGTAGCTTATTTAGGATATATTTATTTTAATGTTATTTTTCTTAAAATTATCTATTTTTCCTTGTTTCCTTTCCTCACTGAGCTATTTTCCCTGTTGGAGCCCCTGGGCTTATAGCATCCTGCTTTTCCAACTAGGGTTGTAGCTTAGCAAATAATGATAATAATAATAATTTTGAAACATTTCCCTCGAATTCATATAGGGCACGTTAGGTTACTGTTGGTTCTTTCCCAATCACATATGGATCTCGTTATTTTGTTTATTCAAATATTTTTTTCCATAATTTTTCTGTTGAGTTGAATGTTACAGGTTTTATCATCTCGGAGTATTACAACTCTCCCGTGGTCACTACACTCGATACTTCCTTAGAAATCAAGAATTACTTCCATTTTCCTGCTTCGCGACTCTTTCTGCACTTTTATCTCAAAGCTTTGAATTCCCTCTCTCCTTTCAGCGTTTCTTGATCCCTAAAACTTTCTCAATTCCTGAGGAGGACTTATTGCGTCCTTTGGACCTCGGCCCCACTTTTTTTTTTTTTTTTTTTTTTTTTTTTTTTTTTTTACTCATCCCTTATATTTTCTTCGTTGCGAATGTAATTTTTAATGTCAGACATGGTGACTTTGATATAATTTATGAGCAGCACAAGAAGGAAACTTCTGTTTTTATTTATTGCCGAAAGTTAATAATGGTTTATTACTTTGAGGTATGTAGTAAACACATGTAGTCAAAATAATTGAACTGAAAAGGAACACGATAATGGTAATAATAGAGTATGAAAAGTTATTTACACGGAATAAATCCTCTTGCCCTATCGCTCACTAACCTTTTTTTTTTTTTTTTTTTTTTTTTTTTTTTTTTTTTTTGAAATGTCAATCAAAACAGAAAACTCATGATTTTATTACCCAGTGCTCACCGAACCTTGATATCCGTAACCTGATAGTCCTACTGTGAAAACATATTTATGAATAAATGCGAATTTTCTATTGTAATGTTCTCAAAAGGCGTATTTTCAAATTATTTTCAACTCATTCAAGCATAATTTTGTTTCGAGTTGAAACCTTGTCAAGAAACCATTGTATTTATATTGAAGGAAAGTAGTAAGATTTGTACGTTGCTCATCAGTGTCCTTATTCAGCGTTAACTGTTTTCATTAGAAATACAATATTTATGATAATGATCATGAGATAGAATGTTTACCAACTTTAAGTAATAATGGAATTTATAGTTTATTTATACAATTATAAAAAAAAACTAATTTTAATAGGAAATTCCTCGTAAAAATATGCTGTTATCAGCCGTATTTCAGTAAAATGCAGGCGACCTACTGTTATTATCTTTAACAGGTTGGTGACCATAATATCACTTCTTAAGGTCAATATATCGGTGTTTAAAACAGAAAATGGCTGGCAATATTTATTCCAGGACTTTTACCGTTTTTACTGCAAATTTTGAACAGTGTAGATTTTGTCAATATGCGTAATTCTATAATTTTAATCTATCAAAATTAACGTATCATTAAGAAGATTAATATATTTGAATTAAATTACCTAAAGCTTACGATATCTTGAATCCTTTTTCTCTGATATGTAGAATTCCACATCCTTGAACGACATAACTTGCTGTTTTCGACATCGCAACAACAGTCTATTCCACAAGCACGAATTGAGAAATGCGGCAAATCCGTTACATGAATTTTCCTGATTTTGAAGGATCAAGACGAAAACGAGGAAAATCTCTTATACTGTGCAAAAATTGAATCGTCATTTCATCCTTTGAAATTCTTTGGGAATGAACAGGATTAGCTTTTCGTGTTTAGTTATATTGTATATATGGGCAGCTTTTGAATTTTAAAGATGGAAGATAGTTGTCGAGTAAAAGTTAATTGATGTAATAAACTGTTGTTATTCATAACCCATTATAAATTTGAATATTATATATGATAGGAGTGTATAGTGAGTCAGTTTCTGATATTCCTTTTACACTCCATTCACCGTGATTAATATATGAATCATCCATGTTTGATAAATTTCAGATTTGTACTGTGTCCTGCTTAATATTAGATTGGCTACATGAAATGTTAGCCCGTTACCAATCTTCATATCCCCATTAATGGAATGAGAGGTATTGCTTAACAAGCCTTAATAATTAATCTTCAGTGTTTGATATTTCTATAGGGTGAAACTTAGTTTGCTTGAAGTAGCCTAACTCTAATATGAATTGATACCATAGAAAAATAAAATGAAATTTAGGTAAATTATAAAAGCTCAGGCAAATTATCAAGGTATAATCATATATGTTATAGTAAAATTATAATGGCATAAGCAAAAATTAGCATCCACCGTCATCATATTGCTGTATATTGTTTATCGTTAGAGATAAGGTTATAGGAATGGTGGGCGATGTGGTAACATCCCTGACTGGTGGACGCCAGCCTGGAGTTCGAGTCCCACCCAAACTCATTAGTGTCGCTGCAGCCTCACCATCCCTGTGAGCTAAGATGGGGACTTTTGGGGGAGCCTATAGGTCTACCTGCTAAGTCATCAGCAGCCATTGCTTGGTCCTCCTTGGTCCTCGCTTGGCTGGAGAGGGGTCTTGGGGGCTGATCATATGCATATATGGTCAGCCTCTAGGGCATTGTCCTGCTCGATATGGACAATGTCACTGACCCTTGCCCCTGCCATTCATGAGTGACCTTTAAACCTACAAGCCTTTAAAACTTATATGTAAGTGTATTAAGTTTTCTAATTCTATCCGAACAATTTAATTTAATAGCAAAATAAGGAACTTGAAACCAAAGTTCATAATCTTCCCTATATGATAAAGAGCAAGTGTCTGGATGTATGTGTATATATATATATATATATATATTTATACTGTATGTATATACACATATAATTATATATATATATATATATATAAATATATATATATATATATATATATACACTGTTTATATATATGTATATATATATATGTGTGTGTGTGTATATATATATATATATATATATACATATACATATATATATACATATATATATATATATATATATATATATATATATATATATATATATTGTCTTTTCTTTCGCGCTCAGCTGCATGGACAGACATATGACTACGATTGAGAATGAATATAGTTAAGAAAGGGGGAGGAGGTGGGAAGGCTTAAATTTTTTGTGCGTGAGTGTATATAGATTTCTATCTAAATATTTAGCCATCATTTATGACGGGTTGCGTACACCAGTATATTTATTAATTTATTTAGTAAATAGAGTATTTTTATTTTACACCCATTTCATGTGATTTATAACAATAAATAATTTTAATTCGATTTCCGTAAACAACAGTACAGTAAAGGGAGCGCTATTGTAGTGATGAATCCCAAACAATGAAATAGAACCATTGTCCTTTTTCCAGTTCTATAAAGTGCTAAGTGTGTGTTGAGAGCTCAATAGTGAAAATTCAATTACAGATTTACATCTATTGCTTTATATTTTATGAAATCGTGAATTGATGAATTTATTATACAATAGTGCCATTTTGGTTGCAGGAGAATGCACACACAGGAAACTGAAAAAAAAAATGTATGTTATATTTACTTATTTGTATGCAACTCGCCAACTTGGGCGGCATATAGTTTATTGTTTGAAGATATATTCTCCTAAAGGGAGTACAGTATATATGCTAGATATATTCGTATTTTTATCTCCATTAACAGAGGCAAAGAGGATCTTTGTCGTAAACGTCACCATACAGCATTGTGTGAAATACTGTCTGCCATTCTAGCCGTCAGCTGTAAAAAAGAATAGGGCTGATAATTTGCTTTGTATTCCAAAAATCTATTAATGTAGGTTCGTTGTCTGTAGCTTATGATTTAGTTGACAAATTCCTTTAAACATAAAGTTTTGTATAGATTTATATCAATGTATTCCATTGTCGGTAAACTAATCTTCTACATAGGTAGGGGTTATAATTCGTGAAGCCCTCAGATACTTAGAGGAAAATATACAGTAGATGATATTTATTCTTAGAATCAAGTGAATAAAATGTATATATAAACTGGTAAGAAGCATTCTGAGTACTAAACCAAGTTTTCTGGTTTGCCCAACACTCAAATCGTCCTAGAAAATTACGTCTATTTTCTGCTTTCTCTTCAAGACTGTCTCGAAAATTTCTTCTTTGTTACTTAAAATCTCATACAATTTCCAAGCTATTACTTTTAACACGTATCAGAAATGAGTAAAAGAACATCTATATGGGAATTTAGTACCGTACCTTTGAAGAAAAAAATTCATGGAAACCAAATTTTTTTTCTTCGGTAATCAAGGTGTAAATAGCATCATGCGCTATGTATCTTCTTGTCGGTAAAACCCTTATACTGATCGCCGTCTATTCCCCACTCTGACAGAAATTGCGTAGTTCGAAATTCTACCTGACAGAAAAATTAAACCACCTAATACGCGGAGGAGATTGGAATCAAAATTGACAGAACTTAGCAGCGAATTTAACAGGAAAACCAATACTGGTTAATATAAAACCTGCATTTGGATATGGCCGATCGTTTTCAGAAAATAGAAAGGCTAAAAGTGTTGGCAATACTTCTGCCTTTGCTAGACTGAAAAAAAAGATAATTAATATGATTCTGCAATTTTCCAAAATATTTTAAGCCAGGCTTAAAATCCTTTAAAAGGAAGGAGATACATGTCCCGTAGATCGAAAAACTTATTTTAATAGATATTGAATTTATATATCTACTGTATATGTATATGATGTTTCCAGGCATATAATGAAGTTTGAATCATTAAAACACTATTGCTTCATGTACATACCTCTATTTACCGATTAAAATGGTTTAACGAAAATTAACAAACGCGGTAATCCAATAAAACCAGTCATTAGTGTAAACGGATCTATTAATTATAAACTATTCAACTACCGCGTAACCTTCTCCCATTTGGGCTTCATTTGATTTTATATATGTGTATATATATATATATATGTATATATATATATATATATATATATATATATATATATATATATATATATAATTGGGAAAGGATTTGTGTATTGTCATTTTCGTGAAAGTTTTATTGGTCAGAGCCACCCTTACTAGGTTGTTTGCTGTGAGCGATCAGTCTAAAGTCTCCCACCATCACCAATCTGGTATGGTAAGCGTGGTGATGAACTAAGAACATGTCTGAGGCCTTTGTCCTTTAACTTTTTCCTGACGTCCTGTTAATGATATAAACTTTTTGATATATTCTGCATTTGTATAATCAAGAGTTGATTGTCACCAAATATATGACACGATAATTTGAAAGCTAAGAATATTTTTATTTGCTTGATATTTCCGACAATGGAAATACATGTTTAGAGGTTATGGTTTCATTCAAGTTAGATACTACTAACTTATCAGCTGTGTATTTCATTGTTAATGACAGACGTATGTGCAGCTATGTTAAAAGAATTCTTTATTCTGACCAGTTACTAAGGGCTACAAAAAGTTTTACCCTCATTGGCTTAACACTAAGATTATAAAAGAATAATTAGAAAATGTATTAGGCCCATTTTGTTTTTATACTTTTCAAAAGATAATAACGGTAATAATTCTCTGAAGAGGAAATTGTTATAAAGATAAAGTACGATGTAACAGTTTGTATGATATATTGAATAATGTCTTTATTTACGAACATACATGAACATATTGCAACTATATCAGTGAATATATCTCTAAGCGTATATTACCTTAAGAGAGGAAACAAATTCCATGCCAGTTTTCATATTTATTCATGCACATTCAAATAAAATATCTCGTTTGAAAAGCTTTTTTGTATGTACTTTCTGCACAGGTTTGAATGTTGTACTTATAAACGTTGAATAATCATGCGAGACATTTATTTCAAGATATGATGACAATAGGATAAGTCAGAGTAATCTTTAATTCTTATTGCTCTGAATTTTATTTTTTAAGATTTTTCGGTTCCCAGAGAGAGAGAGAGAGAGAGAGAGAGAGAGAGAGAGAGAGAGAGAGAGAGAGACTATAGTGATTGCGTACTATTACTGCTATTGGAACTGGAACTAAAAATATTTTTGAGTGTTAAAAATTCTGCGATATCATATTCCAGAAATGAATACCATTGAGCTCTCTCTCTCTCTCTCTCTCTCTCTCTCTCTCTCTCTCTCTCTCTCTCTCTCTCTCTCTCTCTCTCTCTCTCATTTTCTTTTAAGGAAATTAACGTTGAATGGGATTTTGAGAAGTAGTTATTTGATTTGAGCAAAGATATTTTTTCCTTAAATTATTAATGCGTAAATTGTTGATGATTATGCAAGTGACGTTATCGTCAATATCTTATATTAAAATTAAACTAAATTGATATAAAAAGGGCCATTGGTGTTTGTGACAATGTAAAGTAATTTGCTTTTTATAAGAAAAGCCAATTTGGGTTTACTCCTGCATATGCTTTTCAATATGCAGGCTTAGTAACCAAAGTATGTTTAATAATGCAACTTTTCATTTCTGTGAGAGCTTTTAGAATTGCATTTTTTCTTATATATTTAGTTTCGCAAGAGAACTAAACATTACCACGAGAGCCTGGCCGTGTTTTAGTCGGATGTGCTCAAAAAGTGTTTGGCTTAAACGTTTATAGACTATTTTTAGTTCATCTAAATGGAACAAGAAGGCTAAAGTCTTACATCGTTCCCATTTAGATTATATTGCAAAGATTTCGCCGACAATTTTGCCATACTGTTGATGGTGGATTTAGGATTCAAATGAGATATCACAGTCTTCGTCTGTCGTATTCAAAATACTTTTAGTTTATTTTACATAATATAGATACAGAGACCAGTGGAACATATAGCTGAAAATTCGTTTCTAAACATGGACCAAGGAACACAAGAATCTGGAAAAAATGAGGAAAGATGAGTCTGAGCAACGAATGTTATGATGGATGTACATGTTGAGATAAGAAAGTTCATGAAAGACTTGAGAAAAAGAATTAGGAAAAGAATTCCAAAGTTTGCCATTGGAAGGAAAGACTCCACAATCAGTGCCTCAGATGAATGGCGATTTCTTGAAGTAAATACAGTAACGATTATGCTGATCGGGATAATGAGACCTCTTGCAAGGAGAAGGAGAAGGAATTTTCCCCGTATAGGTAAACAAGACATTAACTAAAAAGATAAACCTGGGGAGCTTCCCTGTGTCTCATTAGATTAGAGATTCAAGGGGAGGAGTAAGAGTTGGATTATCTATCAACAAACTTCATCAAATCCAGTCGTTTCTAGGAGGAGATAAGAAATAATGAAACCAAAATATTATAGCAAACATCAAAGTAAGGACATACTATTATTATTATTATTACTATTATTATTATTATTATTAATACAAGCTATGCTATAACCATAGTTAAAAAACACAATGCTATAAGCCCAGGGGCTCCAACATGGAAAAATAGCCCAGTGTGGACAGGAAACAAGGCAATAAACTACGAGAGAAGAATAAACAATCGAAATTAAATATTTCAAGAATAGTAACAACAATAAAATAGACCTTTTACATATAAACAATAAAAATTTAAAAATACTAGAGGAAGAGAAATAATATAGAACAGCATGCCAGAGTATATCCCATAGGAAGAGGCTATGGCACTACCCAAGACTAGAGAACAATGGTTTGATTTTGGAGTGTCCTTCTAGAATAGCTGCATACCATTGTCTTCTACCCCTAGCAAGAGGAAAATAGCCACTGAACAATTACAGTGCAGTAGTTAACCCCTTGAGCGAAGAAAAATTGTTTGGTAATCTCATTGTTGTCAGGTTTATGAGGACAGAGGAGAATGTGGTAAGAATAAGCCAGACTATTGGGTGTATGTGTAGGCAACGACAAAATGAGCCGTAACCAGAGAAAAGTATACAATGTAGTACTGTCTGGCCAGTCAAAGGAGCCAATAAATCTCTAGATGTATTATCTCAACTTGTGGCTACTGCCATAGCCAACCTTTTTTCTATAGTTGTTAAGAAAAGAATCAACAGCAGCAAAATAAATGTCTTTAATTTCTTCAGTAAATTTAACAATTTTAACTAGTTGGTCCTCTATAGATGAAGTTTAAATATACCTGGATGTTAAAATTTTAATAAAGTTAAATTATTTATTAAATTGTATCAAAATATTGAAAGTAATTGAGACGAAGATAGTAGAAAGTGGTCTTGGAGATATTGAAACTCATGTTGTTATAGGACTACCATTTAGATATGTTTTGATGATCAAAATTATTAGAAGAGGGTAGGGGAACTAGAATCAGTGTAATCAGGAAAAGCGATGTGAAAGATTGAAGAAAAACAGAATGTTCTGCTATCAAGAGGCAAAAAGGGCATTAATGTTTAAACATAACTTGAAATTTTCAATGGATGGAATCCAGAAAGTAAATACATATTATCTATAGTATAACAAGACTTCTTTCTCTTTAACAATAAAAAAGTGTTTTATCATTTTTTCTCGGAATAGAGTATCTTTATGACAGGTATTATTCATATAATTAAGGATATATTGAACAATGATTGAAAGCCAATTACCATCCTGTTAGTATTGTAGAAATCGTTGCAACACTGGATAAAAGAACTTGAATCCTTAACCGTTTATAAAAGTAGTGGTACTTTTAATTTGTACATATGGAAAAGCAGTGTGAAACTATTACGCCTTATTATATTATCTTCTCAATTCCCAACCCTTACGAAACAAAATAATTTAATTCCTTTATATTATTTGAAACTTAGCCTTGCCACCAAAAATCTAACTGCTTACAACAAATCATGGTATTAAAAGCAATTTTCGAAAATTCTTAGGTATTACATTTGCTGACCGAAATGCTTTCGTTTATAGCGCTCTTTCGGATCTAAACTTTTAGATAAGCTATATTTATTTTAACTTTTTTATTAAAATGTACTATAAAAGTGTGGGAATTATGTCGCAGATTATATACAGTATAGCGTTTATTTTTCATTGAGTTTAATGTTTGAGACACATTTTTTCCTTTTTTTAATTCTGTTTTTATAATATTAAAATTCAATGCGTTCCCTATATTTTACTTTTCTATTTTTTAGGGAAAAATAGAGTAGTCTAACACTTGCTTCTAGAAACCTCAAAAAGAATTTTTTTCCTTGTGTGAAATTAGTCCACGGCGTCCTTCCCCTTTAAGAGCGTGTGAAAAGGACCACCTGGTATTTAAGCATGGAAATTTTATATCTTGTAGTGTAATGTAGCACATCTTCAAAGTTCACTCGGTCTGTTTCTCACCTACACGTGTTCTTAATTGAGAAATGTTATTAATTTCACATCCTTTTTGGAATTCTAAAAGGCTCTTTTATATTCTAGGAAACATTTCAGGCTAAAGCTTCTCTCCACCCAATAGTCCCTTCCTTTATTTCTGTGAGGGAGAAAATACTGTATTTTGGGTTTGGTTAGTTTAATTTATATATATATATATATATATATATATATATATATATATATATATATATATATATATATATATATATTATGTTTAGGACTTTATATAACATTTCAACAAACACTAACATTGTGCTTAGGGAGAAGTTGTTAAGTTTGACACGGATAAGAATTTTAATTTTGTAGAGAAAGTACCCTGAAGGAGAATGGTGTTAGTGAAGATTGTCGTAGGTTTGTGGTCTCTATTAACACTTTTGATTCCATACCGCTTTGAAAGATAGTTACAATCTGTTATATGAATAGATTTTAAAACTGTTTTAAGCAAAGTTAAAAGTTATTTAACAGCGAAGTCACAGATACACTAGGGAATATTGGACCTTGTAGATAATGACAAACCAATAAAGAGACAGCTTGGGTTGGTAAAAAAAAAATATCGTGGGTCGTTCAGACCGATTGACTCCTGTTCCTGTGTAACGAAAGTTAATCAAAGTTGAGAATCAGGTGATAAGTCTAAATATTAATAGAGAAGAAATAATATCTTCGCGTTAGAAACAAATGGCTCTAGTATATAAACTCTGAAGTAAAATTTTTTTTTTAAACTTTATAGAATTCAAAAACTAGGTTGCAGTGTTTGAATTAACAAAATACGTCTTGCTACCAATCTCTCTCTCTCTCTCTCTCTCTCTCTCTCTCTCTCTCTCATCGTAATGATGGATTCCTTCAATTGCTGAGTTTTGTCAGCAATACTAGGTTTATTATGGGTACATTAAGAGTAGTGTTTTAATATCACAATTTTTCGAGAAATGTTCCAATGTTTTGGGAAGTAGTGGATTGTTCTATTGTCTTTAGTGTCTTGTAAATTATTTAGCCCCATTAACATTTGTGTTTTATCTACGTATTATAGCTACAAGCATTTAGAAGTATAGCTTGATGGAAATGGACAATTTTTATGAAAATTCATAGGAAAACTACAAAATGTAAGGAAAAGGAAAGCGAAATACATTTGCTGGATAGTGTGGAGAATAGAAATTGTCATATCAGCTTATCTTTTGTTTGAAGATAACATTTTTCAGTACTGTATTTCTCAGATGGCCGACAAACATTTAGAACGTTAACCAATTTGGGAAACTGACAAGACGTAATAAAAGTTTTTTTTTTTTTTTTTTTTTTTATATATATATAAACCTCCCTTTGCAGATACAAATTATAATTTAAGCGAGAATGATACTACTTATAAGACAATTAACCATTTTTGGTGACTAATTCCATAAAAATTATTCCCGTTCAATGATGGAATCCCGCGAACTATAGAATGATGCTTATGTAAACAAAAAATTATATATAACCTATGCAAATATTTAGTTCTGACTTTTCAAATTTCTATTTAGATGTCATCCACAACGAGTTAAATTACTGTCCTGTTACAATTATGGAGTTTAATTGAAGTATCACAATAAAATAGCATCAACACTCATACAATTTCTTTATCTGTTTGCTGTCCCTTTTTATTTTTTGACTCAACAGCTTCATCAAAACATTAAAGCAAAATAAGTTTTAATGTCTTATATGGAAAATTGAATGATATGTGATATGTGTAAGATACCAGTGAGAGCTAAGATCATACAATGAATAGGAAATTTGGAAAAATATGAATATGAAAATGGAAAGCCACTCAAACTGTATAAATCATGCTTAAGTATATTCATCTTATCCTAGTGCATTCTCAAAGTAACTTATGGTTAATTAGGGATTAGTATCTTTGTCGAGGTCCTCTCACGGGACACATTCCTGGGATATATTGAGTATTTGATTTTCCCGATATTATTATTTCTACCTTGTCGATTGGCTATTACATCTTCAAGAAAAAAGAACTTTCTTTACTCCGAGGAATAAGAATATTATCTCAGAATTTTTACTCATCTTTTTATAAAAGGGGTGGGGTGTGTTTCATTGAGAGCAAGGGGTATTAGGGGTCCACGCTGTAGCCTCTGCCAAATAGTTGTTTAATTGTAGAATGCAAATGGATTTAATTAGTAGTAATTAAGGTTGTTTCGACTGCTAAGGTGAATTTTCATCCGTGCTTCACCCTGGCACTGTTCTAGTCCTCCTTGCCGAGAAAATAAACTTGAAAACCATGGAGCAAATTAGGTTAATTTGAATCGAAGATCCCACAAGTGAAACTAATGTCATTATGTGATAGCCCGTGATATCAGATTCCAATTAATGTTCTTGCTGGTAAGGAAACTTGGATTCTAAAGCAAATCTGGATAATTGAATAGCTTCAAATGGGATTAATTCTGAATCAAATATTTTTTGTTTTAGTTTTTTTGTAAATTGCTAATTGAGATTATCATTGTAGTTATGTATATTAGTATTTAATGGACATATAATATGATTAGACGTAGCGTAGCGAGACCTTCTATTCGAGTTTGAAGCTCCCACTAATTGAAATTTTCCCCCAGGGAGACAAGTGCCTCCCTGTTTAGACCCAGTACACTAAGGAAACTAGGAAACACAATAATGGCTTGTATCTGGTAATATGACATAGATTATATGTACATTATTCAGCGTTACCTCGAATCCAAAGTGGAAAAAAAAAACTTGGAACTCCTTCAACGAATTCCTTGCTATTAAGCTTATAACTGCAACTTGGTAGTCAAAATTCCTGCCAGCAGATCTTCCATTCGTGTTTGGTGTATTATTGCCTCATAACCGGTGGTTTTCATGAGCAGTTTCATAACATAACGATTGTCGTTAAGACCAGGTAACGTCGCTTAATGTATCCATTCACGTTACATTTAAGAGAGAAAAATATTAACAACATTATTATGAAATATGCAAGGGGGATCAAAATTGCTGCCAAGCACTGCAAGACTCAACATTCATTAAGCGCCACTTCATCAGTTATTTTAAGGTTATCGTATTTAAGAAGGTTTTTTATGAGATTATGTTAAAATTGTTTACTAGTTATCATTCGTTAATGTGTTAACCACTTTAACTGCCATAGCATACAAAATTATTAAGGTGATTTTGAACGCATATGCCCTTTATTCAGCCTGTCATCAAAATTCACTAAAACATCGCATGGCAAATGATTTATTCGCAATCTGATCATAAGTGATGTATCACTCATTCCTTAGAGAGAGAGAGAGAGAGAGAGAGAGAGAGAGAGAGAGAGAGAGAGAGAGAGAGAGATCTTCGTAAATTAACCTTAATTATATGCAAGTGATTAATCAACACTTGACAGTAGAGTATGAATTATTGAGGAATGAATGTATAGGAAAGTGCATTGTTCTTATAACACCTACTTTTTTATTAAGTAAGGTTACTATTTCATCTCTTCAGCTCCCTGCATTTAAGTACTTGTTTCATCAAATAAGTAGTTCTGGATTGGCACTGATTTCGTAAAGTAACAAATTTTTATATTGTTGTTCAGGGTATTATGTTGTTGTTTTCAGGGTATTATGTTGTCGGTGCTTGGAATATTAAGTATATTTTGCATATTTCATCATAATTTTAAGTAAATGGGTACATTTTATGTTGTTTGAAACACGGAGAGCTCTCTTTACGAATTTAAAAAGATAAAAATACTGAAAAGGGTGGAAGTACAGTCACTAAAGAAAATACCGTGCTTTCCCCCAAAAAAGAAGAAATGGTCTTATAAAAATTATGGTTCGTATAACGTGTTCTAGTACCTTTAACAAAGAGTAGAATCTCAAACAAAAGAAGAATGAAATACTACACTTGGAAGTTTTCTTCTTTGTAGACAATACCATTGAAGCCTGATGAATAGCCTATTCCAATTGTATCTTAGCTCATCCGGTATTTTATATCTACCATCAACAACAATATTTGTAAAATTATGTTGCTGCAGTACGTTTAGAGTTAGAATTTTATTTTAGAATTATCTGACTTTCAGATAATCTGGATAACAATATTTTTTTCTTGAATAAGTAGAATGGGATACTGTTGTTTTGATTAAAAGAATGATAAAGACGTTCAGTCATCAACACAGGCTTTCTCGTATATACCAACACAGATTTGTACCATACAGTACAACCACCTACCATAGTAAAGAGAAAGAGAACAGACAGTGCTGTGATCACTAATGAAGATCGACGGGGCAAAGTTCGTATTGATGTTCTGCGAGTTGGCTTCCACGTTCTGTTTACTCTTATCCTGCTCGTGTACAGCACACAATCGATCATTCTGTCTCTTACCCTTTCTTCAGACATATCTGCATTAATGCAACGCTTTTCCATCCTCGGTAAAAACCTTTGCATTACTATGATTCTGTGCCAACATCTAACTTTAACTGTATTTAAATGTATTTGAAGATACGTTATTTTTTTTTTCCTCAAAACATAGTATAATATAATTGCTTTTAATCAAAGAATTGCAACAATCCAATTATCGTTAAAGTATTGATCAGTTAACGAAAATATTAAGAATTACATCATTGGTGAAATTTGGCCAATATACAATTTATGGTCGCAGGAAAAGAACTCATACCTAAAACTTTATTAGGAATGTAGTAAAATGAAATAAAGTAGCTTAATGTTGTTTTTAGATTGCAAGCGTATGTAAGGCAATTTAATGAATTGCTCATGAATCGTGAGCCAAGGAAATATGATTTGTTTTCAATTCTATGCATATGGAAAATAGGTTTTTTTTTTTTTTTTTTTTTTTTTTTTTTTCGGCCACTTATCCTCCTTCTCCTCTTTCTCCTGCTGCTTTTGCTGCCTCTTTTTTATTTTTTATTTTTGAGATGCTGCTGCTGCTGCTTCAGCCACTTCTCCCCTTTTTCCTGCTACTTTTGCTGCCTCTTTATTATATATATATATATATATATATATATATATATATATATATATATATATATATATATTTTTTTTTTTTTTTTTCTGCTGCTGCTGCCTCAGCCACTTATCCTCCTCCCCCTCTTTCTCCTGCTGCTTTTGCTGCCTCTTTTTTTGGGATTTTTTTGTTTATATATATATTTTTTTTTTTTTTTTGCTGCTGCTTCAGCCACTTCTCCTCTCTTTCCTGCTGCTCTTGCTGGCTTTTTTTATTTTTTTATTTTTTTTATTTTATTTTTATTTTTTTTTTTTTTTTGCTGCAGCTGCTGCTGCTGCTTCAGCCACTTCTCCTCCTTCTCCTCTTTCTCGTGCTGCATTTACTGCCTCTTTTTTTTTTTTTTTTTTTTTTTTCAGATTTTTTTCTATTTCAATTTTTATTTTTATTTTGCTGCTGCTGCTGCTGCCTCAGCCACTTCTCCTCCTTCTCTTTCTTCTGCTGCTCTTGCTGCCTCTTCTTTTTGGAATATTTTTGTTTTTGATTATATATATATATATATATATATATATATATATATATATATATATATATATATATATATACATATATATATATATATTTTTCCTATTTTGCTGCTGCTGCTTCAGCCACTTCTCCTCCTTCTCTTTTTCCTGCTGCTTTTGCTGCCTCTTTTTTTGGTTTTCTTTGATTTGATTTTTTTTTTTTGCTGCTGCAGTTGCTGCTGCCTCAGCCACTTATCGTCCTTCACCTCTTTCTCCTGCTGCTTTTGCTGCCTTTTTTCTTTTTGCTGCTGCTACTTCAGCTACTTTTCCTCCTTCTCCTCTTTTTCCTCCTGCTTTTGCTGCCTCTTTTTTTTTTTGCTGCAGCTACTGCTGCTCCAGCCACTTCTCCTCTTTCTCATGCTGCTTTTGCTTCCTCTTTTTTTTTTGGTTCTTTTTGTTTTGATATTTTTCTTAAATTTTTTTTTTTATTTTTTTTTTTTTAATTTTAGCTGCTGCTGCTACTGCTCCAGCCACTTCTTCTCCTCTTTTTCCTGCTGCTTTCGCTGCCTCTTTTTTTTTTTTTTTTTATTTGCTTTTATTTTTTTTTCTAGCTGCTGCTGCTCCAGCCACTTCTCCTTCTCCTCTTTTTCCTGCTGCTTTTGCTGCCTCTTTTTTTTGGATTTTTTTGTTTTTATATTTTTTTGGTTTTATATTTTTTTTCTTTTATGCTACTGCTGCTTCAGCCACTTCTCCTCTTCCTCCTCTTTTTCCTGCTGCTTTTGCTACCTCTTTTTGTTTTGGATTTTCTTGTTTTTATATTTCTTTTTATTTTTTTCTTAATTTTTGCTGCTGCTGCCTCAGCCACTTATCCTCCTCCTCCTTTTTTTCCTGCTGCTGTTGCTGCCCCCCATCCTTTTTTATTTATTCATTTATTTTCTTTTTGCTGCTGCTGCTGATGCTTCAGCCACTTCTCCTTCTCATCTTTTTCCTGCTGCTTTTGCTGCCTCTTTTGTTTAATTTTTTTTATGAATTTTTTTTTTTCATTTTGCTGCAGCAGCTGCTGCTTCAGCCACTTATCCTCTTTCTCCTGCTGCTTTTGCTGCCTCTTTCTTTTGGATTTTTTTGTTTTTATAATTTTTTTCCCTTGCTGCTGCTGCTTCGGCCTCAGCCACTTATCCTCCTTCTCCTCTTTTCTCCTGCTGCCTCTTTTTTTTTGGATTTTTTTGGGGGGGCTGCTGTTGCTTCAGCCACTTCCCTTCCTCTTTTTCCTGCTGCATTTACTGCCTCATTTTTTTTTCGCTGCTGCTGCCTCAGTCACTTCTCCTCTTTTTCCTGCTCATTTTGCTACTTCTTTTCTTTTGTATTTTTCTGTTTCTATATTTTTTTTTTTTGCTGCTGCTGCTGGTGCCTCAGCCACTTATCCTCCTTCTCCTCTTTCTCCCGCTGCTTTTGCTGCCTCTTTTTTGGGGGGGATTTTTTTGTTTTTTATATATATATATTTTTTTTTTTGCTGCTGATGATACTGCTTCAGCCACTTCTCCTCTTTTTTCCTGCTGCTTTTGCTGCCTCTTTGTTTTTGGATCTGTTTGTTTTTATATATTTATTTTTTTTGCTGCAGTTGCTGATGTTTCAGCCACTTATTGTCCTTCTCGTCTTTCTCTTGCTGCGCTTGCTGCCTCTTTTTTTGTTTTTCATTTTTTTTTCTTTTTTTTTTAAGCTGCTGCTGCTGCTTCAGCCACTTTTCCTCCTTCTCCTCTTTTTCCTGCTGTTTTTGTTGCCTCTTTTTTTGGATTTATTTCTTTTTGTATATTTTTTTTCTTTTTTTTTCGCTGCAGCTGTTGCTGCTTCAGCCACTTCTTCTCCTGCTGCTTTTGCTGCCTCTTTTTTTTTTTTTTTTTTTTGATTTACTTGATTATATATTTTTTTTTTCTTTTTTTTTTTTGCTGCTGCTGCTGCTGCCTCAGCCACTTATCTTCCTCCTCCTCTTTCTCCTGCTGCTGCTTTTTTTTTTCCCTTGCTGCTGCTGTTTCAGCCACCTCTCCTTCTCTTCTTATTCCTGCTGCATCTGTTGCCTCTTTTTTTTATTTTTTACATATATATATCTATATTTTTTCTGCTGCTGCTGCTGCTGCCTCAGCCACTTATCCTCCTTCTCCTCTTTTTCCTGCTGCCTCTTTTTATTGGATATTTTTTTTGTATATATATTTTCTTATTTTATTTTATTTTTTTTTCTTTTTTTTTTGCTGCTGCTGCTGCCTCAGCCACTTATATTCCTTCTCCTTTTTCTCTTGCTGCTTTTGCTGAATTTTTTTCCCCTTTTCCTTTTTTTCCTCCTCTTTTTCCTGCTGCTTTTGCTGTCTCTGTTTTTTGGGATTTTCTTTTATTTTTTTTTTTTTGGCTGCTGCTTCAGCCACCTCTCATCAATCTCCTCTTTTTTCCTGCTGCTTTTGCTGCCTCCTTTTTTTTTATTTTTGTATTTTTATTTTTTGTATATAATTTTTTTTTTCCTGCTACTGCTTCAGCCACTTATATTCCTTCTCCTCTTTCTCTTGCTGCTTTTGCTGACTTTTTTCCCCCTTTTCCTTTTTTTTCCTCCTCTTTTCCTGCTGCTTTTGCTGCCTCTTTTTTTGGATTTTTTTTTTTTTGCTGCTGCTTCAGCCACCTCTCCTCATTCTACTCTCTTTCCTGTTGCTTTTGCTACCTCTTTTTTTTTTACTGCTGCTGCCTAGGTCACTTCTTCTCTTTTTCCTGGTTCTTTTGCTGCGATTTTTTTTTTATTTGCTTTTAAATTTTTTTCTTCTTCTTCTTCTTTGTTGCTGCTGCCTCAGCCACTTATCCTCCTCCTCTTTTTCCTGCTGCTTTTGCTACCCCTTTTTATTTTGGATTTTTTTTATATTTATATATATATATATATATATATATATATATATATATATATATTTTCTTTTTTTCCCCTGTTTTTTTTCAGCTGCTGTCAGTCACTTCTCCTCCTTCTCCTCTTTTTCCTGCTGCTTTTGCTACCTCTTTTATTTGGATTTTTTTTTTTTTTTTTTTTTGCTGCTGCTGCTGCTGCCTCAGCCACTTACCTTCCTTCTCCTCTCTCTCCTGCTGCTTTTGCTGGCCCTTTTTGGGGGGGATTTTTTGTTTGTTTGTTTATATATATATATATATATATATATTTTTTTTTTTTTTTTTTTTTTTTTTTTTTTTTTTTTTTTTTTTTTTGCTGCTGCTGATGGTTCTTCAGCCACTCCTCCTCCTCCTCCTTCTATTTCTCCTGCTGCTCTCGCTGCGTCTCCTCTTCTTTTTTTTTTTTTTTTTTTTTTTTTTTTTTTTTTTTTTTTTTTTTTTTTTTTTTTTTTTTTTTGCTGCAGTTGCTGCTGCCCCAGCCACTTCTCCTCCTTCTCCTCTTTCCCCTGCTGCTTTTGCTGCCTCTTTTTTTTCTTTTTTCTTTTTTTCCCTTTTTCCCTTTTTGCCTCCTCATTTTCCTGCTGCTTTTGCTCCTCTTTTTTTTTCTGCTGCTTCAGCCACATCTCCCCATTCTCTTCTTTTTCCTGCTGGTTTTGCTGCTTTTTTTTTTTTTTTTTTTTTTTTTTTTTTTTTTTTTTTTTTTTTTTTTTGCTGCTGCTGCCTCAGCCACTTGTCCTCCTTCTCCTCTTTCTCCTGCTGCTTTTGCTGCCTCTTTTTTTTTTTTCCTTTTTTTTCCTCCTCTCTTTCCTGCTGCTTTTGCTGCCTCTATTTTTGGGATTATTTTTGTTTTATCTATATATATATATATATATATATATATATATATATATATATATATATATATATATATGTATATTTTTTTTTCTTTTTGCTGCTGCTTCAGCCACCTCTCCTCATTCTCCTCTTTTTCCTGCTGCTTTTGCTGCCTCTTTTTTTTTGTATTTTTTTTTGTATATTTTTTTTTGCTGTCTCTTATTTTATTAGGATTTTTATTGTTTATATATATATATATATATATATATATATATATATATATATATATATATATATATATGTATGTATATTTATATATATATATATTTTTTTTCAGCTGCTGTCAGCCACTTCTCCCCCTTCTCTTTTTCCTGCTGCTTTTGCTACCTCTTTTATTTGGATTTTTTTTTCTTTTTTTGCTGCTTCTGCTGCAGCCTCAGCCACTTATCGTCCATCTCCTCTTTCTCCTGCTACTTTTGCTGGCTCTTTTCTTGAGTTTTTGTTTTGTTTTTGTTTTATATATATATATATATATATATATATATATATATATATATATATATATATATATATATATATATTTTGCTGCTGCTGATGGTCCTTCTCCTATTTCTCCGGCTGCTTTTGCTGTGTCTTTTTTTTTTCTTTTTGCTGCTGCAGTTGCTGCTGCTTCAGCCACTTATCGTCCTTCTCCTCTTTCTCCTGCTGCTTTTGCTGCCTCATTTTTTTCTTTTTTTCCCCTCTTTCCTGCTGCTTTTGCTGACATTTTTTTTGGATTTTTTATATATATATATATATATATTTTTTTTTGCTTATGCTTCAGCCACTTCTCTTCCCTCTCCTCTTTCTCCTGCTGCTTTTGAATTCTTTTTTTTATTATTTTGTTTTTATATATTTTTTTCTTCTTTTTTGCGGCTGCTGCTGCTGCTTCAGGCACTCCTCCCTCTCCTCCTCCTCTTGCTGCTGCCTCTCTTTCTTTTTTTTTTCTTTTTTTTTTTCTGCTACTGCAGCCACTGCTCTTCAATGTCCTCCTCCTTTTGCTGCTGCTGCTGCTGCTTCTGCTATTGCTGGCTTTTTTCGGATTTTTTTTTCTTTCCTGCTGCCTCCTTTTTTTATTTTTTTTTAGTTTTTATCATTTTGTTGGGTTTCGCAGTTTATATAATTTTATGGGTTTTCATATTTTTATTTTTTTTTTCAATTTCATTTGCTGCCCCTCTTGCTGCTTTTTCTATTCCTGCTTCTCCTTCTCATGTAGCTGCCGTTTTTTTTTTTTTTTATTGTTTTTAATATTTTTTCGGGATTTTATAGTTTTGATATTTTGGGGGGATTTTTTAGCTTTTTATATTTATGGGGGATTTTATATTATTTGCTCTTCACCTTCTCAAAGGATTAAGCTTTTTCCCCAGCCTGATTTCTTTGGTCCCCCTATTAAGACCTGACCGCATACTAGAAGAACCTTGCCTCCTCCCCTCTGCAGAGCCAGTCTTCTAGGTTATTCCCCCAGAGCCACCCAAAGGTTAGTTAGTATCCGAAAGAATAGATCTAGATATCTGACCATTTGTTCACCTGACAAAGCCCCTGTACGACCCCATCAGGGAACATAGCATACTAGAAAAAGACAAGGTTTTTCCCTCTGCAGAGCAAGTCCTCTTAGGTATTCCACGTCCATCAAGCCGGGTAGTGGAGCCAAGCATCCCTTAAGCACTTGCTGAATATTTTCTCCCAAAAAAAATGGTCCTTTTCTCTCCATCCGTCATAGTCCTTCAACTTAATCCTTCCAGCTTAGTCCATCCACTACCCGATGATGTAGAGCTTGTACCATCTGCATCAAAGGGTATTTCCTCCTCAAAAAAAAGTTACTCTATCTCTCTTCTTTTCCAAAGTCCATCAAATCTATCCTTCCAGTGGGTCTTACATAAGAAAAACTATTACTTTCCTCAAAACTCAATTGAAACTTATTCTAAGAATATATTCCACTATATTTTTTTGTATTTTTTCATTTTTTTCTAATGATTTTTTAGTTTTTTTTTTTTTTTATTTGTTTTATATTTTGGGGGGTTTTTATTGTTGTATATTTGTTTTTCTATTTTTTTTTCTTTATTGTTCAGGAAGGACTTTTCATTTACATATTCCTGAACAATTCTTCAAACATATCAAACAAATTCCCGAACGATCTTCCATGATTCCACTGGTGAGATTGTCCCCCTGGTTGGTGCATAATAGTAGTAGTACTGACGTTGGTCCCCTCTTGGTTCGAAATGGAAGTTCTGCCGACGTTGGTCCCCTCTTGGTTCGAAATGGAAGTTCTTCGGACGTTGGTCCCCCTGTCCTGGCTGTTGTCTTGGGCGTTGTCGGAGAAGCTCTGCATCGTATGTCCTTCTGCTTTGATCATCCGTCAGAACAATTTTAGCATTAACCACCTTTTTGAACTTCTCCTCGAATGCCTCCTGTATAAAGGCGGGTTTGTCCCTGTGTCTGTCCGGATGTAACTTCATGGACAAGCCTTTGAAGGCTTTTAAAACGTCTGCCCTAGTGGCCGTCTGACCCACACCCAAAACCTCATAATGGCTTTGGCTCTCCCATTTCTTCTTTAGTGCCTTAGTATGTTCTATGAATTTTAAACATTCCGTAGATCCCCCAACTTTCCTCGAAGTTTCGAAGTCATTCATGGCAGCGTCGAAAAGGCCAAGTTTGAGAAGGTGCTTCCCTCGAAGCATGTAGGCTCGGCATCCTTGAAGACCTTTATCGACGGCTTGACAACAGTCCAATACGATATCCATGTCCTGAGGGTTTCTGGAGGCTGCGTTCGCCTCAGCCCGAAGGATGTGCAGAAGAGCGGTTTGTTCTTTGTTGTCCGAATCTATTGCCAAGGCATCTGTAAAAATGGCCATGGCCTCATCGAACCTTTTGTTTTTATGAGCCAATAACCCATCCTTTAATATCTTTCCCCGCTGATCTTCCTTCTTATTTTCCGTTTCCTTCTCACACTCGTTCTTAATTTCTTCATTCTTCTGCTGTTTGTTCCCCTTAAAGTCTCTCTTGACGGACTCCTTTTCCTTTTCTTGATCAGAAGTCTTCTCAGCCTTTATGTTTTCTTTCTCCTGTTTCTCGGTCTTCATGTTTTCTTTCGCCTGTTTCTCGGCCTTCATGTTTTCTTTCGCCTGTTTCTCGGCCTTCATGTTTTCTTTCGCCTGTTTCTCGGCCTTCATGTTTTCTTTCGCCTGTTTCTCGGCCTTCATTTTTTCTTTCGCCTGTTTCTCGGCCTTCAGTTTGTTTACTTCGTTCCTCAATTGTTCCTTTTGTGCTTGAGTTGCCACATTTTCAGTTTTAAGAATCTCAAGTAACCTTTCCTGTTTTTTCATGTCAAGATCTTTCTTGGCGCATTCTTTTAAGAGATTTTGGTAATCCGATGCCATCTTTGCATTCAGCTTTTCTTGCTCCTCTTTCTCTGCATTCAATTCATCTACCTTATTTTTCCATATAATTATATGATCCTTTTGGAATTTCTTCGGTCCCTTATGCCCAGTTTTAAGAATTTCCAGTAACCTTTCCTGTCGTTTCAACTGATCATCTTTTTTGGCGCACTCTTTCTTCAGATTTTCATATTTTGACTCCAATTTTTCTATTTCTGCTTTTAGTTCTTCGTTTCTCAATTTATTAACTGGATCCTTTCGCAAATTTTTCAGTCCATTATTTTCTGTTTTAAGATTTTCCAGTAACTTTTTCAGTTCTTTAATTTGAAGATCTTTGTCATTGCATGCCTTTTCGAGATTTTGATAATCAGACGCCATTTTAGCTTTCAGCCTTTCTTGCTCGTCTTTTTCTCTCTTCAATTCAACCACTTCATTTACCGATTGTTTTAGTTGCTCAGTTTTCTGATTCTGAACTTTCTTCAGAGCTTCATTTTCAATTTTTAGAATTTCAAGTAACTTTTCTTTTTCGATGCACTCATTTTGCAATTCACTTTTTTCATTTTGTACTTTATTGATTATTTCCTTTTCAGTTTTTAGATTTTTCAGCAACTTTTCCTGTTCCTTCATCTTGACATCTTTTTGGACGCAATCATTTTCTAGTTGTTTCATTTTTTCATTCAATATCTTCTTAATATCTTCTTTTTCTTTTCTAATAGTTTCTTGTTCCTTCTCCTGTTCCTTCATTTTGAGATCTTTTTGGACGCAATAATTTTCTAGTTGTTTTATTTTTTCATTCATTATCTTCTCAATTTCTTCCTTCTCTTTTCTAATAGTTTCTAGTTCCTTCTCCTGTTCCTTCATTTTGAGATTTTTTTGGACGCAATAATTTTCTAGTTGTTTTATTTTCTCATTCAATATCTTCTTAATTTCTTCCTTTTCTTTTCTAATAGTTTCTAGTTCCTTCTCCTGTTCATTCATCTTGAGATCTTTTTCGGCTCTGTCAATTTTCAGCCTTTGAATCTCAGTCTCTTTCTGAGCTATCAGTTTTTCTTGCGTCGCTTCCCCTGTCTTCAATTCTGGAACGCCTTCGCCTTCTTTAGTCATCCTTCTCGTAGCCAACATAATTCCACCGAATATGGCGCCAGCAGCAGCCAAACCGAGGTAATAAATGTTTTTGTTTCCACGAGAAAGTAGTTCTTCCACTCCTCCAACTTTGAATTCGCGGAGCAGTTTGCCAACGAACCATCTTGTTCTCAACTGGTCGTTGAATCTCAAAGCTTCTGCTTCCATTTGCTGCAAAGCAAGTTCACACCCATGTAGTTCCTCACGGGCTTTCCAAAAGTCCCCGATCCAAGGACAGCGCTGCAGCCACCGACCGAAGAAGCCTTCCTGTGAGGCGACTGCCCCACACTCTTCAAAACGCGGCGCCTCTGGTAGAAGCCACGAAAACCATTTAAAGACAAGGGAATCCTGCAGAGTTCGCAGCTGTTCCTGAAGAGTTCGCAGCTTTCCCTGAAGATTTAACGTCATTTCCTCGCATGCAGCATTCCGTTCTTGGATAACAGAAGCTGCATTTTGAGGCAAGTTGTATGTTCCTTGAACAAATTCTCCAATCTTATTCATCCACACACCAAAAAATTGATTCAACTTATTAGCCATATCTTATATACCGATCTTGAGGTTCGTATCAGCCTTGATTTGAAAAAAGTGAAGGTGAGTCTTCAGAGGACTCTGAAGACTTTTCAGCTCCCTGGAGTCATTTTTGAAATCACCGACTCCAACGACAGTTGTGTGTGTATGTGTGTGTATGTGTTAAGGATTAATTAATTACCAGTATTGTGCGTTTGAGGACATACATACATACATACATACGTACATACATACATACATACATACATACATACATACATACTGGAAAAGAGAATTTTCCCTTCGCCTCCTTTCCACCCGAAAGACGATGTTAACTAAAGAAATAATAATAATAATAATAATAATAATAATGATAATAATAATAATAATAATAATAATAATAATAATTTCCTTTTATCCAATATAATTGAAATGCTACTCAAGGCACTAGGAGAGTTGGAAGACCTAGGCCTACGTGGCAGAGGACTATGAAGCGAGAAGTAGATGATGAATGGAGAAGTATGGAATTAAAAGCTCAAGATAGAGACGACTGACGAAATCTAACCGAGGCCTTTTCCGTCAGTAGGCGTAGGAGGAGATGATGATGATGATGACGATTAAAATTTAATAATTTTAAATAAAATTTTATGTCGAGTATATGGTAATAATTATATATTTACATCATTTCTTTTGAAACCAATTCGACTCGCAGAAGAATTACTTGAAATAAAAGTAACCAACCTCATACAAATTGAATTTAACTCTATGGAATTATCTACATTTTGGATTAGCCGTAACAAAGAGTTCCCTCTGGCACGTTTAGAAGCAGGAAAAAAATACTTTTAACATTTGGTTCAACATCCATTAGTCAGGCCGGGTTTGCAGCTCTTTTGACCGTCCGGAGCAAGGAGAGAAATAGATTGAACACAGAGAAGGACATCAGATGTGCCCTTACGAAACTATCTCCTCGCATGACTGGAATGATCTCAAACCTAAGTTGTATTTTTTCACACTTCTAAAGGTTTTTTAGACAGACACACACACACACACACACACACACACACACACATATATATATATATATATATATATATATATATATATATATATATATATATATATATATATTACCGCTAGAGAGTTATGTGGTCCTTTGACTGGCCAGACAGTACTACATTGGATCCTTCTCTCTGGTTACGGTTTTTTCCCTTTGCCTTCACAGACACCGAGTAGTCTGGCCTCTTCTTTAAAGATTCTCCCCTGTCCTCATACACTTGACAAAACTGAGATTACCAAACAATTCTTCTTCACCCAAGGGGTTAACTACTGCAGTGTTATTATTCAGTGGCTACTTTCCTCTTGGTAAGGGTAGAAGAGACTCTTTAGCTATGGTAAGCAGCTCTTCTAGGAGAAGGACACTCGAAAATCAAACCATTGTTCTCTAGTCTTGGGTAGTGCCATAGCCTCTGTACCCTGGTCTTCCACTGTCTTGGGTTAGAGTCCTCTTGCTTGAGAGTACACTCGGACACACTGTTCTATCTAGTTTCTCTTCCTCTTGTTTCGTTCCTATATACGGGGATTCTGAGCGGTGAATGTCTTTTGAATTATCTATGCCTTCAATCATTTGACAGTTCCGTCCATTCCCTGGATGAACCCAGTATACTTTTCTATGTGATCCAAGTTTTGTCATCTTGCGATCTTTAACACATGTGCGGCCCCCTCACACACACACATACACACACACACACACACACACATATATATATATATATATATATATATATATGTGTGTGTGTGTGTGTACATATACATTTATATATATTATATATATGGATATATATACATATATGTGTGTATATATACACATATGTGTGTATATATACATATATATATGTGTATATGTATATATATATTGTGTGTGTATATATATACACACACATACACACACACTCAGGTACCTACGATCTCTTAGTTTACATTGTCAACGTGACATCCGTTGTGCTAACAGGTCTTCCAAGATTACAAGAGAGACGAAGTAACTTACCTTATCTATGTATTATAGACTTGAGGAAGCTCAAATTACGCTGAACTATCGAAACGTAGAATTACGAAATGAAAAAAGAAATGGAATAGCAACCAATTGTATCGTAGATATTGAACTCTTTGAAATTGCCAGAAACCTTATCACATATCTGTTAGGATAAGAAGGCCCATTTTGTTTTACAGAAATAAGTTATGCACATTAACTTTGGTTAAATAACTGCAAAGCATATCAACCATTGTATTAGAATATTTTTGGAGATATCGAACTAGAAATTGATCCTTGCTATAACTCCCCAGGCTTCAATGAATGAATACATTTGGCCCGTGCGTCAGAGAATATTCGGCAAAGGATTGGATTAGAAATTGGAGCATTAGAAGAAAGAATTTGATTCGAAAATAGAGCAAAAAAGACTCATTTTTACAAATAAACCCAGGTGTCAGTAAACCAATATATTCCAATTTTAATGTCTTTAAGCCCATCCCAAACACTTCTCTCTTTCTCTCTTTTGAGCTCAAATTTCATTTTCTATGAAAATGTGAATTTAGTATTGAAGGGAGTCTAATTTCATATACCAAACAATAAGAAATAATCATCCCTTTTCTGATAAACATCTTTAAGAATATAGTATTTCTCTAGGGAAATTTTGTTTTGTTTCCGTTTGGGTTAACATTCATAATCTTATTGTTTTCTATGTAGTGTATTTTTCTGATTTTTTTCTCTCGGAGGAATATTACGATGATTCTCTCTCTCTCTCTCTCTCTCTCTCTCTCTCTCTCTCTCTCTCTCTCTCTCTCTCTCTCTCTCTCTAAAAAAAAAAAAAAAATTAATGTGTCCACTCTTTACCATACCATGTAAAATTTTCATCGGTGATATGACATAACTTAGTTATCGTATAAAAGAGAAATTAATGATTTTACTAATGAGTAGAATTTTGGATTGAAACCGGAAAAATGTATGTTCACATTGTGGACATCATAAAGAATGAACAAACCGAAGAATGGAATTCGATCTATTATGATATCGCAACATTGTTTATTCAGTCATAACTGAGTATTCATTATTTGGGAAACATAAAAATATAAAATGCCCATCGTTATAAATTCCAACTTGGTTTTTCTTCACGGGTCTGTAAACATTATTCATTGAGTCCATGGAACTTTCCGGTGAGTTGATCTTTTCTTTTTTTTAATAAGAGTATAAACCTTCAATCAGGGAACACTACATGATGATAATTATTATCTTTAAACACTGTCATCATATTTCCTATATATTTTTATTCTATCATATCATTTATGAGAAACTCTGCTACTGATTTCTTGACTTCGAAAAGCAAACTTGAATATTAGCTTCGGAACCCAATTGTTGTAGAGAAAACTCGCAATCAATCAATCAATTTAATTTTAGGGAACCTTCCGTATGTATGCAGACTTTTTATGCACTTAGTTGGCATTTAAATGTGCGTTTATGTAGTATGAAATCTTTGATTCTACTTGGAAACTTAGTCATTTGGTAACCAACAATTAGCTGACCTCAGTAACATTTTATTTTTTATTGGGATGACCTAACCAGATCTGGATGTTTTTTTTTTTTTTTTTTTTTTTTTTTTTTTTTTTTTTTTTATATAACGAATATTGGCGAAAGCATATATTATCTTCTTCTTTCCCCCGGAATTTTCATATAGTTTTCACAATTGTCAGTTACCAACATTTTAAAAGTGATATGTTGTTTTAGGGAAATGTTTTTGGAAGACAGCTTAGATTTTGTTGCAAAATGATATGGACAATATTAATTTGAATACAAGGCCTTTAAAACGTATATGTTATTTTAAACAATAGTTTTTAGTTAACATGAACTATGAAGAGCTAAAATATAAACGTGTTTTACACAACTGGAATTTGATAATCTTATGTTTTTAAACTTACACTTCTTATGGTTTGAATGATTTACAAGATTGCTATCGAATTATTTTCGAACAATGAAAAATTCATATGGAAATAAAAAAGCAAACATGAAATTTGGTAACAAGTTCGGCATTGAACGCTATCACGTAAAGATTAAGCTGTCAAATAATATATATTGTTATGCAAGTTGCAGATAAAGTTATTTTGTTTATCAGTTTCTTGTATTCAGAAGTGGTTATCCTTTTGCAATTTGTATCCATGGACCTTTATAAATCATAATTCATTCTTTTATAGAATATGTTTTATTTCGTGAAGCTATAGATTTTCTTCGTTCTGTCTTTGTTTAAACGGGCAAATAAATATGATAGTCTAACTTTTACATAAATTAAAGTATTCACTGTTTTTTATCTTTATAAGAAGGTTAGCTTGGAATTTGTCAATTCTGTATAGTATATGGAAGATGAAAGATCTTTTCAAATCCTGGTAAACTTCTAAATCTACGTATTCATGTGGATAGCATTAAGATAATTGTTTTCAGCTTTCGCAAATCTTTCCATATTAGAGTAGTGCATTTCCATCCAACATAAAGCTTTTTTTTTTATATGAAATGATTATCCCTTACATATAGAAAAAAAGAAGAGAAACAGTTGAATTAAGCTTTATTAGAAATAGCACCTGTGATTTCTGAATATCTTATCAGAGATCTAGTGCCTGTGGGATGAGATTTAACCCTAACCATGCTCAAAGGATGACTGTTTATAGACCTAGGACATTGCATCCCCCTAATCTAAGTTTTTTCAGTGAAAAATACCTTTAAATACTTTTTAACACTACATGCAATGCATAAAAAGAGTGTTATTCTTGATTGTGATTTAATTTTTTAAAAACCTTTTTTTTTTCTTCGATGGCACAAACTATCCCTATATTAAGATAGGCTTTAAGATTTCTGGTGAACCCCCTATTCTGATTTTCTCATTATTTTGTATCTCTATGTTTTGAAAATGATTTTCCTGTCTGTCGTTCACCGGACAACTCATCTTAAACCTTTGGCCAGTCGTCTTTATCCCTCGTCTGGATATCTCTACTGCACCGTTAATCGATTAGTTCCCATTTCTTACAATTCTTAATATTCAGGTCTTTCCAGATTATATTTACATTTGATTCTTACTTCCTAGTTTTTTTCCTTTGTATTTTTTTTTTTACAACCGAGTATTCTAGAAAAGATGTATCAGCTGTGAGTAGATTGTGGAATGATCTTCTTAATCATGTAGCCTAATTGAACGGGAACTCCAGAAGTCGAGACTTTTTTGTAACAGGTTGACATATTCTCTTTAGTGAATTTAAATACTTGATTATATAACGTTGATAATTGTCTTACTGCTTTAATTTTTATGACTGCATCATTTTGTTTCGCAACATAAGGTTGCACTTTGACTTATGATAATAATGATGATAAGTGAAAATGTCTTCGATCAATTATCTGTACCCTGGTCTTGCTTTTACATATCTAAACAGTTATATGGATACAAATTCAATTATATGTGTATGTATATATATATATATATATATATATATATATATATATATATATATATATATCACCCACGAATGGCATTTAATACCAAATTCTATCTTGGGAATATATATCCACTTGGAATTTATTTTATGGTAACAGCTTCTGGCCGTGTGGAGATTCGAACCCCCACCTGTTCGGCCGGAAACTATGCCTGCGAAGACTCTACCAACTGAGCTATCAAGAGAGATAAAAGTTTATGACAAATCCTCGTACATTGAAATCACGTGTGCTTGTGATATATATATATATATATATATATATATATATATATATATATATATATATATGTGTGTGTGTTTGAGTTTTTATAAACTCGATACATACCATAAGAGTTTCTTTTTGTATAATTCAAGGGCATGACGCGAAATCTCATTATGTAAGGTCTAGTATAAGCGATCTGTCAAAAATGATGGCTAAATATTTAAATTTGAACACTCGCTTACGCACACATACACACAGATTCAACCCTTCTTACCTGCTCCCCCTTTTCTGGTGCGGTATCCTCTTTACCCCTATCCGAAGGACGGGGAGAAACAGAGTAATTATACATCTGGAAGAGCCGGTCAGCGTGAGTGGATATACATACATATATATATATATATATATATATATATATATATATATATATATATATATATATATATATACATATATATATACATATACACACACATATATACTGTATATATATATATATATGTATGTATGTATGTATGTATGTATGTATATACTGTATATAGCCAGACAGTTGTCCTTTAGTATACAAGGGAGGACGATTTTTCTTGATCCCAGCCCGGTTTTGCCACCCGTACATAACTAGGTTAGCTGTTTAGGTCCCAGGACAAATGGAGCCCTGAACCAAAGACCTACAGATTCTCTTTCTGTAGGTCTTGCCTGAATCACTGCTCCTATATTTTCAAAACGAGGATATTAACTCCAGGGTCTGCATAGGTCATCAACTATGGACACCATTGGTTTCCGTTTGCTGTTAAAACTGCCATGTTCTTATCTGTTAAC